>NC_042292.1:11329745-11701923 GCF_901000725.2 Takifugu rubripes | reverse complement strand
CTGAAGGGTTATGGGATGTGATGTGCATCCTGTCAGTCTGGTGAAGGCTGTAAATGTGGCAATTTGTGTGAAAGAAAACAACACTTTCAGCTTTAAAGTGTCACCAAGGCTAAAATGACCTCCCCACCCCTATTGTCCAAATTGAATAAACCAAGGAGTAATGGGTTCTGCTATAGCAAAAGGAGAGTTTGACAATGCAAATAATCTGGGAATTTGCACTCTTATTGCCTCCACATCTTTTCAGTTTTCTTTATCCTCTTTGAAGGGTTTTGACTCTCAATGCAAACTCGGGATAAAAGAAACGCATTGGATGTACAAATAATCTCCTTGTTAACACTGGAATACCAATGAATTGACTCAAACTTGCTTTTTGATATAGTTACAGCTATATCACAGTCCTACCTTCCTTTACAGTACTAGTCATTAATCCAAGGTAGTTTTCTCTGTCAACTGGACTGGGTTTCTTCTCTTGAAGACGTCATTAATACACCAGATGTCATTACAGACTAAACAAATTGTGATTTTTTTCTTCTTTTATTTGTCTAGACATGATCCAGTGAATCTAATGGCCTGGCCAAATGGAGAGTGTGGATGTTCATTAGCAAATAATAATTCTGGTTTATGGAAATTGTGAATCACTCATAAAGACTACATTTGGATTGAGGCGGTGCGTTTTTCACAACTAAGTACAGAAGAACTCACCAAAATTATTGCCATTATGGGGTCTTAGCTTCACAAACGGGAGAATTTGTGCTCTTGTGCTTGTAGTGTGTTTACGCACTTACTTTTATTCATTTACAGTTTGTTTTTCGTATTTTACTGTTTGACCTCCTTAGCAATAGCGTCAAATCCAGCGGTTTATCCCTGTTTCTGTCCGTCTTCTTCCCCACCGGCGTGAAGTTGCCTTCACCAGCCAGTGTGGGGCGTGTCTCCATGGTCTGCCTTCGCGGTGCGGTGCCGCTACTGAAGCCGCGACCACCGCTGAATCCGCCGCCTTCTCTGCTCCTCGAGTGGATGCAGGTGGTGCGTAAAAGCGCACCAATTCCTCCAGAAAAAAACATCACGGATCCTCCAGAGCATTTTCACAATAAAAGCATACGCAATGCGCAGCGTGCGTTTGCGGTTTCATTTGAAAATAGCACAGGAAGTCTCTAATTTGACATTCATCGGACTTGACAACAGGAGGACGCAGGTAGCGCGGCTGAGCCAGGACCGTCCACATCTGTCTTGGAGGATCGAAGGGGGAAGAATATCCGCGCCGTGGTGTGTTCGGCTCTCTGGATAAAATATAAAAGCAGTCATTTTTCATCCAGCCAATATCCAAGGATATTTAAAGCCTCCCAAAGTGTGGACATTAATATCGCAAAGGATTTCCGCCAAACACAAGTAAGGACTTTTGTCTCATTTGCCATATTTGTGTTATATTTTTCTTCCGGCTGTAAGGATGTCTCACTCTCAGCAAAAAAAGCTCCTGCTGAGGAGTGGCGAGACTTCTCAGGAATTGTTGTTTTAAACAGCACCCATGTGTACAACGGAAGCCAGCAGACAATGCGTAATGGGTCAGCAGCCGGAGGAGAGAAGTGAGCGGGTCTGAGGTGTGTTGTTATCTGCGGCTCTTGCAGACGCGCTGGATCCGGAGTGCGTTCGCAGGAAACGACGGACTCAGATGTCTTTGAAGCCACGCGTGACGGCGGGGCGCCGGAGCGTGGAGTATTAGCGCAAAGAAATTGGGAAAAACCAAAGAAAAAAAATCTCGGCATGCAGGCTAGAAGTCAGCTTCTGTTCACAACAAAGGTGTTGATATGTTTACACGACTACTGCGTGACTTCTGGGGCTGGGTATCGGTGGACTGATTTAGAGTTTTCATCAGTAATCGCTTTCCCTCTTCCACCAGCCGCGTCTTACGTGCGGTATAACTGTATCACACAGGCTAAAGCTTGATGACTTGTGCGTGCACTTTTTCCCTCTAAGTCTCTAGATTGGAAAACAGCTGCACAGACTACAGTCGAGTCATGCCTGGCGCGTCAAAGACGCATTATCATCTGTAAAACGCGCCCATCAAATTACTGTGGCACTAAAATTCAGGCCACCGGAGGGACACTCTCTATACTGAGCAGCTGGATTAGAGTTAGAAAAATCTGATCAGCTGTGCTGATGGTATATCTGTTCCCCCTCCAGTACTTGAAGGCACTGATAATTATAGGATAAATCTACATGCGTACAGTGCGTAGTGCGACTTCTGCGCCACTGTGTCGTGAACGCCCACTGGGGTGCGTAACGGCGTCTCGACACTTAAATCCCCCACTGGATAAAGAAAAAGTACAACAAATCGGAAGCTCTGCAATTAAGAGATGACAGATTTACTTTAGATCTATTTGAAATAATCGAATTAGTTTTGCAGCACAGCGGCAGAAGATTCGGAAGGAGTCAAAGATATTGACTCGGCAGTGTTTTAAAAGAAAACTGGCCAAACCACGTGACCTGGAATGCTATTCACTATTTAGTTTTGAGTTATGTCTAAAAATGCAACTTAACTAGATGCTAACACACTGGGATCCTAAGACAAGACTTATGAGACAGGCCTGTTATGAGTGTTCCAACGCACAGTGCGGTGTCATTCATATGTTCACTCATAACAAATGTGCACCCTCATATGCTCTAAACGGGTACCAAATGCCTCCTCAAAGGGAAAAACAAAAAACCAACCCAATTTTATATCCATTTGAGGAACCACTTTTATCATCTGCCCAAGGAAAAGCATAATTTGACTTAATTACCAGTGGGTGAAAGAAATCCTCTCATAGAAAATGGCTCCAACATTAACTCTGGAGTCCTTGCAGTCGTGACAATGGTTTCGGAGCTACCTTTTCCCCCTCCTTTATAATGAAAGACAATAGGCAGTCGGGAAATGGGGCCATATATGATTCTACTTTTGTTGTCAGCGCTTTCAGCGCGAGTTATGAAGGGTGCTTAACGTTGCCTTTGTGGGCCAAGATGACTTATAATAATTGCAAATTTGCCTACAATTTGAATAAATTCTCCAGACCTTTTCACCATTTATCTGCTGAGTGCAAAAAAATAAAGAAATAAAAAGGGTTTCAGGTCCTTTGCTTCCATTTGTTGACACTTATCTCTATGACACGAGGCTTTCTAATGGCATTCCGCTGGCTTTTTGACCCAGATGCTATCACCCAGAAAAAACAACAAAAAAAACCCTTTTGAAATGCATCATGCGACTTATTATAAATTGTTAACCGCGCAGTAAGCTGCAGGTGGATTTGCTGTGAGTGCACCCAGGAGGAGGAAGTGGATCATGTGATTTGACCTAAGGTATTCAGCATCACGCTGGGCATAATTAGGCCACTTGACGCTGCTGTCAGGATGGGGAGGGGGATCAGTCAAAAACATTATTTTGCAGGTCAGTCTTTAGGGCGTCTGTCACTCGTCCTGACAACGACCTGAGCCACTGTCTCCTAGCTCCATCAGTGTTTACCTGCTACCCGCTACTGTTACGTCGCAGGCAGCAAACTGGAAGACAGGAGAATCGAAATGGATAATCTCACCGTAATCTCTTCGCATGATGGCGAAGTGAGCAATTAACTCAACCCTACCCTTATCCGTCATCCTGTCCAGCTGTCTACATCAGAAAACCCTGTGCTCCAGCTCCTCCTCGGAACTCTCAAGGCCCAAGATGATGGTAAACTTGACCTGGCTGGTCTTTTCTCTACTCTTTTATTGATTTCCCTTTTTTGATTAAGCATTAGCAAATTTGATCGAGACCATGATGGAGAGCTGAACTGAAGAACCTCTTATGCGCTGTGATTGATTGAAGAGGTAGTTTTTTCCAAGAGAAAGGCTAGAAGTGGAAAAGAACAGGTCTAGGAGGCAGAGAGTTAACTCTCCTGCGTGGCCATATTGGTGAAACATCAGCAGCTAAACTGGGAATAGCGACAATCCTTCTGAGGCTCATCAAGAGCGTCAAAGGTGTCTCGCTGCAGAGCAAAAATGACAAAAATTGCTTTGCGATGGCAGGAGTTCAAAGCTCTGTGCTGTTTTAACAACTTGAATTTTGCTCCTTTCAAATGAGAAACAATTGTCCCGACTCTTTGTCACATAATCTATCGAATTTCTCAAAGCACGGGTCATGAATTCTTTACGCAGATCTCTCAAGAACATCTTAATCTTGAATGAGGGCTTTTTTTCCCCCCTTCAAGCTCAGAATAGTTAAAAGTATTGTAATCCCAGCAACCCTATTTCATATCTGAGTAACCTCCGAAAAGCAGGCGCTGCCAATGAATTAATAAAGACTTTCTTTATAGCTCCCAGTGAGAGCGTGATTTTAAATTTTACTATTACCATATTGTGCTTTTAAACAAAATCAAACAAAATCCTTGGTGAGTCGAGCAGACATTTTATAACGAGACTCAGAGTATTGACGTTAAAAAAAATACTTGTAAGGGTGCTTTGTCGTGTCTGTAGGTTGCCATGTCTGAAAGCTTATTAGGGCTCTCTCATGTTTCAGATGTGAGACATGGCTCATTAGCATCTGCCGCTGTGCTGTTTATCCTGAATTACTACTAGCTGAACAGCTATTCTCAAGGGCACATTCTGGACAGAACGAGCCGACGTCACTTTCGTGGCGATCATGATGCATCATGTTCACCTGCAACACAATGACAGCCATTCCGTGATAATTGCTCCGGTCCTCATTTGGTTTTCATCGTTTAGTGTGCAAGCCAGTTGGTCCCCACGTTAATCTGAACATACACACGGCTGTAAAATGATCCCGTTTCAAAATGGAGCAGGTTGTGTAACATGGATATAGGACATTAAAAACCTCACAAAAGAGTTTTATGCCTATAATTGAGGAGTGGGTGTTAGTTGCTAATCCATACGTGGGATATCGTTCATCCATATTATTTTTAGTTTTGTATAACCGTGCATTTTTTATTTTTTTTTGCGTAACACCCACGTCGCTTAACAATAGATTCCAAAGGCACCTGTTTGGAATTGATATCACACCAAATTAAATTTAAATTCAAACTCATTTAGCTATAAGACCGAATGGTCTCAAATTTTTTCTGCATTATGAGCCTTTTGGTGCTGTCATTGGATGATACCATTTAAAAAAAAAAGAACCACCCAGACCAATAGACGATATTCAAGATTACAGACAAATTCCATGTCATGGTCCCTATTCAGTGACTGATAATTGTCCCTGTAAGGATCGCCCAAGGGTCAGGCAGCACTCAGTATAAGTCACGATACAGAGATAGCATATCCAGCGTCAATCATTGCCACAATCGACCTCGTCGGGAACATCTTTTCTCCACCAGATCATGGAAACCGATGGCCTTTTTTGTGTGCCACAATAGCCACTTGACTGTAGCTTGAGAAAGGCTTGGGCAGGGCACAATGGGTGTTTTTGATCCACCGCTGCTGCCCAGGACCACCTTCATCAGGCATCCCTCGGTACTGAGCGGACAGCCGTGGGGCAGAGAGCAAGAGTGGCCGCCGTTTATCTCACGTACCTCTCTAGTTGGGCGGCCCAAGGACGCGGGTGGAGCAGGCAGGGTCAAGCAATTACCCAGCGCACGTGTAATGAGGCAGAAACAAAAAAAAAAATGTAACTGAGCCGAGACTGCTGATACCATTTTGGGATTTAAGAGTAAAAGAAATGGGGAAACAAATGTTCTTCTGGCCACAGACATGGACTTTTAGTATCTCTAAACATCAGTTTTAATAGCATCTTTTGTACTGATGCATATTTTCTCGCTGGTCTCCAATTTGTCACTGACAAATAAGGCCCATGTCACATCTATATGGATCTGCCAGTCAAATCTCAGTTTGGAAGGGAGGGATAAAGACCAAATGTGTCAGAATGAGGAAAACGGAGTCCAGCAATTTCAGTCCCTTCGCCTTTACTGAGATCCGTTGACAGCTAGTTTGACATGATGTGAGTTTTCCTGTCTTTCCTCTGTGTCTTAATTTTTCACCATTAAGTGAGCGAAATGCAGATGTTTTGATTTCTTTTTAGATCTTCCTCGGGGGACCATTAAGCATTCATTCCATTGCCCATTTATCACCCAATTCAAGAGTCCTATTATCTATTCTTTCTCAGTCATACAAACACCGTCATCAATAGTTTCGCAATTACCAAATAGATTGTGTTTGGGCATCCGTGTATGTTGCATGATTAGGAAAAAAAATAAGTGAAATGATGTTGCTATTCATAAAAAATAGATTTCAATTTGACTGCATGAGTTATTACATGATGATTTCTTTTGCTCTTCACACATTCTTATATAAAATATTTGCATTCTCCATCAAAATATATTGTTGCTGCGTGTCTGTCTTCAAAACTCCTAATTTTCTCTCCAGAGTGGATGGTTTTTAGTGAAATGAGGTAGTAATTAACCTAAAAAAGGCAAGCTAGCAAAGGTGACGAGTATCAGGATTTTGAAAATAATGACTGGCACTTTTTGAAACTTTTTTACTTCTTTAGTCCCCATTTTCCCTGCCAAGTGTTATAGTTTAATTTATTTTGTTGTGGTTGTCTTAACATAGAGAAGAAGAACAATCTTGACAAGTTTCATATTGGCATACATGATTGTGTACAATTAAGGATTTAAAGGATTAAGGATCCAGTTCCATGAGGGCAGCAATCCAGCAAGGTTTTTTGTCCAGATACAGATACAAAACTCCTTTCACCTGAGATCAGTTTCTTTACAGTATAATTATTTCATACATAACTGGCTCATACTGTTTCAAATGAAGTCAAATTCAAGAACCATTGTAGAACAATTGAACATAAATGTCTGAATACGAGGGCTCTCCATATTGTAATTATTTAATGCTAATATATATTGCTGATATATATTGCGCCATATATCAGCCTTGAGCCATTCTTGTAAAAAAAATACAAACCATTTATATGTTATATATAAGAAGTTGTCATGAATTTAAGTTAAATTCTAAATCAAAATGTTCAAAGTGCTGGAATTGGCGTGGATCACAATGTCATTTCAATAGTCCTATTGAGCAAGTTAGGACTGTGATACCATGAAACCTATCCAACGCTTCTAGCTCCATCAGCAATTTGGAAATAAAATAGATATTATTAGAATTCTTGGCTCAATTTTTTTTTTAAATGGTCATGGACAGATTGGGTGAATCATGATCAAACGTGGGATAAAACAGTCACAGTTGCTCAGCAAGTTGCTTTAGAGTGTGTGGAGTCTCTTTTAGCTTAGCCAATGTCCAAAGCTTGAGCCCCTTCTATCATACCCCAGATTTTTTAAACAAATGGATTTAATTGTTCAAGGATCACACCCACCCCTCCCCTCGGTGTGCTAGCTGTAAGGGTTTAGCACATAACACGTTTCCAACTCTTTCTTGATTAGTTTCTTTGGTGCTGTTCCTCCTGTAGAAGCTCTTGCAACACACCATTTGGCCTGCGTGTTTGTGCTGGCATACATGTGGCCTTGCGCCTCACAGTGAGTCCCCAGAATAGCTCTGCAATTTGACACGGCCCCGGGTGTAGGGAAAGCTGTAGAGCAGACAGGGAGTGAGTGTCACGGATGGTATTAACAGCAGACTTGCATGTCTGTTTTGACAGAGTCAGTTGCTGGATATGTATCAGGGATTTCTGCCATTGTTGAGGCCTGTTAGCCAATGACCCTTTCTTTATGGGGATGGGACTGTGTTATGAAGGAAAACACGGTAAAAGATTTTCTCACAGATGGGGGTACACCAAGAACACACTAAAAAGCAAAATAAAAGTAAAAATTACTTAAAAATAGGGGGAAAAGTGAAGAAAGGACATAAAAAGATATATCACACTCAGAGAGGAGAGAGAAATCCAATCCAGAAAAATGCACCAACAAACAGATATTGTGTTGAAAAGCCAGTTTAGCAAACTTTTGTATGGATTGATAGGCTTCCCTTCTTGCCAAGCCATTTTCTCTGCGTAGCTCTTGTCACCCACTATTCCCTGACTTGCCACATGCTGCATTCAGCCATGAATTAAGAGACCTATGGTGGTTTCAAACATACTGGCTAGCAAGGTACGCTTTCACTCATGTACATCTGGCAGAGCTCCATGTTTCTGTGACAAATGAATGAGAAAAAGAGCTGTGGTTGTTTGTTTGACTCACTTCTGAGTTTGTACTAATAAACACAAAGTATTTTTTTAACACCAGCCTTTCACTCTTCTTTCTGGTTTATCCAATTTATGTTCTTTAAAACCTAAATGTTTAAAAAAACACTATATTCCTTTATTCCTCTTCTCACATTTCTATCTGGGAATGATATTAGCACTGGTGTGAATGTTCTCTGAATAAGAACCCAATAGCGGACATTCCTATTGGGATTTGTCACTCACTCGGTCTTCCGAATCCATTAATATGACCACCTGGCCTGTAATTCCGACAGACGAGCGATCGTATAGATTCATGCTATGCTTTTTAAAACAGGGCTGTATCTCAGATCACGCTATGACATTTAAGTTGGCCGTATAAGCACGGACTGAGCCCGGCAGTTATGTCTGGGAGTGTTGGATAAAATATGGGACACATAAAAAAAAGAGTGATGTAACTCATACAGAAACCTCTACAAATAACATAGTATTATAAGGATCATGTATTATTCCTGGCATCTGACATCATATACCCCTTTAAATCTTCCATTTGCAATTAGATGCTGAGTGTCAGCTATGAGAATTTCCCTGACTGCCTGTGATGCCGTTAGCGCTCGCAGTGCACTCTGTGGTGGATTGCCACCACCAGCTTTTTCTGCTCATAAGCAACGGGAGCTGAAGCAGAAATGTGTGCAGGATGCACTGTGGGATAGGCTACGAGGACCCCATCCGTCAAGAAGGGACACGGGTTGTGAAAAGGGTCCATTGCCGCGTATCGGCACGACATACTTCAAAGACAACTCCCATTGCTGTCGCTGCCTCATGCACCCTTTCATGTCACTGTGCATAGATTATCGCGCTGAGCCACGCTAGCCAGTTAACTACGGCAATTGGTATTGCACATGGTTCACAAGATCAGCTTTTGATTTATATATGGTTCGCGTGTGAAACTCAATCGTCTCCCTCTCTCTGGATGAGGAGAGAACATATGATGCAAAAAAAAGATATATAGCTATTAGCTGGGCCTCCATATTGATAATGAAATTCACACTATTAATTGTGCTGCACCACTACCAGCATTGATCCGTCCGGCGTTGCTGTTACACTCATATTTCATCATCACAGCTCTGGAGAACATGAAACCACTTTATTTGGAGAAATATTTTAGTTACATCAATACGTAGTACAATATTTATATAAAGCCTTATCATGTTTTTTTAGTGACTTTTTTAGTCCCTTTCAGACTGACATTTGAGGACAATGCTAACAGAAAAAGTCAGCATTTAGATTAGTCGAATGCAGGGTCAAATGACTGGATTTCTGATTGGCTCAGCCAACAAATTCGCCTGGGACGCTAGTGCAAACAGCGCCATGTGATCGTCCTGGCCACTGAGCAGAAAACCTCTCGCGGACTCTGTGTGTCGCGCTAATTTGTTTGTCACCAAATGCCGATTTTAAACAGGTGTACCATTCCGAAAAAACATGTATTCATCTGCAAATTTTGATATGAAAGCGTTATTATATTGGTTCCTGAGTGCTCAAACATATATGTATGTATATATATATATGTATATATATACACGTGTGTGTATATATATGTGTGTGTGTATATATGTATATATATGTGTGTATATATATGTATATATATATATGTGTGTGTCTGTCTGTCTGTCTGTCTGTCTGCCTGTGTGTGTGTATATATATGTGTGTGTGTATATATATATATATATATATATATATGTATATATATATATATGTGTGTGTGTGTGGCCTGAATCTTAGCATTTGCTGTTCTTTATGAAAGTTTTCCTGTAGTGATCCCTGCTACAATGTCAATGTGTTATTACAATGGGATGTGATAACTGAAGGAAAGAGGGAAAGGAAAGGTGTCTTCCATGTAAAGTTCACATTTAAAACTTAACAGCCACCTAAACTAAGCTAAACTAGACCAAGAGGAATCTAGCCACAAAAATGTTGAGCTAAATTCGCCATTAACTTTCAGACAGACACATGCCAAGAACCATTACAAAGTGACAGTAGGAGGTGTGAAATAACAGTATAGTTTCATGGAATACAACCACCTGACACTCTGGTACAGCTTCTTTTATGATTGATTCTATTTCTATGTAAACAGGAGACATCAGCATATTACTCATCACAATATGGACCCTCTGTTGTATCAACGCTATAGGCCAACAGTCTACCAGTGCCTTACTTCTTGCCTGAATGTGAGTTTAAACAGTGCTGAAAGTAGAACCATGCTGTTGATTCATTGCATCGGACAGTTCTGACCCTTAGCCCACGCTGCCTCCACTCTTCCATCCAGTCTTCAAACCACCAGATTGTTTCAGAGGGAGCAAGAGGGATTCAGAACCTTGGCCAGCTCCTTTTTTCCTCCATTCAGCTTGAGCACAGGAGCTGACCCTTCAGAACCACCGATCGAGACATCTTCCTGCATAAGAGAGTTGGTCTTTCAAAAAAGAAAGTAGATTAGAGTTGGCTGCCTGTGTATGTTTTAAGGTGGCATTTAAGCTCCCCCTCTTCTCCTACTCTAACCATCTTTGCACCTCATGTTATTTGTCTCTCTGTTGACTTTTACTCACGAAATTAATGGCAGTTCGCGTAAACGGTCACCAAAGGACCCGGTCAGGCTGGACTCGCGGTTCCTCAAGCTGCTGTTTTTAATCATCATTGACTTTGCAAGTGCTTGTGGGTCTTGCGGGACAACAGTGTAATGATTACATCTGAGTTATAGCCCTCGGATGTCCTGGTGATGCCTTTACTTCTGCCCAGCTATTTCCCTGCCAACTCAGCCAACTTTTGCTTCGCAATTTGGAATTTAATATGAGTTTAAAAATAGAAAGAAATTAGAGAACTGTGGGCAGGAGTGTAGTCTGGAACCTTTGGCATTTGGATTACTGGGTTTTGCATCAGGCAGTGATGTAACTGCCTTGTTTTTTTTGTTTTTTTTTAAAGTGGCTTAGTTTCATTTACTATAGTGGCAGAAGGTGGAAGGATGGATAGATGATGCATCTTCTAACAACTGTACCCTAAAGGGATCACATAGCTATTAACAGCAAGAGCATAAAAGAAAGTTTAAAAAATGTAATGCAAAAATAGAAACTGTGAGCACGGCGGATCAAACCAAGGACCACAATCCTATGGGGATTCTAAACAATACCCGATTTGGAAAAGAAAAAGGTCTTTCAGTGTATCCGTGCCCTTGAGGAGAAAGTTTTCCTCTATTTGCATATGAATGCTCATGTGCAGTGCATGTGTATGCACAAATGTGGCCCATAGACATCCCCGATCACCACCTGTGACCTGTGGAAGGGTACATTTAGCATGCTGATGTGGCAGCTGATAGCCTTCCCTCCAACAGATGGCCCTGATGGCCTTTGTTGTGGGACAACACAGCTGCCAAGAGACGTAACAACAGAGCAAGAAAAATAATTTGATGTGTGTTTTACACCAAAAAGCAACTTGTTTGATATAATGTCTAAATTATTAGACTTTACCACCGGTCAGGTGTGCTAGGGGTGCACTTTGACCCTCACGAGGACATTGTTTGCGGTTGCTTTTTTCAGTTCCAGTGTCAGTACAATGGATCTCAAAAACAACACCCTCCTAGTTTGAAGTAATGTTTGCCTAACTGTAATTAGTAAGGGATGAAATGTAAAAATGAAGCGCTTTGAAGAGTGGTGTCACTTATGGACTGAACATCTTCATCGGACTTGTGTCGGGTTCAAACAGCGTATTAATGACCCCCACTCACCTACTTCTCGTGCCTACTCAGAAACACTGACACAGGTTTTAGTGGCTTCACAATAAATGGAAGATATCAATTACACCAGTACAATCTAAATGGTAAAATAGGCAAAGTGATAACAACAACAAAAAGTAGTGTTTTTTCATTTCTACTCTCTCTCATTCTTCTTGACATTGTGCATTATTATTAAACATTTAAATTATTGGTAACTGCTTTATGACAGCAATACCTCCCTTCAGACTGTGGTATATGTTAATAATGTAGCTGAGGGGTCTTATTTGCCCTGAGACAAAGCAATGTTTACATTAATTTAAAAAAAACATTTTTGTTGTAGTTCCCCTGTTTATATACGCTTCTTTACCCGATAAGATGTACACAATTTTAAGATTTAGAGAAGGTAAGGGTTTTGTTGATTTCCAAAACTGCAAATTACCAGAATTTTGTGGAGATGGGGAAAATTCAAACTTGCTTGCTGCTTTACTTTTTTTTTTTTTTAAATGCTTTTCTGGGTACAATGTTCAAAACAACGTTGTGTCTTGTTTCTGTCCTGTCGCGTCAATCTTTACGGAAATTGCCAGAGTTCAACATACAGTGAAAAGGGCAGCCTGCAGTCAGAGAGGCGTACAAGCAGCTTCAAAAACAGTGTCGAGTCCTTGGGAAGAGGGGAAATAAATGATCGTGAAATGAGGTAAAGGTGAAAGGAGTAATAACCATATATTTTTTTAAAAAAGCGATAGGAGAGAAAGACAAAGTAATGGGGGTGGTATTTTGGCAGAGGGGGAGAGGTAATTTGAGAACACATAAAAATGGAGGGGAGGAAAGGATGGTGGTGGGTGGGGGATGTTTTCACTTAGCGAATCTGCAAGGCAAAAGAATCGGGCCGAGAGGCAATGAGGGCTGGGGCAAGTGCAGACAGCAACCTGCGGTTTGACTTTGACTCACCTTGGCCGTCAGTCAGTTGGAGAGGAGGGTTATCTGTTTTTTCTTAGCCCACCCCCCTGCTTGATGGAATTCATTAAGTCCTTCAGAACTTGTTTAAGGAGATAGACAAAAAAAAACAGTCAGCTGCACAATTTACTCTACAAGTTATTTTCTGGAGAAATCAATTATTTAGTCAGTTAAATTCAAATGATGATCTTTGCTATGAGGCTGCTGAGATTCGTCTCATAAGGCTAATGTGGCACATCAAAAATCCAATTCATTTAGCTCAGTTTTCTGTAATTTTGACAGCCACAAGCCCCAGTACAGGTGGGAAAAAAAGCCCCTAGGGTTAAAAAAGATACTCCCCCACCACCTCTGTAAATCCAACGAGTGTATCGAGGCTCACCTCTTCCCTCCACCTGGACGTCATGTCTGCATTCGCACTGTCACATATTTCTCTTCTATGATCCACTGTCAATCCTGCATCAATGAGGAAGCCTTGGAAGCATCCACAGAGAGATAGGATAGTGTGTGGTGGGGGTGTAAATAGCAGGTGTTGGGATGGATGAGGGAGAATTCACTATCATCCATTCTTATTAGAGGAGAGGAGAGAGATTGAATAGACCATAAGTCCAAATGCCGAGAGGGTAAGAACATGCCTCTAGATGCATATGAGCCCATATCGCTCATCATGTTGATGGCAGGGATGACGGAGGGTCAGGAGCAGGTGACAAGATAGAAAGTTGGACTTTACTTACTGCGCAGAGCTTAGCCGGACAAGAGCCATTTCTCAAGGACACGAGTCCGGACTTGAAAGCCCTGGCGTGAAGTGTGTACTCAGTACTTCACCATTGCTACCGCTGTAACAAAGGTGGAATGCATTGTGGGACACCTAGCAGTGTCCACATATCTACTGCTTGCTTAAAATAAATTAAAATGGTCAGAGCAAGTGCACATCTGGACACTTGGTGCATACTTGGGAGAACAGGACATTTTAACACAAGGCCATGATTTCCAAAGCTCGAAATATTGTCACCTTTGAAGCACAGTCTTCCACCTATAACCTCCACATACATATTTACAGTCAGTTTTTTTAGGCACTCAGAAAGTTCTATACGTCCAAAATAAGTGTTTCAACCAGAGTAGCTCTACATATACCATGTACTATTTGTTGGTTCAGTCACTCGTCTTACTCAGGCTGGATTGTTTTCCCTCAACATTTTCTCATTACTTTTGTGCTCCTACACTCCCACTTTTTGCCTGTCACATATGTGCTAAGCAACCGAAGGTTTGTGCTGGGCCCTAATGCAACCAGACGTAAATGAGAACTCATGGATCTGCACTCAAGGGCAGGAAACATCATCTCTTCTTGTTGACTGGGAAGTGATGCCTTCAAGTGCAGGCTGCCTTTTGCAGGGCTGCTGCCCACTGGTATGTGAAGGCTTTATAATTAAATTAGCTCAGGCCTTATGGTCTAATATTGGAGGCATGATGAGAGCCCACAAAGCACCGCTTGCTCATTACTTGAGAAAGGAGGTCAGAACAAACAGCATGAAGATGTGTGTGCTTGATCTGCTGTCGGATTATTTTTTTCAGAATCACCTTATTGCTGTCACATATGGTTTTGCGCTTGATTGATCTGATTCCCGCAAATCTTCTAGCAATTTTTGCTTCGTTCCAATTTATTTATATATAATGACTGTCGGGTATTTTCATCTTTTTTGAGGCAGAAACCACAGATTCATTTGTGTTTTTCAGGAATAGCTTGCATCCAAAGAGACCTGTTTACAGTTACTGTCAATTCAGCTTATTGTATAAACTGGACACACTAGAGAAATCTTAACTGTTCTGAAAAATAAAGGAGACATCAGACATGAAGATGATTTGAATCTCTAACTACATAAATTATCTGAAGGCAGCCACCAGACTGTGAGACCACACACACCTGATGACTGGAGCTGATACACGGTGGTCGCAGAAGCGAGATCCCAGACATCACTTCGTGATCAAACGTGACCTCATTAGATGAACACGTACAATTGACCAGCTGGTTGAAAAACCCACAAAAACATCTTCCAACACACGTTGCGTAAACACTCGTGTTGTTGCCTTGCTTCCACGAGCTGGACCTCATAGCAGCATAGCAACTTTTTCATGTAGTCTTGTTTGTTGGGACGCTGGACACGGTATCTGGTCACTCCCCCCTGTGCTCGCTCTTTTTGATTCAGATTCAGGTCCTTTATTGTCCCACACGGGGAAATTTACAGTGCAACAACAGCAAGAGCACGCAGAGAAAAATAAGATAAAATCAAATAGAGTAGAATTTGGAATATACAAAGAGGATGTATATTTACAATAATCCAGATAAATGGATACTCGGCCCCTGTGTACCTGTACATAGTACAGAGGGTGAATACAATATACATATCAGAATATATAATATTCCGATTGTGTTAACAAACTGCACTAGTAGGGTTTTGATGCCCTTATTTTTTAATTGTGCAAGGCTTGAATTGAGATAAAAAACTTTGTTTATTCGAACTTTTTTGTAATTACTTCTCTTTCTCTTCTGCTTGTAACACTTAATTGCCAAATCCTAATCCTAAACTGAGCCCCTGCCATCAATTTACTCCTAAAATGTATTTCAAATACTAAATACTGATTGTGTTTCATCAAGATAGCTGTTTTATTACAACCGGTGGCCAGAGATGACCAGCTTTGGTTGCATGAGGGACACGTGTTCCACCAAAGACAGAAAAAATTGCTTGCTATCCGGAGGCAACAAGAAGTTCACTGTTTGAAATGGTCTTTTGCTGGCTGTTAAGACTGCAGCTGTTTTACGACAGTGAAGAAAAGTTCATGCAAAATCTAGACAATCATGAAGCTTCTCCAGTCGTGCCTTGTGTGCCAAATGTCTGGGATTATTGTTCGTTGGGGGATTTACACATACAGAAAATATGTGAATTGAGTTGTATTTTGTGTAACTGTAAATGTCTAAATTGTCTTAAGCAAAGACATTCGGCAAGGCAATGAACATTCATGCAATATAACAGAAATTGAGCCATCGCAGTAAAATGTCTGTATTATGATACAAGTAATACACTTTTTCTAGGAGATTTGGTGTCGTGCAGTTTTTAGGGTTTTTTCCGTACTGCGATGGAGGCTTAAATGCTTTTTAGTGCCTCCCTTGAGAAACTAAAACAAAGAAAATCAGAACAGTACAGTAGCTGTGCAGTATGCTGAAGTTGTTAGGAATTAATTAAAATAATTGTCTATGCATGATTTATTGGTTCTATGTTTTGATTTGGATGTTCCGATGATGATAAAAGGAGAAAGCGGGACAGGAAAACCCAAAGTGTTGATGCTGTAACTTTTACTTTCAGAAATCACTGGGAATCCTGCAGGAGGCAGGCAGAGAATATTCCTTTCTTTTTGTTATTCTAATGAGATGCAATTATTCAAATAAAAAGCCCATGTTTTACAGACCCTCTGGCTCTTTCGGCACCAGCTAAGTTGATTGTTTCCTCCCGTCTGTTTCTTTCTGTCTATTGCGTGTCTTTACCGCCACCGAGCGTGTTTCGACAATGTCGTGTTTTCAGGCGAACTCTGCTTCGGGGACATTTAGACTCTTTAGGCGCTCCAGTTTAACCTGATCCAGCAATTATGCCAAAATGATTGTGCATCCATTAGGCTCCCACTTAGCTCAATGCAGTTATAGCTATAGCTGTTGGCATCTAAATAAAAAAAAAATGAATTACTTATAGGGTGGTGGTAGATCAGTTTGGAAGGGACTGGCCTGAGGAACAGAGGGTTGGTTAAAGCACCGGTGGCAGGAGGACAACTTCAGAGCACTGTCGAAGTACAGTTGAGCAGAAAGTACCGAACCCCCAAGTGCTCATATTCAGTTGTGTACCCTGCTTTTGGCCATAAGTGGTTCAACACCCTCTTCTTGACCCTGACAGGGATTAGCAGTCCAGAAAAAAAGAAAAGAATAAATCACTAATAACGAGAGAGAGCTAACTCTCATTTACATGTGTATATGTGGGAGTTCGGATGCTCTTAGTCATCACACGGTGACTCACTTATTTTGTATGTGCTGATGATGGGATCTTCTTTCTTGCCATAAACGATTATTGTGCCAATAACCAGATCTCAGTAAACTAAACAAGCTTGCAAAAAGGCTTTTCTGAGATGTGTCATAGTTTGGCACTGTTTGGCTTGGCTAATAACGGATCTGTTTATGTGATCTGCGGTGAGTCATTACGGCCGCCTGCTGCTGGCGCGCCGCATCCCTCCGTGTGTGGCACTCTCAGGAACATTCATCAGATGCCTAATGGCCAAAAACAGGGGCCAGGCCACGTTCCCCTTCTGGGATGGGGTTCCAGCCAAAATTTTGACATTTGTGGACAGAAAAATGAAGGTCTAATTAGAAAAGAGCAAGTGCATATCCCTGCGTAGCATTTAGATTTAAATTTGTTAAATCCACTTCCTTAAAGTTGCATGGTCATATTTGGGCTTAGAATAAATTTAAGTATATGCTAGAGGAAAAGTAGTTTCCCCTCTGGCATCTGTGTAAAAGATGCTGATTTAGAGCAGAAATGTATATGCACCTTTTAAAAAAGTTATTAGCAAGCTAAATAATATAGTTGCACTGAATTGTGTCTTTTGCCTTGAACATATGTGGACATGCACCAGGTTGTTTTGTCCTTTTGTGGGATGTAAGGTGAATCAATTGTCCAATGACTCTGAGCTAGAAACTTCACTTAGCCTGTAAAACCAACAAGTTGTGTAATCAGTCTTAATGCACTCAAAGTTGCCCAATGAGCTGTGTTTTGTGACCGACATGAGACAGGGCCAGTGAAATTACACACCAAAAAGAAATAAAGCAAATAAAATCATTTTCTTATCAGATATTATGCACAGTGTAATATCTAATCTAATACAGTCAAATTGCAATTTCAGTGCTATGTTTAACAGGGATCTGATTATAATCGTTGATGCTGATCACCAGATTTGCCAGACAATATCATTCATTCACAGATGTCTAATATATTTTATGAAAGAAAAGGCATGTAGCCTTTAAAAGTCTCTATATGTTCTTCAACACTTAGTTGATAGGAAGGTTCAGATTCCCCAGAATTCTTAAGAGGTGGAGCTGGGGGCTGAAGAATACTGACTGGTGGAACACGTGCAGCGTTGATCACATTTCTACAAACTTTACTTCATTTGTATTTTGACCATTTGGAAAAAGGAGTAAAAGAGGACCTACCAAAATTTTAGGGGAGGCGGTGATGTCTGGATTTTATGGATTATGGCTCTGTAAAGCACCGAGAGACAATTATGATTGTAAAAGATGCTATACAAACATAATTATGAGAATGTGAAGGACATGTGAAGGACATCAACAGTTGCAATAAATTCCTGTTCAAAAAAATTCCTGAATGCCCTCGGGTATTAACATCGAACCTCAGTGGTTATTTGGGTTAACTCGTGTCAATCTTAATATGTGTAAAACTCGTTCTTTCCTAACACCCAGTGCTCCCAGTTATGGAGAGCATTGGCCTATGTCTTTTTAAGGTAGTAGGACATGAAGTTCTGGCTGTCAGATCCTATTTTACTTTCTGTCAGAGCATCTGACTTTTTAATGAATGTTTGCATTATTTAGCTTTTTTCCTCCTCTTTAAACATTCACTTGCTCCAGGACCCGAGACAGTTTTCCCAGCATATGGGTGTAGATGGTCTCGGCTCTGACTGAATCTGAATCTCAGCTTCCTTATCCTGCTCCTGTGCGTGGTGATACTTATCCCCAGCAGATTTACACCTCTGAGACAAGAGTTTTTGCTGCAAACAAGCCGAGCAGACTCACTCACAGATCCAGAACAATGCTGGATTTAGGCTCTCATCGGAGTGGGTTGGCCATCCTGGTGGAGAGCTTTACTCATAACTGTGACCTGGATAAATAAGAAAATATGCAGTCATATTTAAATGGAGTCAAACAGTGCATTCAAGGCACAGAAAAACTCTGTGAGGCACACACTTGCCCGATTTCACCCACTAACAGAAAAGAACTGGTCCATTTTCCCTCTGCATTTAAGTGTACACACTTGTGTGAGCAACTTTTCTCCGTGTTCTACACTATAAGAATCTGTTATAGTTTGATCAATAAATATGAACCCTTTTTCCCTTTTTGGCTTGTGACTATGGTTTAAGCTGCCCCATGTAACAAGCAACAGTGGCAAGGAAAACCCTCGCTTTAAACAGGAAGAAACCTTGGAAACCTTCATAAAGGGGAGACCCCGCTGATGGTCAAAAATGCTATGCAAATACACTACTTATACTGGAGATGCAGGAAAAAAAAGGATGGGGTCAGAGGTCAGCAGGTCAGTGTGCAACTGATGGTTTGGAGATACCTGTGGATAGAGGTAAATGCACAAACCTACCTAAGAATAGGTGTTAATTACATGAGAAACTAACCTACAAATGAGGATATATTCCAATATTTAGACCACAAATATATAAAATGGAACATTTTTAGAATATACATAGATAGTTTGATTACATGGACAGTAGCTGGATGAGGAAATGCTGGAAAAGACCAGGACTGAAAGACAGCATTGTAGCAACGTGACTTCCTGAGCAGGCCGGTGTTACCAGCTGTCAGATTACAGCTAGGGGAGGGCGACGCAAAAACCCAAGATGAGATGCCTGAACTTTTCACTGCTCGCACTCTGGCGCCGTAGCCACTTTTCTTTCTCTCAAAAGGCATTAGCTGTCACTCTGCATGAACCCGGGCGACGCAGCTCTCCCATCATTTATTCTCGGCGCCACTCTCCTGTGATGCTGGCTAACGCTGAGCTGGCGGCACGACAACAAAGAGTACGGGGAAGTAGTACGCGACACGGTTGCCTCAGGTGGCTCCGTCTTTAATGTTGTGTTTTTTTTCCCAGCAGAAGTCCTCAGGTTCTGGCACGAATGAATGAAGTCTGTTTTACATGTTTGTTTTTTTTAACTTACCCTGTTGCCATTTCTTTGTTGAATTTCTTTGAAATATGTAGCAGTGACATTAAAAACCGTAGCAGTAACTTAAGTATTTTTTCATTAAGTTACTGGATAAATGTGAAGTTTTTTTGATTTGTCCTCAATTTTAAATGTCAGAAGGTAATTTGCTTTTACTTTTTTGTGTATAATTTGTGTATATGTGTGTGTGTGTATGTTTGTCTGTATAAATACAGTATATTTAAAAAAATCTCTTCCTCGCCCTCCTGGGCGGTGCCTCCTTCCTTCAGACTTGGGTCCTCTACCAGAGCCCTGGGAGTCTGAGGGTTCTGCGCAGGATCTTAGCTGTTCCTAGGACTGCGCTCTTCTGGACAGAGATCTCTGATGTGCTTCCTGGTATCTGCTGGAGCCATCTACTCAGGTTGGGTGTTACTGCCCCTAGTGTTCCAATCTCTACTGGGACCACTGTTGCCTTCATAACCCATATTCTCTCGATCTCCTCTTTCAGCCCTTGGTATTTCTCCAGATTCTTGTGTTCCTTCTTCACGATGATGCTATCATTTGTGATTGCTGCATCTATCTACCACCACTATGTAAGGCTCATTGGCCACCACCATCTTGTCAGTCTTGATCTGGAAGTCCCACAGGTGTCTCCCACCTGGACCCTGGGACCTCCAGCCCATACTCAGGGCAGATGTTCCTGTACACTATACCAGCCACCTGGTTATGCCGCTCCATGTATGCCTTGCTTGCTAACATCTTGCACACTGCTGTGATATGCTGGACTGTCTCAGGGGTATGGTAGACCCTGGCCTCTATTGCTCTGGTGCTCAGGGCCTGTTCTTGTGCAGCCATGATTAGTGCCTCTGTGCTGTCTTTCAGTCCGGCCTTTGCCAGCCACTGGTATGTTTTCTCGATATCAGCCACTTCCTCAATTTGCCGGTGGTACATTCCATGCAGGGGCTTGTCCTTCCATGATGGCCATTTTTCTTTGACATGCATTCTTCAAATTGTGTATTTTCAGTGATGTCATTTTGTGCAATTGTATAGGTTACTATTTGTATATGTAACAGTGTTAAGCTGTATTTTAGAAAAATTACTTAGAGTTTTGAGTCAAGTCAAAGGTGGATACTTTGTGTAGTTTATGTAATCCTGAGAAAATGGACACATTTCAAAACCAGATTAGATTTCTATTAATCTTGTCTACAAATTATTATTTGTATTTGGTGTGTTTGTAGAAAAAAGGGTTTTGATATTTTAGACAATGCATTTGCTGGAGGCAATTTGCTGTTCTCATCTCATACTCTCACATTTATCCAAACAAAACACTCCTTTTTCCTTCAATATCCATTTAACCTTGAAGCTCCATATTTCATTATATCCTCAAAAAGGAAGAAGCTGATAATGGCGGCTGACGCTGTCAGCAGAGCTGTGCTCAAACACGACATTAAGGTTTCCTTTTGTCATCCTTCCTGACAATGAACCGATTACAGCGATGTAGCCTTCGAGCTGATTGATGGTAAAAAAAACCAAAAAAAACATCCGTGCATCTCTAAAAGAGAATGGTAGAAATGGTCTGCAGCACTTGTATTGATCCATTCATCTTGCTGATGACATCAGTGCTGTTTACCCAAGTCAGCAGGGATGTAGAATGGCTTGGTGCTCTGGCCGATGTTTAAAAATTCAAAGAATAATTGAGAAACTTTTTGTTCTCATAATGGGGTGTTTTGGTTTATTTAAACGGGGGAGGGGGAAAAAAGCAAGCAATCAGCAGGCCTAATTCTTTTAAAGTTAACATTAGGCCCTATTAGAGTTTAAACAGTTGATTATTCATTGTTAATGCAACCAAAAAGACATGAAACATTTAAATTTCTTGTCATTTAAATATCGTGCCTGCTTGTTGCAGCCACCAGCCACTGCTGCGGCCCGACCAACATCGGAGTTCTCTTCTTCACCGGCGTTCTGGTGCATTCATATCTACTTCGTCATGTTGTGTAGATGTTGAGTTTGATTTGTTTGTGTGGGTCCTGTTGAGAAGGACACTGTGCTGCTTTAGACTTGTTTCATTTTCCCCTTGTTTTGCAGTATCTAGGGAGCTAGGCTAATTTCTCTTATGTTTACAACATATTCCAGCGTCCTTGTGGGTTGGAGTGAAATCTCTTGGTGTTTTAATTATGGTTCAAGAATGTATTTGTAAATAGGATGGTGAGTAAAATAGTTGTGATTGTTTGTTAATTAATTCCCTTTACTCTGTGGTTAAATTTTGCTTACAAAGATAACTAAAATGTTGCCACCAAGAGTGAAAGGGTGAGTCTTTCCTCGTGGAAAGACTGCTTTGTTCTGCTGTTAGGAAAAGTTAAATATATACCGTTGTTCCAGGCTTGAGACCTGCAAGTGTCTCCTTAGTCACCTGACTTGCTGATTCTGAGAATGCCGATAATTTGGGTTGATTTTTATGTGTGGGACTGAATGTGATGTAACAGGAACAACTGACTTTGTAACAAGTGTTTAAACGACAGCATAAATCCAACAGTTGCTATTTTACACGTATATAGATTTTCTTTGACCAATTGTGACTCCTCTGTGTATCCACACATCTGCACTGAGTCCTTGAAAGTGTCCTTACCAAGCAAACTTTCCAAGAGGGGCCGACATAGCAGCATGCATCACTGGGCAGAGTGGATCTTACAACTGAGAAGGTCTTTGTTTTGTACCAATTTAGAAAAATGTTCTGCTAAACCAGGCATTTTATCATGCGATGCTTTCAATGGCTTCTTTAAAAAAAAAAAAAAAAAAAAAGTTGAATTCTTGATTTTCAATTTTTCAATTGCACCGCACAGAATTCTACCCTCATTTCAGGTGTACTGTAAACTGCCTTCATAGTTTGAGATAGCCGCAAATAGCAGGACTTTCCTTGCCTGTAAGAAAGCTAGCTACCGTCTAATGTGGCCTTCCACTTATCTTGGAAATGATATGGAAATGTGCAGAGTTGTCAGAAAGCAAGATGGCCCTGTTTACAAACGCTATTTTCATGCTTGTTGTTTAACCCTTGTTAGCACGGCATGAGTTGAGATTCATTAACAAAATGCGCTCTCAAAACATGCTCTCTCTTATATATAGGAGAAGGTCTTTGTTTTATGAACCTGCTCTCTCACACACTCTTGCACATAAAAACCGAACAAAACTCTTCAGGGGATGTGTTCTACAAGGTCATGTCCCTCCTTTCAGTTTCATGCAAATAGGGAACAATGTCTGTTATGCTGAATGCAGTTAGTAGTCTGTGTGCTTTTATCAGCTTAAATGGATACGTTTCTTAGCAGGTGTAGCTTGATGAGGCCATTGATGCCTTTGCAGGAAGTGAGTCGAGACAAGTTGCATTTTAAGGTTTTTTCATTATTTGTTACTGTTATTTATTTATTTTGACCATCAAACCATGATCTCACCTAGGCCCCCCAAAAATGGCTCGAGCTGGCTCTTTGTACAAATTTACACGCACAACACCGGGGCCCAAAAGAGGAAGTGAGCACAGAAAAACAAAACTAAACTTGGAAATAAGAACTTTTTTTCCCACCTTTCCTAAGTCGATGTCTTTTTTAGCTTCTCTAACTACCTAAGATGTGTTTCACCTGCGCTGTTACCTTACATCAAGAAGGTTCCCAGGGGCTTTCCTGTGTGAAGTTAGGATGTTCTCTTCATGCCTAGCGTGGGTTCCAAGGTGTACCATGCCTTTCACCTGAAGGCAGGTGAGATAGGCAGGCGCCCATCCCACCTATTAAGGTGAAAGTGGTTACAAAAGTGATGGATGGTTTCGTTCCACCTAGCGTGCCTATTTAGTTTGGCTTTGAAATGTGATTTTTTTTTCGTGAGCATACCATTGAGGTGATGGAAAACGCCAAGGTTTGAAAGAAAAGTAAATAGGCTTGAATTTGCCTTCTCTTTGACTTTCTTTGGTGCTTTTTCTACTCTTCTTTGGTGCTACTTTCTTCCCGTCTTCTCTCAGATTTATGCCCTGCAACCTCTAATGTCATAAGTTCCTGCAGAGAGGCTAAACGGACCCAAGAATCGATCCATGTATCGGCCTGCTGAAGGATTTTTTTCTCAATAGAAGATCAGCTTACAAACGTTCCATCATTTTCATTAACCCCCAGCTTCAGTAGCTGTACAGGACTTCTGCTCTCCTCTAACCTAATGCATAACATGGAGCAATTATGGCTGTGATCCTCGAGCTGGACAAGTGGCTCCAGCAGATTTCAGAACATCTAAGAACGCTGTCTGAAAGAATACTTATTGAGAAACAGTAGAACATGTTTAGCATTATTTTGAAAATAACAGTAGCCGATACAAGGTGCCAGAATTGATGGCATTGACGGTACCATTTTTACAAGAGCTTCCTCTCTTGTACCATGTGTTGAGTACAGATGTAGGACATCAGGTACATTTCAAAGTCTTAATGCTGGTGAAAAGTTGAATGCTGGAATGGCCATGACTTTGCCATTAACCATGGCCCGTCTTCCGTGTGCCAGAAAAGTGTCCTGTAGAAAATAGCCGTAATCTCATTCAGCAGGAAAATAACTGCAATGTGATGCTCTTCTTGTCCAAGTGATGTCAGTTTTAAAGGCTATTTTAAAGGCTTGCTTTACCAAAAAAAAAATGTTGCGACTTGTCCTTATTTTACACAGTAAAAGGAGACTTTGGCAGATTGTACCAATTTAGAACGATGTTCTGCTGAACCAGGCATTTTATCATGCGATGCTTTCAATGGCTTCTTTAAAAAAAAAACAAAAAAAAAACAGTTGAATTCTTGATTATGCTTTTATGCTAAAAAAAAAAAAATGTTTTCAGTTGCACCGCACAGAATTCTACCCTCATTTCAGGTGTACTGTAAACTGCCTTTGTAGTTTGAGATAGCCGCAAATAGCAGGACTTTCCTTGCCTGTAAGAAAGCTAGCTACCGTCTAATGTGGCCTTCCACTTATCTTGGAAATGATATGGAAATGAGCAGAGTTGTCAGAAAGCAAGATGGCCCTGTTTACAAAAGCTATTTTCATGCGTGTTGTTTAGCCCTTGTTAGCACGGCATGAGTTGAGATTCATTAACAAAATGCGCTCTCAAAACATGCTCTCTCTTATATATATATATATATATATACTGTATATATAAACAGTCACAGATGGGGTGAGACATCTTTGAATGTCTGCTCAGGGGGTTTGAGGATTGTCCGACTTTCCAAACAGGAGATCCGACCTCAGGCAGCATTCCATTTAAAACTTTTGACTTCTGAGTCCAAATGTAAAGTGGAATTAGTGCCATAGAAAAATAGAGAAAATACTTCAACTTTCCGTGGGTCTGGTGCAGTTTGCTTAAAGCGTGAAAGCAAATGCACTGTTGAAGCAAAGGGGACATGACCTTTGAGAGATGTAGCGTAACAACAAATCAGAGGCAGAAAAAAGTAGGTGTATGTGTTCAGGAATACTGCGGTTCGAGGACCTATGTTCGGTTTTGACGTGAATGAGCCTGCTTAACTGGGAGGATTCTGTTTTTAGTCCAGTGAGCCTGGCGTTCTTCTTTGACAATATTCTGGTATTCTCCACCCAACTGCCACCAGCCAGAAACAACACAATGACACACAGAGAACCTGCAAACTCCATCTTTGGCTGATTGGAATCAAAACCCAGCGAGGTGACGGTGCTAACTACTGTGCTGCCTAAGATATGGTAAATTTACATTCTGAAACTATTTTAGATATCAATAACTAATTCATAAATTCATAAGTCCTGTGCCCAGTATTATATGTAATGTCACAAAGGCTATTCTCATTTTTATTTTTCATTCGTTCATAATGCCAGGTGTCTGATTTGTGATGAGGCTCTGAGTCACTATCTAAATAAAAATGTTGTCGCTTCTTTTTTCCAATGATTTTGGCAAGAAATGATGAATTATTGTGACACACAATCATATTAATAAGAACTTTTATATCCATTACCATGGCCTTGGCTCCGTTACTCGTGTTCTGCCTGTGATCCGAGGAAAAACGTGAAAAGCTAAAATTGCCTGTTATGGAGCGTGACTATAATTGAAGAAGGATTTTCAGAGCAAACTCTGACCAGACATGGGTGCCGGTTTCTAAACAAGCGAGTGGAAGAAGGGGTCTCCATCTACATTTGTCCATGTCTCTACCATGTAAACCTCTCCACCTTAAGCCGACCTGATTAGGCCACCTCTGTCTTGTTTTCATCTACTTATTCGTTATTAGCTAATGGGCTTAAAGCTCTCAGGGGCTACAGATACACTGGATCAGCACTTCAACGTGTGCTCTCTCAGCCTCCATCTCACCTTCCAGGCCTATCCTCTTACTTTTTTCACATCTGCGCATTATTAACTGTGTCATGTAAAAATCTCACTCTAAATCCTCTTTTTGTCTGCTTCTCTTGAATTGCTAGCTTTAACAAATGCAAAGACCCTGCTTATTTTATGCAGTCTGGATGCATATATCTGCTCAAATTAGCATATTGACTTGCTTTTTTTTAAAAAAATCTTACTATTATGCTTTTCCCCTACTTTAGGAGCTCCTTCCTTTGCTAATTTACATGGAAAAAACTCAAATCTAATACTCATTCTGAATTGCCCTAACCAAAAAAACCCCAAATGAATGTGTCACATTTTAACCCATTTAAATGCCATGTTAGGGTTGTAATGTGAAAGAGCCACTTTTGTCTTCATTCACAGCCCAAAGGTGAAATGTAGATAGATAGATCCGATCAGATAACAACATGCAATTCTAGCTCTCCAGACTTAAGAACTCTTTCTTTCCCACTGTTGCTACACCTCATGGATACTCCGACCAACAATACTGGCTGTTTACATGAGCAATTTGCATATGGGACTAAATTTTGCACCATTCCCTCATTTGCACAGTTTTGGCCCTTACAGGCTGCTTTAGCTACCTACCTAACTATTCATTTAAAGATTACTGACCGTCAACACTTTTAGACTGCACATATATTTGATGTTACTCTTGGTACTTCCACATCCTGCTCTTATATCAACTAACCATCCATTGTCCTTATCTCTGGCCTTTATTGTGCTGAGTAAAGAAGAAAAAAAAATCATGGCAGAGGTTTTGCTTGTTTTTTGATGGGTGAGTCAAGATGGGTGGCTATGGTTATTTTAAGTCAAATCCCTCTGTCCCCCAAATGCATGTCTTTTTACTGTTTTACGGGAATAAATTATTTATAATTGGGAAAGCTCCTGGGGCCATTATTATGGTTGATTTCACAAAGGATATTATAATTTTTTCATTAAACTTTTCTGTCTCTTTAATGAGCGGTTATGAGTCACTACCAAAATGATGTTGTGCATACAGCACTTTCAATATTGAATCTTTAATCTAACTGTAATGTTGCAGCACGCTTTTATCACAGTCTCATGTTCCAGAACATTTCAATCAGTGTTAGAACATTTTAACATAATCTGTAGACCACGTACAGTGTATAAAGCCCTTCTTAAATCAGCCCACATATGTTTTGTGGGACAATCAACCATATGTTAAAAAAACAATTATCCCAGTTTAATGCTCATTGCTGCTTCATTTTATTCAGAATCAGTCCACTGTTTCTCACGTGGTGACGGATGCTCTGAGATACTGGTTCCCCCTGCTTCCATTGGTGGTCCGCGTTTGTCGTGACGAGAGAATCCCATTGCTTCACAGATGAGATTAGGTGAGGATTGCCGTGCCTGCAAGGAGGACTATGGTGCACATGGTGGATTACAGCGGTGGACTTTGAGAGGAGACCAAATGGAGATGGTGAAACGGTGTCTTAGGACTAAGACACAAGGGATGTGATTTCACAATTGAATGCACATTCTCAATAACAGTATGTTTCGACACACTTGTCGCCTGTTGTGGAGTGGTGCTTCCTGCTCACAAGCTTCTCATGGTTGTGAGGCCGTAGACTCCTTGCGCTGAGGTAAAAAGGGTTGTAAGGAAGTGACAAAGTTCTGAGGATTTCAAGTTATTTTTTTCTTATGGAAGAGGAAGTTAGAAGGATCATCGTGACCTGTGAACTGATCATCACCTAACTAAGATGGGTGCATTAAGAAGGGGGATCCAGAAATTTTCCATGCCAAAGTCCCCCCAAACAGCATTAGCTTTTAGGTGCAGACCACCTTTGTAAACCCCAACAACACTGCTAAAAGTGTCAATTTTTAGAGAATGTTTTCCGACTTTTGTTCACCTTTCAATAATTATGCTAAAATGTTGTACATGTTTTTACATACTTTTCATTTTATTGAATGATGCTAAACGTTCAAGGGTTTTAAAAAATCATTGAAGAGAAGCTTCAGGCAGATAAGCCATTATGGGTAATTCTAGCTATTTCTCTGTGTGGTTTTATAGCCATAATTAATGTATGCTGTCTTATATTTGCGTGTTTACGTTGACCATGAGTTTTTAGTACATTTTTTTTTTTGCATTGAGTCCCTCAGGGCATGGCTGTGAGTTTGTTCATTTAAACATTTTCTTTTCAAAATCCTGGCAATTTTCTGCACTAGCCAGCTAGAAGCTAGTTTGAAAGTCACAGCAGCTTGATGACAGCACAAATTGCAAAGCCAATGCAAATTATGCTGTAAACTATGTTGTTTTGACATGCAGGCACTTATGGCAAATAGCTTTATAGCAATACTTGAAAAAAATACATTCACATTTTTTAAGACCTCCTGGCGGTCCCCTATTGGGGCCACGACACAGACTTTGAAATCCTCTATATTAAGTAGCATAAGTTTTGCATCAAAACTGTACTCTGAGTAGCAGAAGGTGGTGTAATCTGAAGACTAATGTTTTCTTTTGTGTCTTGTGGAAGGTACAAGGTAACTTTCTGCTGTGATTAGAGCGTTTTCTGCTTTCTGAGCAGCATTACCATAGAATAGCAATGATTACCAAGGTGCTCAGTATTTTGAAATCAGCCCTCTAATGTGTTGTGGACAGCTGTTCAAATGCCATTTTCCTTCTAATGCCTGGTTGCTACAGTTGCATATCGGCCTATATTGTTGTCATTCGTTGGATTCCTCGATATCGATATTCCTGGATATCCTCTGGCTAGTTCTTCTAGGCACCACATCTCAAAATCAAGATGACCAAAAAAACCAAATTGTTGCTGCATCAAGATAAAATTGAAGGGGGGATCTCAGGTTTCCAAATATTACACCCATGTTGTCAGGTAATTCTGGTTAATCACCTGCTGGCTTTGCCATTCTAATCAGCCCTTTATTTCCCAAGTTTATTAAAACTAAGACAAAAATACTGGGAGAAAATTATTCATGCATGAATGCAAAACCATCAAAAGATGGTTGGTGTGCTTCTTATATAATGGGCAAATTACTACAGATGGGACCAGCACCAACCCAAGTGGAATCAATGTCTAATCAGAAAATGTTTCCTCCCAAAAGGTCCTCTAAAACATTGACTGCAACATCACATATTAGTGTTAAACTTGCCCAAGTAGATTTAATTTTGCCTTTATGTTTCCCGTTTTAGCTCCAGAGATATACTGATTTCTGCAGGGGGAGGGTTACCTTTAGATGCGCTAGGCTCATCTGCACTGGCTACCTTAGCCTGGCTAATTGGTGTAATTATGGTAGATTGTTTAGTGTGGAAAATCAACTCCAAAGCTTTGAATAAATTGAATTTGATACACTTAGGGTGCTCATACTTGGGCCAGTAGTTCCAGACACAAATGACCCCACTTCCCCCCTGCTGGCAAACATATTTCTACTTATAGGCATCAGACATGTTCATCATTATACTGATAAGTAAAATATGTTTTTTAGATAGAGATTTTATTGAAGATCTACAGGTATAATTCCATCTGGAGTATAGAATGCTGTCTGACACCCTCTCTGTGTGCTGATTTCTGTGTTTACTAGTCAGTCTGGCCACAGGTTCATGTACTTTCATTGAAATTTGCCCCTCTTCCCTCTCAGAGCTTAACCCTCCCTCCTTATAAAAGAATACACCCAGCGGGTCTATTTTTGAAGTGAAATAGCAGAGAGCGGAACAAAATGTTTGCCTGAAGACAACCAGGATTCGACATTACTTTTAAAGAAACAACAGTTGTTGGTGAAGAAGTTTTCCCACAAAGGAAGGGGCAGAAGCTAGCTTAACATTGACCTTGCACTTCCAAGGCGGAGAGCACTGCGTGATTGGTGGCATAAGGATTCATTTACGGGCAAAACAGCATTGACAGCTTCTCTTGCTTTCGGCATAATAACGCTATAAGTTATTTATAGAGTAATCAACATGATGATGCTGTGTTTGCATTTTGCAGATTATAGTTCATAGATGAGGTGAAGGGGTGGGGGAAGCATTTTATTTTGGTTTTAGTGCACAACAATGAACCTAGCGATGAAATAGATGGCCTATTGACCCCTTAATGACTTTTGTTGGGGGTTTTCAATTTCCAACATAGTTGTAACAATTTTTTTGGTCCAAGTAATGACCGACATTACCATGCTCAAGCACATTCCTTCCAACAGTGCCATTTCGGGGGAAGATTGAAATGCCTGCAGTTGGGCTCAAACTACCTAAACAATCTGGCCCTTTGGCAAAAACCGGGATTGAGCATGGTACGGTTAGAGAGCTTGCGCAAGCACTTATCGTTATCACTGAAGGAGGTCAAGGAAATAAACATTGCAAACATTAGAAAGGAGAAGCAGAGGGTACTATTGGTAGTCGAAAAGTACGAGGAAGAACCAGGATGAGCCAAACTCTGCCAATGATATGGCAGCAACAAGCAGAAACAAAGGAAGATAGTAACAGGAAGTAACACAGTACCCTACATAATTGCAACATTCTGAACAGCAATGGGATAAATATATAAAATGCTCAGTGTTTATTCATGTATGTAAATTGTAAGATAGCCCAGCAATAGGAGGTAACCCGCTGGATTAAATGCAGACAGCTTAACTGAGTACCTGAAAGAGAACTCACAGGAAGAAAATGTCAAGAGGTTTTGTCTTCGCTTCCCCCTCAGAGATGATCATAGACTCTGTGGCTGTTGTAGGATCAAAGGCTTTGTCAGTCAAGGCCCCTTGACTCTGTCTCCACAGAGCCCACCACAGGTATTCTGGGAAGCGTGGATGCAGAATAATTCATGACCGGAGCGGCCATCCCTCGAATGCTTGCTCTAACCAGAATAAGGCAGAGCATCTGGGGGTCACAGGTCTCAGAGCAGTCCTTATCAACCCCCCCATCCCCAGGCACCGACTGAAAGGCAGCTGCACAGTTGAACCTCTTTGCATCTTCAGAATATCTATTTTAGTGCTGGAGTTTGCTTTTCACAAAAAACACACACATGTTTTTGCTTGTGGAATAAACAGGATGTTTTGCTTAAATCTAGCTGGGCACGTGGGCGGCTTTGGCACAAAATAAATTATTTTTTTCCGGGTGAGAAGGAGTGATATTTTTAGCATTACTGTTATAAGTCTGTGAAATAAACTGTGAAATCACATTCTTCTCAGCTTCATCATGTTGATGAAGCTGACAACATATGGCTTGGGATTGTAGAAATAGTCCTTAATATGCTTTTGGGAGTACTTTTGTGTGGCTTAGGAGGTTTTCATGAGCTAGCATTAGATTTTAATGGCCACATAGAGTTTTACTTAGTATTTCAGTCCTGGAGTAAAAATATAATATTGCTATTTAAATACCTTCTCTATTTTTTTGAAGTTAGATAGCATCTTTAGCAGAATAAATAAAATTCTCTCTTGGAAAGAATCTAAATAGAAAATTGGATAATGGCAAAATGACATTAGCTGCAGGCAAAATAAATTGAAAGTGGGGAATTGGTATAGACAATATACTCCAAAATGAGACCTCTGTTTTTTTACTGCATATAAGACAAAAGTTTCTGCAGCTGCAGTTTTATCTGTAATGTTTAATATTTAGTGCGATGAATGAACAAGTGCCTTCAATTACAAGTTGTTGCTCTGCTTTCTGCTTACTCAGCCAGACAAGTGAAATTCATACTTAGAGTGTACTTGTGTGATCTAAAATAGTGCAAATGCACACATACATGCATGAACGCCACACTAGTTAATCTTACTGTTTAAGTTGTTTGCATCCGAGCAACAGCATTACATTATATTTACTCACAGAGACAGGCTAGCAGAAAGCTAGCTCTTTTTTCTCATTTCTTTGCTACATTATGCAGCATAATGTAATTATGGTGCAGCATTTCATTTGCTGTTTGGGTTTACTTTGTGTTTGTGGTTATCGTTTAATGGCTCAAAAATATCTCTGAAGACAAAGTCATTCGAGCAGTTTATAAAATGTAGGATTTGGATTCAGATGAAACATAAATCATGTTACATCAAACGTTAATGTTACAGGAGGATCAGGAAAGATACAAGCACTCCTGATGAAAATGCTTTTGACATCATCTTTGGACATCGTGGATTTCTGTCCTTAAATTACAACCTCATTTTTCTTTTTGGGTGGAGGATGAATAATCGACTGTGAACTTAAAGGCCTCCGCCACAGCCCGCCTTTTCATCTTTTGTTAAGGGATTATGGGATTATGCGGTGATTTATGTCAGAGCAGAGGAATACCTGCTTCTTCTCTGGGTACTTATCAGAGGTTTGATTGGGGGTAAATTTCCAAACAACCTCAGATTAAATTGGAAAGTTGGAAGTGGGTCAGTGCTAGTGCACAGGAGAAAGCGGGGGGCATAAATCTCTTTGGCAGTCATTAATCAAGATTTTGAGTGCACCCTCAAAGGTGCATCTAAAGCTGTACTTTGCATTTAGATGGAAAGTATCGCTAGGTGGAGGCCATTTTATCGATTGGTTTATTAATGTGTGGGTGGGTGATGTTCACCCCAAATTTGCAGACCCTCCCTCTTACTTGCAAATCACTGACACGAGGTCAAACAGAAACGGGCCTCATTGACAGAGTGCAAAGTAAACTGGAGATTACCCAAGACATGCCATACTTATTCACCTTTTATTAATTTTTCACTTTGATAATGTACTTTTTGTCTACTTTCACTCTTGTAATCTGACAGATGTGGGAAAAGATAAATGGAATGCGATAGCTTGATCTAGGTAAGGAAACCTGACTGTGGGAGACAAGATATTTGAGAATCTGAATGTGTTTAAGTTAGTCAGAGTATGGACGATAAATGTTTACCAAGAGTTTATGGGGAAGGAGGGAAGGCCTGTGGGAGAGGAAAAGCATATGGAGCTGAAGAACTGTGCAAATACACGTGAGCCTTCTCCTAGCTTGGCAAAAAATGCACATCAAGAGAAGGTTGTTGTTTGGACATCTCACTTGCAAAAGTCGACCTATCAACTGTGTATCATACCCCAGGGGTGCCCAATATGTCAATTTGTGTTGGTAGTCGTAGTGTTGGTCACATCATAAAATGTGAGAAGAGATCAGGGCTGAGGAAGAAATCAGAAACACACCTCAAACAGTAAAAAGAAGAGGACTTCTTTTCCGACAATGTCCTAATTGAAGTGAATTTATCTGATTCATTTGACTAACACCGCTGGTCCAAAGTGGCACTTTTGGACTGTTAATAAACACACCAACTTCCCTCCAAAAGCTTGCTGAGAAGGTATTTATGATATAAGTCCATCATTAAGAATTCATGGTCAAGGTAATGTTATAAAAAGTTCCTAAACGTGTGAGAAAATGTCCAAGCCAACCTGTCGCAAGCACTGTTTTTGGTTGGTGAATTGGCCTTGTACTCTTTTTTTGGGGCTCCATGCTTAGCAAAGGCCTACACTGGTATCGACTGATAACAATTCAAAGCACAGTGGTGCTAAACAGCAAGAAACCCAATTTCCTTGGTGAGGTTAGGGGTTTAAAGCAGAGATATGACCTATGTCAGGAAGACCCTATAAACCTGTAAAAATCTAAGGGATCTTTTTGATAAGATGGACACACTAGCAGCACTCAAGGGGAATACCAATATACCAGCCTCTTGTTTACAGAGCCGTATCTTCTGAGGGGAATCTAGTGTGGTGCAGAGTACATGAGAGAGGTACAATGTACACTCAGTAAGGGAAAGAGTGTCTGCAGAAGGAAAAAGATCAGCTCACAGGCAGGGGCCTAACAACCACCTCCTTAAGGTGCAGAAGTGACCTAAAATTCTTTAAAGAAGAGGGGGGGAAGCAGCAGTACTGGGTTGCATCAGTTGAAGACAGCTGGGAACATTTAAAAAATCATGTTTGTTACCATTGGTGCTTTCAACATAAAATAGTTTTGTTTTTTTTCCCGAGGAGAAGATAGTCGACGTGGGAAGGGGCCACCTGTATTACACTTACTGGACCAGTAGACCACATGTGTTTGAAGAAGTCTGCCCCAGCTCTAATTCTGTTTTGTATTCTTAAATACCTCAGACCCTGCCCGAGCCGAATGGCTTCTACCAAAGTTCTCATGACTCCGTGTTCATCGTCTTCATCACAGTTGGGGATAACCGGGAGCACAGGGGCTGTTTGTTTGGTGTGAACTCAGTTTTCACTGAGTTAATATTTTTAAAAGATGCGGAACGTCAAGTTGAAATGTAAATCAGCACCTGCTCAACTGAATTCTTAGTCATTCTTTCTCAGTTTAAGCATAAACAGCAATCTAGTGTTATGAATTTTGCACATTTTTCTCTCAATCGCAAAGACACCTTTTTGCTGCTTTGGTATTTCCTCCTCTTTTATTTGCTAGTATGTGTCATCACACAGCTCTTCGTAATATCGCTCCCCTTATATTAAAGCTGTCAAAATGAGATGATATTAGTCATTTGTTGGAACAAGATGGACTACTTTAAGTAAACATATTGACCATCTCAGTGTTGTTTAAACTACATGTCCAAACCACTTTCTTTTCCTGCTAAAAAAATATGTACTTGCGTATGAAATGCAATCGATGCAATCAAATTATGCGCCACAATTATTAGCTGCAATGGAGGCCGATGACGGTTTGGAAGCAGCTTTCGTCAAAACCTGCCAGTGTTCGCCCTGCCCTTCCTATGAAAAGTAGCACCTGTTGATCTTCTCAGGACCATCTGCTGGGTTAACAACACAAACTGGTACCACCATGGTCGTGATAATTGAATTGATTTGTGTGTGTGTTTATGCAAAAAAATAAATAAATAGAAAAATCAAATAGACAAGACTGAACAATTGACTAACATAAAGAAGGGAGTTTTGGTGACCAATTGACTTACATGATCTTGCTCCTCATAAAGAGGCCTTTGCAAAGGGCCTTTCGTCCAGTCACCACTCGTCACAATCTTCACCTCAAAAGACGCGTCATGAAGACATTTTTCCAGGAACATAAACTTTGCTTTTAATGGCTGATGGCTCCTGGCATCCTCCCTGGTTTTAATTAAAGCTGTAATTGCTGGACCAGGCTCTTCTCTCATTAAAAGGAAGCCTTTGCCTCAACCTGCTGGCTGCCCACTGTTTAATTAACCACAGCAAGTCTTGTGGTGGCAGCACAGATGGTGAGAACATGAGCGACATCTATCATCTCATTTCTGGTATTTATCCACCTTTAACATTTGCAACTCCAAGAAAACAATCCAGAATCTTCACCAACGCCTGAAGTGTCAATGATGTGATTGTCTCTTGAGTCAACTGCTAGTAGTTACTAGTATTTTAGTATTAGTATTTATTATTTTAGTATTTTTTTCAGGATTTTCAAAAGAAGCAGAAGTAGCAAGGCTGACATGTGTAATAAAATGTATTTGTGTGTGTTTGTGTTTATAACAAAGTGACCCTGAGGTGAACATAACCTAACATTGTTATCTGCAACCTCTATTTGGCTCTTGTTTAATCTGATTTAAGAGAGGAAGCCTCGTTGTGTTGTTTGTGTGTACATTTTCTTGATGGAAAAGAACATTTTCTACCTCAACTAATAGATCACAATCTTCTCGTTATGTTGGAAAAAGCTTGTTTTTGAGGCGCGTAAAATATTTTTCTCATCTTTTGGGATAAAAACACAAACCCTGAAAAGTTACAATTCATCCTGTCTCAGTTTTTAAACAAGTAATAACAAGTTAAATAAATGAACCCTGTGGTCTGTGCTGGCTCCTTAGTAATTAGTAAATCAAATTCTAAAAGCGTACAAATCTATGAATCTTATATTTTACTTAGTTCGAAGGAACGTCCAGCTGCAATCACAGATTGGAATACTAAGCAGAAACAGAAACAGGGTGGGATTAAAAATCCACCGCATAGAGTAAATAAGGTAGACTTTGTTGAAATACAATTACTGCAGCTACACATACAGACACTGAAACACAGGCTTTGTATATAAAACAGAATCTAACTGAAATGAAGGCAGCTAAGGTGATGAGCTAAGGTTATCTACAGTTAGCCCTTTCCAAGCAGCAGCTGGTATATCCTTAGGGGCCACAGAGGCAAACTTAAAGCTGCTTGGAACAGCTAAATATGCAGCGTTATTATGCAGATCGAGCGGCACCGCAGTGCAGTGGCTAGTGCTTTTGCCAAACAGCAAAAAGGTCCTGGGTTTGAATTGCTCCAGGGCTAGCAACTTTTCTGTAAGGAGCTTGTGGGTCTGTCTGGTGTCTGTTTTGATTCTGACTATTCCAACTTCCCGTCACAGTCAAAAGACTATTTATTTTAGACGTGAGTGTGAGTGTTTATGGTTGTCTCATATGTTACTCAAAAAACACTATGACAACCACTACCTCTATATACTAAGCTATATGCTAAGTGTGACAAGGTCAGGAGGTCAGAAGTCTCGATAGAAAAAGCCATAAAAGTTGGTTTTAAAATAAGGTTCTTGAGCTGTTAGCTGTGGAGAAAACAACAACATGTCATAGTCCAACAAAGATAACTGAAAGGCTACACTAACTCTTCTTGAAATCAGAGATGGGAAGCTTGGACTTCTTAAATTGAATCCACACTATGCCGAAAAAACCTTAGAATTTCTCCGTTATCAGTTTGTCAATAGATGCCAATTGTATCATAAGATCGGAAGACATTTTAAGTAGATTGTTTCTACTTTACCACAAAGGATCCAGGAAATATTCCCAACACTAACAAAGCTAACTTTAGTTTCTGTATAATCAAGCCTGTCTTTGTTTAGTCTAATTGGGAGTTTTTACCACAGTATTTACTGTCGTAATGGCAGCCATACTTAAAATTAGCAATGCATCTGTTATATACAGGACACATTGTGACAAAGTCCAAAGGAGCACTTGGAGGTACAGACACTGCTCAAAGCACTCAAAAATCCACTGTTAATTTAAGCCTACATTAATGCCAGGGCTGACAGGCTATACATAGCTTTATAGTTTCCTATCATGAACTCCAGTCTGGCCACTTTACCTCGTTATGACACCTCTTTTAATATTTAATGGAGTCCATCAGATTTAAAGGTAGTCATCAATCGATCGACGCTCTCACTCTGTCGGCGACTGAAGCTGCTGATAAAATTGCCTTGCTCTTCTTTTGCTGTTATGAATATTTCAAGTTTCCCAAAGTATGCTTGCATAAATGGCTTTGTACTTAAAACCAGCACCAGTAGATATTTACAAATGAGGGACCTGTGTCCTACTAGGAAATATTGACCTCGCTATTAGCATTAGCTGTTTAGCAGTGTGATTTCCATGCATTATTCAAAGTTTAACTAAATCTACATGCAGATTAGATGATCATAATGCTGCTACTGGTATGTAGCATCTCTCGTTGTGTCTAAAGCAGGCAACCCGCCCTCCCCAACCAGAAACGACAAATGATCTTTTGTCTGACAACAGTTAGATTGTCCTGTGGTCTAATCGACAATCGTAAATATTAAAATTGTTCAACATTTACTTCCAAAAGTATTTTCCTGTGGAGAAATCCTGAGTCAGGGCTCTGTGAGTTGTGAAGTGGAATGGAATGTAGCCAATCGAAAAGCGAGCTGACTGAGGAATGAGGAAACAGGCATAAATAAAAACAAGCATGGCTGACCTGCTGAAGCTTTTTTTTTGGTATTTTTCCAGTAAAAATAATTCCAAGACTAACATCATTCCCTCTTGTGGTGTCCTCGTGCATGTTACTTGTGGTGTTTTCCGGTTGTTGCTCATCAATTTTTTGCCTTTTGATAATTATTTTATCAATCAATCAATCAATCAATCAATCAATCAATCAGTCTTTATTTATATAGCGTCTGTTACAATCAAAATTGTTTCGAGGCACTTTACAGAATCCCAGGGCCTGACCCCAACAAGCAACAGTGGCACGGAAAAACTCCCCTTTAACAGGAAGAAACCTTGAGCAGGGCCGGGCTCATATTGGGGGACCCTCCTGCTGATGGCCGGCTGGGTAGAGAGAGGAGAGGGGGAGGACAGGTAGAGGAGAGAATAGGTAGAGCATAGAAATACATTATATTAATCAAAATAAACTGCCGGTAGAGTTGAGTTGAGTGGGTCAGCGGGGTCAAATGTCGGTAGGTCCTCTCCTCTCCTCTCCAGGTTTTACGAGGAGAGGAGAGGAAACCATGACCCAATGGGGTGACAGAGGCCTGTCAGGTGATCATGTTTCTGGACCCCGGCAGCCTCGGCCTATAGCAGCATAACTAAGATGTTAACCTAATAATTAGACGACCCTCTAAGTATGATAATTGGTCTGTCTAGGATAATAACTGGAACTACAGAATTATCATAGATGATGAACAGCAGTGCAGAATTGTCCCACGGCCAGGGGTCAGATACCCAGTCCCAGGCAAATGCATTCACCTGCAATTCCACTTTATAGGTAAAAGTAGTCAGAATCAAGGTTGTTGAAATATGTTTTGGGATAATGCACTCTCCCAAGTCCACATAAGTTGCGTCTGATGCACAGTTACGTGACCAGGAAGTTTGAAGTGTGGCAGGTTGCAAACTTAGAGCTGTAGGTGAGAACACAGGAACCGAGAAGTATGTACATTGACTACAATAATCATTTCAATAGTATTAAATACAAGTAAGGAGGAAAGTTGTGCTGGAAAGTTGAACTTATACCATTTTATTTGTAGGAGAAAAAATCCTGAAATGTTGTACAAGTTTTCTTTTGTAAAGAAATTAAATACAATCGGCAATATGTAACTTTCTGTAGGACGAAAAAGTGCCAGATCAAGTTTAGCTAGCTATACTGAAGCCGGAAACAAGGCAATATTTTGCAGGGAGACTATTTTCAGCCCAGTCTTTGTCACAAATAAGGTCACACTTAATCAGGGTTGGTAATACGGTAGCATAATTTTGTATTTCATTACCGAGTTGTCATGGCATCCTGATCTGAAGTCATTTATTCACAATGTATGCTAATTTCTGTATTTATATGCCAAATTTTTTCTTTCTTCCAGATTATATCATCAGTTTGCATAATTATTTCCCTGAATGTTTGCAATTTACAAAGCAATGATATAATTGTCAGCACACAGAAGTTTAAAACTACAAATTAATGCAAACTGCTTTGTTCCTTGAGATTATTTTTCATTTTTGTCATGTTTTTGCTTGAGTCTGTGTAAGACCCTTTGTTTCATTTCACTCTCTGTGAATTGCAACATCTCTGTTGTCAAGATTAAATCAGAGAGAATTATATTCTCTGCAGCAAAAAATAGGTTCCTAAAAGCTTCATTTTATTGAAATGCATAAGTACATATGAGGTTTGACCTACAGTAAAAGTGATTGCACACACACAACTGCAATATGACCTTGACAATGTTAATTTCTTCCTCAAAAACTGGTGCTGATAGACATTAAAAAGAAAGTTGAAAGGAACAAATGAATACATCATGCACGCAAATTATTTGTGCCAGTGGGGCCAGAGTCAGCAATACCTGTAGATTAATACGGAGAAGTGGTGGGGGGGTGTCTTCAGCAGCTATGCAACACAAGCTCATTGTAGACAAAAAGAAAAAGCCAAGAAAACAGTCAACAAACCAGACTGTTTAAGAATGAATTTCTTTGCAGTAATGTCCTATAGTTTACCTGAAGAATGAATCCATTGTTCTCCATTTGAATGCAACAGCCATTGTCTATACAACAATGTTTTTTTTGGGGGGGAGAAAAAAATGAAAATACTGCCATAGTTCTGCCTCGGTAAATACAACTGTCAACATTACGAATGATAAATGACAACAATCAATGAATTAAAAGAAAAGTCTCCATATTATGAAAATTGATTTATCTTTAGAAAACGATTTCGAAGTAGTGTTTAAAGACTGCACTTCTCTCGGAAGACAAATGAATGTCTATGAAAGTCTTTTTTTGTAGTATTATTGACTTTCATCTTTGAGCCTCTTTTTATTTATTTGTCAGTAGGGCGCTAATTCACAGTGCCTGTAAAACTAAAATAACAGTTTCAGATTTGTTCTACTGATCTGCATCCTTCAGTGCAGGACAAAACCCCTCAAGAATTTGAGAATTTGAGTTGTTAAATTTCCTGCCCCAGCTTGTTTCGCTGGTAACCCGCTGAGGTATATGACAAAAACAACCCAGAATAATTGCTGACCATACCGCTCAATCCCATTCTCTAGTGGCAGGTTATATTCATATGTGTGTGTGTGTGTGTGTATGTATGTATGCATATATATTTTTATTTTTTATTTCCAATGCATTACTACTAGCTTTTTCATCTGAAGTGACATTTGGAATATGAATGACTCCTAATGAACATCAAATAATATGTCCTTTTTTGAGAGAGAGACTGACTAGCATAGTCGCCAGTGCTTCAGGGTTCAAATGATGTCACATTGTCAGCACTGGTTGTGAAAAGACACATGACGGGTAAGGAAGGCGAGAGTTTTCATATAAAAGCCTATAATGTGTGAACCTTTACCCGCCTTCACGACCTTACGTCCTTACTAGTTAACACGGCTCCCTAAAGGTCTGTACACAAACAGTTCCCTTCAGATGTTCTCATGACAAATAAAGGCCCTTCACAGCTTTCTTGATGACAGTTTATTTTAGAGGCACAATTAAATCTCATTGGCAAATCCCCTGTTCCTTCTTTGTCACCCCTCTGTATTTTTTCCGTTTTGCCTACCAATGACATATTTTTCCGTTTCTGCCAATGACATCTTCCTCTTCATCAAGGTTAAAGAGAAGCTCCCAGATGATTGTTATCACATGTCAGTCCTCTTCCTCTCAACATCCATTTTCCCTCAGATGTGCTGATTGTGCTGACGCCATGCATGCTTTTGTGAGATGTTGTGCTCCCTGTCCCGTCATGGTATTCATATTCCCAGTGAGTGCATTGTGATTTGCCAAGGTCAAGGTCCTTGACGCCAATTTTCACGTTTTGACAGACTCGGCGTTGGTTGATCCATTTAAGTGCCGTACATTAACGATAAAGTGGATGACAAAGTGCATCAGGCTGCTTCTTAGTGTGCTAAATAGTTCTTCTCTTAATTATTCTTTGGCAGTGACTGTAAAAATGAAATTCTTAGAAAAAACATTTTATGCTCACCCATTTCTGATCAATCCTGTTCCTTCTGAGAACTGCAGTCATGCTTGCATTACGAAGCAAACAAAAGTAGCGGGTGGCAACAACAGTATCCATGGTTGTCATGTCCATTCACACGGTGGCATGTTCAAATTTGCTTTTCTTATTTTTATCAATAGTTTTTATTCAGGATGAAACGAGGTGACCTTGGGCTGGTGCAATATAAGGAAATCATCGTCACTGACATTTCAATGCAATAACAACGACCCATTCAAATTCTTTCGCATTTGGTCACTTAGAACTCAAACTTCCACTTATTTTTCAAAACGTTCAGCACGATTTCCTACACTGTCGTTTGTGCTAGTCTTGCTAATGTGGGAGCTAATAGATCAAGAAAAAATTGTTGGTTTTGATTTCCGCAGAAGTTGTTACTACGGCAGTTCCATGTTTTGTAATTAGTTTTTACACAGTCATAGATGCAAAAGAAATAAAAAAAATGCACAAATTCATTGGAGTATTAGGGGAAAAATGCAGGTGTTGAGCTGCAATTATTTTATTATTTTTATTTCTTATGCTTGACTTTTTGCATTAGCACTATATTGACATCGGCATCATATAGTGGCCAGAAAAAAAACGTTTTTCTATACGTACACCAAATAATGCATACAGAGACAGGGACTCCTTTTGTACGTGGAACAGCTGCATGCTGTCAAAACAACAGCCTTCGTATTGATGGGCACAATAGGGAGGATTGTGACGGGGATGTTGGAGATAATGGACAAGGCACAGTGTGTGCGGGGATGCTGGAGAGTAAGAGGAGCGAAAGCATGGCGAGAACATCCAATTCAATTTTGAACAGGCGCCGGCTCACTGTACAAACACAAAGGCCTCATTACACGCGCATTCCTTTGGAAGGATGAGGAGAGGAAAACAGCAGGAGCAAGAGGGGGGAGAGGACTGAGCTGGAACAAGGAGATCAGCGGGGGACACAGGTGAGCTAACATCCGAACAACCAAAAACAAAAAAACGACCAAAAAAAGAACTAAGAAAATACCCCTTAGTCTGCTGTGGAAAAGAGAGAAGGTTTAACAACAGTGGTATTACTAACACATTGTATTAGTAGTATTAGCTTCCATTACTGCATCCACAAACAAACACCATGATTCCAAACATCAAGGGAGAATGTTACCTCATTTTTTTCTCATTATTTCTTTGACAATAAACATAAGAGGCATGATATTTAGATGAGTAAATTTTGGCCCCTAAGGTAATAAGGCCCTGCTCAGGGGTTCTTACTGTTAAAAGGGAGCTTTTCCTGGTTGCTGCTCATTTAGTGCTGAATTGAAGTGAATTACATGGAATGAAGATGCGTTTGCTTCTTTTATCTTTATTTCATCTCATCTAAGGTGATAAGATCTTGACTGCAGCATTTGATACAGTCCATTACTCTAATTTTCTCTTAAATGTATCCTAAGGCTCAGGACATAATATAGGGTTTTCAGATCTTAACTGTTTTTAAAGGCAAAGCATCAGAAATTAAGGTTATAGTAACCACTTTCACACAAGATGTCAGATAAACTTGCAAAATCTTAGAGGATAAGCAAGTACAGTGCCAACTTGCTGATCTGGTTTGGCTTTTGTTTTCAAACTTAAAAACAAAAAAAATTGAATGTTAATCCATTCTAACATTTGTTTGCACTAGCATTTAGGGAACCTGTTCATATTTTTTTGTTCATTTGCCATTCCTGTTTTGTTTTTTTTTACCTTTTTAGCTTCGTTCTCTTGATCCCTGTCATTGGCTGTATGTGCTTTCTCTGGAGCAGTAAAATAATTGTACTGATGCAACGAACTTGACAATTAAGGTTCCACAATCAATACTACAACAAGCCACTATTCGAGCCTCCACCCCTAACCATCTGGGTGGCTCTGAATTGGGCGAAAATAAAATAAAATTTTTTTTTTTTTTTTTAGCTCTAGGAAAGATTTTTACGTGATTCATTAAGAGAATGACAAAGGACTGCTCTTATATTCTGTATTTTTTGGGTTTTTTCTTTTTCTTGAATTCATCTGGGATGTGTCATCAGAAGGACTAAACATCCAATTAAAAAAAAGAACCAACGAGAGATTTGCCATCATAATATAGCCGAACTGGAAGAGAATTTACAAGGTTATTGTTGGTGCCTCAATTATTGATCAGCAGAAACACTGTCTCTCCCTCGGTTACAACGGTAGATCCTGGCACATCAAACACTTCCAATAGACCCCAGAAGCAGCTGGTGGTATATTATTTTATTCCAGGGGGTCATGATGTATCGGGTCTGCTATAGCCTTGCCAGGGCTGTTGGGAGGAGCACACATTTCGTCTTGCAATTTCAGGCTGACTGCTCTACGGAAAAAAAAAAGAAGTATTTTCTGGACGCATTTTCAGAAAACAGACTGAGCATTAGTAGCGCTTACATAATCTGATTCTCCTACTTCAGCTCCTGGCTTGCAAATACGTGCATATTCTCGACCCTTATTTTCACAGCTCCCTGTCCACACACACACACACACACACACACACACACACACACACACACACACACACACACACACACACACACACACACACACACACAACTAGAGAGTTCTGTCACCTTCTATCTTTTCACAGCAGAATGTTGCCAGTTCTTTTTTCGTTTTTTTTTTTTTTGTACTGAGTCACCCCGGATGCCTGTGACTTTCTGCACTTCTTCTGATTTAGACCAAAGAGGAGCCCGGAATCAATAAGCTCAAATCCGTATCAGCACAGCTTTTGTTTGTTCTTTCTCATTACTTTCTCCTGTAGTGTAAAAGAGAACATGAGAGTGATGGACGCAATACCTCAGGACTACAAGACAGGAGGGAGCGGTCTTTTGTAAGACTTTGGGACCTTACAGCCGGGATCAATATGCCACCGTGAGTGCGCAGAGTGAATTGAGAAGGCAATAATGAGCTCGGCGACTCTACAAGGACTGTGGAATTAAACACATTGCTCAGCTGCTGCAGACTTTGGCGGGCCTTTGTGGAAATCCTAGCCCACTGATGTCGATGGAAATCACATAGATAGAACATTTAGTAGAATCAACCAAGTTGGCTATTTATTTTGGACATGTTGGGCTTCTGCTTGTTGTTCTTTGATGCAATGCTAACATCATTTTATAATTAAAGTGTGACTTTAATTGCCTTTTTTCAGCACTGTTGCTTTCATGGTGACATCAACCAATTTTAATTTTGTAATTCTTTGAAAACACATTTTAATTAACCTTCGTAATATCCTGAATTGGTGATGGGGGAAAAAAAACTCTCAAATATAGTTCATTCTACCTGAAATGTGAACATCAAACCAAAATTAGCAAAGCAAATCAGTTCTTGACAGTAAAACCCAGTTTACACTGACCAAAAAACAAACAAAAAAACCCAACAATAGTCCAGTTTAAAACTGTGCACTATTCGAAGTGAACAGAAAAAAGGGCATTTAGACCCTTACAGTGATGCAACATTGATAAGATCTCGAAAAAACACAGCTTGTTTCACACAAACTTACACAAAACATACTTACAATTAATCCCATAGGATCCTTCTCACCATCTGAACTTACACAACGCATATTCCTGAGCCAGTGAACATCTAACTTCTACATGGAGACACATTTCCCTCAAATGAATTGCTTCAGAAATTGTCATTAAGCCTATGCTGGTAAAAGTTTGGGAAAAGATCGGAAAACATTAAGGAGTTTTGATGGATGTGCGTAGCTTAGTTATTACTCTGAGGTTAAGCCAGAATAATAAAAGTGGAACGGAACTAGTAAAAAAGTAATTTCTGTGCTCCAATGACCGTGCAGCCTCATGCTAACACGTAGGATCACGTGCCGGCGCTGTCGGTCTCTCTTTCTTGCAGTGATTGCCAAATTTACGTGTGGCAATCGGGCAGGCTGACGGCATGCGGGTCCAAGCCTGTGAGGGGACATGCCAACGCGACTGCATACGTTGTTGCATGATTGCCTCCCAAGTAGCTGCATGTTATGTGACAGGGACATCTTGTATTTTCCTAACACGCTCTCTTTCATGCCAAGAAAAACATATTCATCTCCTTTTTCTCCTACGGTCACCCGGTCATGCACACAAAGCATCAACATCTTCATTGGTTATGTCTCTGCTGCCCTGTCTTTGTTTTAAAGCCTCTGTTTTCTTTTCTTCTTTTTTTTGTCTTGACCAAAATTAAAAGCACACCCAGCACGTCTTTCTGGTTAATTGGAACACAGCAGCAGCAACTTCCTGCTGACAATTGGAACACTGCTTTTCGTGAGCCAGAATTAAACACCTCTATGTGATAGTTTTTGGGAGTGAGTGCGAGTTGAATCTGCAGCACATGAATCAGGATGGTAAACTGGGCTAAAACATTAGCATTTGTATATGAGAACTGTGTGCCACGATCCCTGGTTCAGGCGATTGTCTTGTATGTTTCATGCGTCACTGTTGGTTTTTGCATGGTTTCTGTCACATCATCTACACTTGAGAAGGAAAGTAAAGAAATTGAGCTTCAGACAACAAAGTTTGCATAGCGCAAAGATTGATGCCTAGAGTTACTGTGGTTATATCCTTTACATCAAAATCTGAATTATGAGCCTCTGTCTATTGAAATGCAAATGTACACAATGACTCAAACAACCAGACCAGCATTTCTGTCAAGTTTATGCTAACATTTACTGTGTGGCAAACGGTTCTTGATGGTTTCTCTGATGACGTTTTTAGGTGATGGTGGGGGAAGGGGGGGGGGGGGGGCAGCTCAGAATATGCTGAGCATATGTTTACATCATTGCTTATTTTAGGGTTTCTGCTGGATTTGTTTGGGGAGAAAGGAAAAAAATAGTTGCCCCATTTTACCTGAATGCATCATAATGAGAAAGTGGAGATGATGCAGCGAAACTGCACAGCTTTCTACACAGTGAGGAAGACATTCCCATTTTAATTACTAGCCAAAGCTCATGTACATCAATCATTGAACGAATGATGTGCACATTAGCTGACGGCCTAGCCTGATTTTTTTTAAAAATGTAATTAAAATTAAATTAAATTAAATTGAATTACAATTATTATTATTATTATTTTTTAATTTCTAATGTGTTCTTCATATTTTACAGGGTTTTGCTCAGCACGGACAATGTTTAACTTGACCTTTCCTTTGTTGAGCACTGGAATGGAAGTTCTCACAGTGCACTACGATTATCATGTAATTGGGTGTATGACATAAGCTATAAATGTGAAGAAAAGAAAAACAGGGACAATATGCCTAAATATGCACATTTTCACATATTCCCCTGCAAAAACATGGACAAATTGTGTCCCTGGAGATATCTTTACTTTTTCCTGACAGCTGATGGAAAAAATAGAACAATTCTGGAAAAAAACGGGACGGGTGGCAAGTCTAGCTGTTTTTCATGCTGCTGGCATTGTTTTACTCAATTCTTTCTCCTCACGGGAAGCAATCGAAGCGGATAGCTGTCATGCTAACAGTTTAAAACAACATTCCAGTGGATTACGTATGCATGTGTAGCTGATACTATAATGTATAGCTGTACTGTACTGTGCACTACAACTCTTCCAGTGCGGATGAATATGAATGTGTTGAGTAAAGATCCACCTGACTGGTCACACTTGTACTTAAGCATTTGACCTTAGGTAGCAACAATTGAAATGCCAACAATCTAAAAAGCTTATTCATTGCTGAGAGAATAGACGTTTTTGCAAAAAAATTTACTTTTTCTATCTGTCTGTGTCTTCCAGGTCCCAAACTTACCACCACAGCAATGGGATTCATACCAGTATAAAGCTCAATGGTTTTAGGAGACTGAAACCATTGCACTGAATGCGCGGAATGTTCCAACAGCCAGCAGCAAGTTCTGATACCTAGTCCTCCACAGTTCCCACACTTTCACTTGTTAGATTCCTTTTGTATGCACTCCCTTTAAAGTAAAAACAGCCTTGGAAGATAACTCCCTCTGCCTCTTTTGGCAGGAGCTGCTGGATTTCCTGGAAATTGCGCTGAGATCTGGATTCTGCAGACAAATAATTCTATTTTTGGTCCGGGGTATACCGACAGTCTTTTGAAGAAAGGGTTGTGTGGGAAAATTATAATATTCCCCCCCCCCCCCGCTTGCTCTCCCGCTATTCCTCCTACGAGTCCCAGAGGCACCGACTGATGGAGAGACGAAGGAGAGAATCAGGATAAGAACAAGAATTAGAACATCAGAGAAAAGAGAGGAAATAAAATCTCGCTGAATCACCTAGAAAATTGAAACTGGGCATTCGTGAGGGATTCTTGTATGCGAGAGCTTTATATTTCAATTAAGTGCTGATAGTAGTTTGTGTTGCCACAATCACTTTGCGGTCTGATAAGCTGATATTACATCAAATATGACAAGGGGGTTAAGATTCCTATGTTGGCCTTTATGGCCTCTGTCCTTCAGTCTGCTTACAACCGTACAAATGCTGGAATTTGGTGGAGCTCCTGGCCAGTGGGCTCGATATGGACGCTGGGAGGCCGGATCAGAAGGCGAGCTGAGCTTCAGTGTCAGGACCAATGTCAGCAAAGCCCTAGTGCTCTACCTAGATGACGCCGGGAACTGTGATTTCCTGGAGCTGCTGATTGCCGCTGGGCGCCTACAGCTTCGCTTTGCCATCCACTGCACCGAGCCGGCCACAGTTCAGATGGCGACGCGGGTAAATGACGACCGTTGGCACATGGTCCTGCTTACCCGCAACTTCCGTGAGACCCTCCTGATGGTTGACGGTGAGACCAAAGTGGCTGAGGTCAAATCCAAGAGGAAGGAGATGGCAGTCGTTAGCGACCTGTTTGTTGGTGGGATCCCGCCCGACGTGCGCCTCTCTACTCTGACATCGAGCACAGTGAAATATGAGCCACCCTTCCAGGGTTTGATATCCAATCTAAAGGTGGGGGCGATACCTCCGACTTTGCTAAACAGTCACGGGATTCAGACTGAATCAGAGTACCTCTGCACCAAGCAGAACCCATGCTTCAATGGAGGGTTTTGCTCTGTTCAATATGGAGAAGTTCACTGTGACTGCACCCATACACGCTTCAGAGGGAAGTACTGCAAGGAAGGTAAGCCACCACTGACAAAAATAATTCTCTTCTTGATACAGCCTTCCTTTGGACCACTCAGCTACTGGTGCATGCTGGTTTATACTAGAGACCTATAATCTCTTTTAAAACCGTGATTGTTCCTAGACACTTCAAAGAAACCAGAACATCACCCCCAAATAAGCAAAAGTGACAAAGAAAATGCCTTTTACCAGGAAGAAACCTAGAGCAGGACTTTTGATCTCCCTCTTTTAAGTTAATGGTTGTCTGTTCAACCACTTCCTCCATTGCAAAACATAAAAAGTCTGATAGGGCAGCACTACAAATTTAGCTCTCTCGAGTTCCATGATAGGCAACGCTCTTCATTTATCAGTGTACATGCAAATTGAACACTGTCCCAGCTGCCTCACTCATCTTTAATCAGCTCATCTTTTAACAGCAGCAACCAATTTATTTCATGTAGGCTGGGTTCTATAGCCTGGCAATTGAAAGCTAGGGTACACACTGGGGTGATTTTGAAGGCTATTTGAGGTCAGTGTTTCTCATACTTTCAGTCTTCTTTTAGCGCACTTGAAGTGATACATGTGTAAATTCTATATAGGAAAATGTTGTATTTCAAAGCGGTAGTCTAGCTCCACTTCCTGTGTCCTTTGTAAACCCAGTCCTTTGTAAGCCCACTGTCTCTTCTGTGCACATTTCTCACTTTGAGTTGTTCGCAGTCTGCGCCGGAGCTGTCAGCTTATGTCAAACTCTGTTTTGTCTGAGACTTTTGGCTTCATCCTTTTCTGATGCAGCTTTACCCTCTTTCACACATGCATCTGTCGTTTGGTTTCCCTCTATACCGCCCCCCCCCCTTCCCCAGCTTCTCTTTTTAATGCTAACTGGACTTTCCATTTTTATTCTCTTGCCTCCATTGTTATATCTCACTAGCGTTCCATGCTTTACTCCATTTATCTGTCTTTCACCTTTAGGCACTGTCAACAGCCAGACCTTTTCTTCACTTCTTTCTTCGCAACTGTCTGTTTCCCCTCACAGTGACATGGATGGATTGCCTACCTGCATCCATCAAGAAATGAAAACTTTGTCTTGAGAACCTCTTCTGGAAAGGAGACTCTTTTGTCCAATATTTTCTCCTCCCAGCTGTTTATAATATGCAGGATTAATAGCACTGCAGACTGAGTGTACCTGTTTTTTTGGGGTTTTTTTTATTACTTTAATGACTTAGATCGTGTTAGTTATTAGCCATTAGTTTGAAGTTCTACATTTTATGTCAGGTACTAATCAGCTTTGGCAGCCCTGAAATGAAAGAAAACGCATATATTATTGTCCCATTTTCAAGTCTCACATGAAAATATTTGATTTAAGCAGAGCCCTTAATTTAGCAAGACTCAAACAATCTTTAAGAGAAGCTGTATATTTTGTAGTTTTGATATACAAGCAAAGCAATTCTTTATTCATTCATTTACTTTTTAATACGTTAGGTCTGTTAAGGAAGCTCTCGGCACATCAGATGATGTCACGTCTATGTAGGCTTTTCTGTCTGTCCTTTCCTTGCCATTTCTCTCGTAATTCTCACTTCCTTTAATTTTCCAAGCTCCCTCCAGCACCTCCGTGCACGCTCCGTGTCGGATTTCTGTGTGGTCGCTGGAAGCAGATACCGCTGCACAGCTTTGGGCTAAAGTGAGAGCAGAATACCAATGTGGCACTAGAGTGTCTGCAGGAAACATTTGTCCTTTTGAAACAGAGAGAAGGAGAAAGGGATGGAATAGAGAGATAGAGCTTGAGAAGGAGTGGAGAAGCGAAACATAAGTAAATCTTGCCAAACGATGATAAGAAAGGTGTAGAAAATCTTTACAGTTCATTAATTTGTTGAATTTTGTGAACAGCTCTTTGACTGTGGCAACATTATAGGCCTCTTTACCCCAAAGCTGGTCTGCATAAAATGGACCAGAGTTCATTTTTGTGGATTTTTCTCGGTAGGCGCAAAATCTTATCTGAATTCTGGTGCGGCCCAAAGAGACAAAAATCAGGGTATACCTGAAAATGCGGTTGTCAGTTAAACCCTGGTGCTGTTCACTTATGGTGTAAATGCAATGACTTGTGAAGTACATGAACACCTTCGAATTCTGTACTTTCTGCCAATGCTGCTGAGGTGAAATGTATGGTGGGATACTTAGCCTTCCAATACCCATGCAATAAAATGTCAAGCTGCTGAATAACAATATGTGCAATCAGAGGACAATTGTTAGTGTTTGTGAATTGAAAAATAGCTGACAGGGATAGATTCTTATGGTCTTCTTTAATGCCTTCCTTTTTCCTGGTCAGTTCCTTAGGCGATATCACCCCAAACGTGCAGCTGTTTGAAAAGTGTGACATTGTCCCGGTGTTGTGTCAGATTTTTCTGCTTTAAAAAACACTGCTACCTCAGCAAAAACTTCGATAAAATACTTTAGTGCTGATAATATGCATGTGTTCTACATGCCAAGGCAACTTCTCTTTCTACTCAGGTATCGAGTACTTAGTATATGCAAATCCATCCAGAAAGTTAAATATGACATTTACAATACACAACCCTTTTATACAATAAGCCTATGTTTAGTCTTAATATAAAAAAACATAATGCTGCAGACACATAAAAATGGATTTTAAAGCTTTTCCAGGAGAGCAAAAACGTACAGATGACAAAAAAAGTGTGCGTGAAAGCAACAGCTGCAACAGTGTACAAGTGTGTGTAATGTAGCGTACAGTGAAAAAAGAGATTTTTATAACTGGCCCACCGCACGAGGCTTTAGCGGATCAGCACGTCATACTACATACATTTATACATAAATAGACTGGATGGAACAGGGTTCCTCACTGAGAACAAGTCCAACTTACAACCGGCTATCCGGACCAAGCTCCTACTCCTTCGGTACAGGGACTGGACGGCCCTTATCAAGGGGCAATCCACCCCATACTCTCGGAGCACCCCCCACAGGATGCTCCTGGGGACCCAGTCATAGGCTGAGGAGTGTGATCCCCCTATAGTTAGAACACACCCTTTGGTCCCCACTCTTGGAAATAGGGACCACCACCCCAGTCTGCCCGTCCAAGGCCACTGCCCCCAATGTCCACGCAATGTTGCAGGCGTGTCAACCAGGACAGCCCTACAACATCCAGAGCCTTAAGATACCCTGGGCAGATCTCATCTGCTCCTGGAGCTCCGCCTCCAGGCAGTTGTTTCACTACCTCAGCAACTTCTGCTCCGGAAATTGGATGTTCCACCTCAGGGTCTCCCGACTCTGTTCCTCCTTGTGGATACGTGTTGGTAGGATTGAGGAGCTCCTGGAAGTATTCCTTCCACCACCGGATAATTGCCCCAGGAGATGTCAGCAGCTCCCAACACACACCTAGCACGGTGTGAGCAAGTTGCCGCCTGCCGACCCTAATATGCCAGACAGTTTGCCAGAATCTTCTCGGTGCCAACCGAAAGTCTTCCTCCATAGCCTCACCGAACTCCTCCCACGCCCGAGTTTTTATCCTCCATGACCAGAGCCTGCTTAGCCAGCCAGTCTCCCAGCAGCATGATGGAATCCCCAGTTGGGACACTGTCCAGCGTCGATCCTAGGTCCTCCAAAAAAAAAAGAGTCTAGGGGCAAGCAAAAAGCCCACCCCAGGTCTCCGTCTTTTAGTTAAAGCGAACAAAACCAAAGAACGGCATTAAACTTCTTTAATCATTAAATTTCTTAACCAAGCTAAATGATTCCCAGGACAACCCTTGTATGAATGTGCCCTTTAAAGGATAATCAAAGCCGACTTCCAGTCTCCTTTTCTCCCCTTTTATCTACAGGTGGCTCTTTTTTTATACATGAGTGTGTACAAATACTTGAGGCATTCATGCTTTTCTGAAGTGTTTCTCCTGGCTCACTTCAAAAAAGACTGTATGATCATTGACTATTTTTAGTTATGTAAAGGGTGCGTACAGGCTGTTGATGGTTCTTGTTCCAGGTGTAGTTGTCTTCTGAGTAAAGACACCAGAATTCTGTAAATGAGCAAAGAACTGAATTTTATTAATATTTTATTGATAAAATGTTTTATATAGCAAGTAGATTTTTTTTAGATGTCATACTTAAAGGTGCACTATTAGATCTTGCAAGGTTACCACACAATTTTGTCAGAAATCAATGAAATCTCCCCTTGATTAGCTAGCTGCCTGCCATTAAAAAGTCTGGTCCCTTGAGACAAGGAAGTTGTAAAAATAAAGAAAAAAAAAGAACTAAGGGGAACCTGTCCCCTTAGTTCTTTTTTTTCTTCCAGCCAGTCACTGACGTGATGGTTTTAAGGATAAGGATAAAAAATTTTATTGATCCCACATCGGGGAAATTACACGTTACAGCGGTAGCCCGTGGTGTACAATACAGAAAAATGCTAAAAGAAAATAAATAAATAAATAAAAAGACTCTTATATTATGTACATTGCTATGTACATTGTACAGTATATACAGAAATTCAAAATTATGTACAGAAGGAGTGTCGGGCAGCGTGAAGAAAAATGAAGGCGCAAATAAGATGTGCAAATAAGACATTCCAGAGGTAGGATGATTAGTTAGTGCAAATATGCCAACCCTGCGTTATTGGTGCTACAATTAAGTGTTGTGCATGTTGAACAGTCTGACGGCAGTTGGGATAAATGACCTGCAGTAACGTTCCCTTTTACACCATGGGTGTAACAGTCTGCTGCTGAAGGAGCTGCTTAAGACCCCACAGTCTCGTGTAGGGGGTGAGAGGGGGTGTCCATAATTGATGTCAGCTTGGCCAACATCCTCCTCTAACCCACCTCATCAATGGAGTCCAGAGAGCAGTCCAGGACTGAGCCAGCCCGTCTGACCAGCTTGTTGAGTCTCTTCCTGTCCCTCTCTGAGCTTCCACAGCTCCAGCAGACCACAGCGTAGAAGATCACCGATGCCACCACAGAGTCATAAAAGTCCTAAGCAGTGACCTGCACACTCCAAAGGACCTCAGTCTCCTCAACAGATGAAGATGACTTTGGCCCTTCTTGTACAGGGCGTCTGTGTTATGAGTCCAATCCAGTTTATTGTTGAGATGAACACCCAGGTATTTGTACTCCTCCACGATCTTAATGTCCAAACCCTGGATGTTCACGGGTGCAGTGTGAGAAGCCTTCCTACTGAAGTCGATCACCACCTCCTTTGTCTTATTGGTGTTGATGCACAGATGGTTCAGTTCACACCAGGCGACGAAGTTGGTGATGACCTCCCTGTACTCCAGTTCGTTCCCCTCAGACACACGTCCAACGATGGCTGTATCGTCGGAAAACTTCTGGAGGTGGCAGCTGTCCGAGTTGTAGCTGAAGTCCGATGTGTAGAGAGTGAAGAGGAAGGGAGAAAGAACTGTACCCTGCGGTGCCCCCGTGCTGCATATAACCACATTGGACTCACAGTCACAGAGCCTCACGTACTGTAGTCTGTTGGTGAGGTAGTCGGTGGTCCAGGCAGCTAGGTGACAGTTGCGGCGGGGGGGGGGGGTTAGTGCACCTGCAGATATAAAAGAAAATTAAACACAAGTTTATTTAAAGAACAGTTGGAGTTAGCTTAGTTGTCTTAGTGGCCTTAGCACAGCATAGATAAGACATGTAGTGTTTCTTTTTAATGACAATAATGTTATTAAACCACACGGTATGAAACCTGTAATCATCTCAAAACAAGCATTTGATTAAAGGTGCATACAATTGAAGGACTAAGAGCAATTACCAAACAGTGGCTGTGTTACAAGTTGATTAAATGAAATATCCCTGTAGTAATTAATGTTGGATTAAAATCCAAAATGAACAATGAGTTTAATAAATATACAGAATCAATGGTAAAGGTCTTATTTCCACAGCAGGAATTTGGCTAAAGACAGAACCCTTAATAATTTTTCTATGACTGCATTATCCCTTTTGAGGTCACAGCCAATGTGATGAAGTCTATCCCAGCTACATATGGGCAAAGACAGAGTACACCTCTGAATGGGTTACCAGAATATGGGGGGGGGCTTGATCAAGGGTACCTCGGTGGTGCTCGGAAGGTGTCCTGGCACCTCTCCCTGTTACGAGAACTCCCAAGTTTTGCCTGCACCGGGGCTTAAGCCAAAAACCCTCTGCTTCTCAGGCCAGTCCGCTACAGACTGGTTTTAATTAAAAAAAAAAATAATAATAATAATTACGTGATGGACAGAATTCAGAGTTTTACCAGGGCATTATACAGCTGTTAACTATCCGATGCTAATGACACACAGCAGCTTTCATTGAAGATAGATCAGCATGATTTCTATATTGGCCCTAATTGTATTTGTTTTTAACCTGCAGCATGAGTATTGCGTCACAATTTAGGATCATTATAAGTTAAATGAATGTGCAAAAATAACTATTATAATAAAACCAGTTGTGAAATCAAGTTATGATTTCTTTTAGAGTTACTGCCGTGTTTTATTAGACTCATTCCACCTTTTTATGTAATATTTGACAATCTAAAATGGTGTAAATGCAAAAACTAATTAATTTTATCAGTCAAAATATGGGATGTCATAGCAATATGTCCATGAGAACTGCGTGTTGTAGTAGCGACAATGTTCAAACCTGTTTCCCCTGCAAATACCAGTGAACACACTCACCGGCAGTGCCACCGACTCCCATTCGTACTCTTGCACATCATAAAAGCAAAGTGAGTGTTGAACCCGCGCTATCTGAAGATGGGGGCAGTGGGAATTAAACCAGCCGGGATGGCTAATGGGTACTTCTTCAATCAGACGTCGGCCTCATTAACGCCTTACATTTCTCTCACCTGCAGCCCATTTTCATTTCATGTGCATAACAGCAGTAGAGCCAGCAAGCACCGGTGTGACCTTTACAGCCATCCTGCTGACTAGACATTACACATCCTCTGAACTTACACTTCCTGCACTTCAGTTCCTAATGGTGTTACATTAGGCTGACAGATTACGTCTTTATATGCTTTTGGCAGTGAAGTCAGCACTGAACACTATTTCTTATATGAATACATCTTCTTATTAGTCATTTTCCATTTGAAACATCCAGTTGGCCTTCCAAAACGTCTAATCACATAACATACAGTTTGTTTCAAATCCAGCAGAAATCTGGGAAACTGATTTTAAAAAAATGTTCAAAATGAAACAGGTTTTCCTTAATAATACAGACTACCTCCTGCTGGTACCCAACAAGTATAGAAACAATAGAAACAAATATTAACTCACACAACAAGACAAGAATATTTGTTATGGTCTATACATCCATGTCTTTGGTTTAATTGTACTTCTACACTATTAAGAAAGACGTTGTCTATGTCTTTTAAGATTCTATGTTAATTTAAATGTATTTTCTCAATTTTAGAATGATGGGAATTTCTTCATTTCTGTGTTTGGTAACATGTACGCAGAACCTGTTTTAAATAATTTTTTGGTGTTTACTCTCACTCTATCCTTCCCAAACATTATTATAGTAGAGTATTATTTTACTCTGTGGGTTCTGTATTGGTTAAGCAGCTATGTTAGCATGTTTGCAAGCACAAGCGAAGACTGAGTTTAAGAAGCAATAGATAGAGGATAGCAACACACGTCAAATGTGTAAATGCAAAGCTCCAATTCTCAAATGCCTCTTTGAGGCAAAGTCAAACTTTTCAAAACTTTTTCTAGGGCCCTGAATTTCCCAGAGCTAGCTCTTACAATTAACAATCATTGTTTTGTTTTTTTTGTTTTTTTTAAATGTAATAGCTAAGATTGTGGATGATTACACTCAAACAGCTCCTCATATAAGCAGAGCAATCACTTCACTAACTTAGCTTATTCTAGACTTAACATTCTCCTCCAACCTTGTTAGAAAAAGCTTCCATGCATTTAAGAACATTAAATGCAATTTTTCATCTTTTTTCAGCTCCTAACCTAGTGCGAGACTTTTAGCCATGCCAAAGCTCTCAAAAAGAAGCATTCTCTCATCACGTTTGCATTTTGAAACAGTATTTTGCAAAACCGCGCTCCCCGATTGTTTCATGTTGAAGTGAAACTTCCATTGTTACACAACATTGTTACACAACAGGCCCGGGGCCAAAGGGCATTGAGAATTGCATGCTATCATAATAATTGCACCACTTTACTCCTGACAAAAACAAAAGAAAGGAGTAAAGTAACAGATGAGTATGTGGAACTGACTTGTCGCTGGTTCTCTGATAATCAAACTAATTATCTGGCATAACATACATGAAGCCATAGAACTAATGAGGGTTAGTTTCAAAACGGTGGCCTGAAGAGGTTCCACAGAGAACATTAAAAAACAATATGAGCCACTGGCTTTATTCCTTTCCCTCTCCATCCGCCCAAGTGCTGTATTTACCCAACATGATTGAAGGGAATCTGTTTGTCAAAGATGCTCTGTTGCTTCTGCTACATTGTTGCTTTGTATGCTGTTGGGATTCTAGGTTTGCACGGAGAAGCTCAATGTATTGTTTATTTATTGTGATTCTATTTGACTCACTGCTCCTCTCATGTACTACATTTCTTCTACCAAGGGTAACATTAAATGAAGATGAAGACACAATCAGTAATTTTCCTCAAACATACTGCTATATTTAAAGTTTCCACCTAGAATCTAGATGTGGTGCTAAAGTTTAAGGAGTTACTATCATCTTGTGAATAAGAGGTGACACATTTACATCCTGCCTTGCGATTTTCATTTTAGACCAACATGAAGAACCTTGAGCCCCAAACAGGGAAATAAATTAATCCAAATAAGATTCTTAAGGCCATATAATTTCTCTGTTGAGTTCGATAAGGGCTTAATAGGTTACAGAGTACATTAGAAAGCACTACTGCAACCACAAAATAAATCGATATGGGACTCTCCAATGGCTCGTTTTTAACGTGCCGGCTATGCAGGATCTGCTCCTTAATGCAATTTATCAATGCTATAAATCTAATAGGCATAGATTTTCTCAGTTCTGTGCAAAGCTTTATATACCCTTTAGCCTTTAGGTCTCATGGCTAATTTTGTTTTCTGTTAATTGTCAGACAGGTGCCAGGTGTTCTATTTCTAATGTTAGCAAACGTGCTATTGTTTCCACATTTCAGCGATCATAATTATGTGAATGAAAATAAAGGTCACTATGGAATACTCAATAATCTTTGTTAACTTAGCTGGATCCACAAAAGTTTAGACAATGAACTAATGATGAACACTGTTTTTTATTTCTTCAGTGGTTATTAAGACATTTATATGAGGAAACTTTGATGGGTGTATACAACACATTAGGTGCCTTTCCACTGCGGGAGTTACTTGGGGCAGAAAGCGCAGCACTATAAGAAGTGGGAAAAAAATAAGAGCAGTAGGGCCAACTGCTCTTATTTTGATTACATTTTCGAGAACGTTGAGGTGCAGTTGAAATACAAGACACACAGATCACTTTTTACCCAGATAAAGAAATTCCTGGTAATAACAGCATCTATAAATTTTGTGTCAACAATCTCTGCAACTAATCCCTCACAATTCCAGAGTATTTATAATGTCTCCCTTTCAATCCAGTACCTTCACGGCTTCGATGTAGGACTCTCATTGACACCTGTCTGACGGTGAAATACCCCTGATCCTGAAATATGTCAATATGGGATAAAAGTTCTATTCTTCACTAAACTAGAAGGTTTAGAACCACTTGAAGGTCCAAAGGTGGCATTAATCCTGATCTATCTAAACACTGGGACATCTCTTATAGCACAGATTTAGTTTGAACTTGACAAATATGAAAAGAAAATGAAACAAAGGTGATCTCTGCAGGGCTGTAAGAAAATCGATAATTCTTGTCTGGTTCCCAAATTGTACATCAGAAAGACACACAGACAAATCCAATCAGTCATCATTAAGGGTGTCAATTGTTGAAGCATTAACTGCTGTCAATATCACATTTTCTTTATCAGTGTCTGTTAAGTTGGTTTTATTGATTTTCAGTCTAAAGCGCTTAGTTGTAGCATTAATTTTCTTTAATGCAATAACTGATTTGGGAAAGGTTCTTGATGGAGATACTGAACGTTTCATTGGCCCTCTGTAATTTAATAAGACAAAGAGCGCATGTTTGTGTGGTCTGTTGTGTCTCTTTAACCATCCACTGTCTTGTATAGTGTAAGACAATATAATGTACATGACAAGATAATATGGAATAATAATCCTTATTTGCGACCCTTTGTCAAGAAGTGCTCCTCATAATTGTGTTATCGGGAAGTTATCAAACATCTCCCTAAACACACAAAAGCACCAGTGTCCATCCTCCTGTCCTGTAAAAGAAAGTAACTCTATTGGAAAGCGCCACAGGCAGTGTGTGTTTGTGATACTTGTCACTATGGATATTTTCCTGGTCCCATAGGATAGCATGGATGCAAGGATCAGACCAGATTGGAGGCCATTCCGGATACTTAAAGGTGCACGATACGATCTCACATTTAATTTTGCCTGAACTCACTGGCATCTCCCCTTAATCCGCTAGCTGCCTGCCCCCTGAATACACCATGAAAAATTTTGGTCCCTGAAGACAACATGTGGGTCGTAAGCGTCACAGAAACACTAGGGGGACAAGTGGTACGTCAACACATAACAATCCACGTCCCAGCCAATCACCGATAAAATGGGTGGGTGGAGGGATTACGGGTAAGTGCACATGCAGATATAAAGTAAATGCCAATATAAAAATTGACATCATATAATCTCTCGTAGTGCAGATTTAAACGAGTTACAGTGCTTGACATGCAGATGATATAATTCACATTTAAAATTGGGTTAATCCTGTAGAGATATGAGTGCACAAAGGCCACGTTTTCACCCCTTTTGCAATAAATCTAAGCAGAGTTCATTAAGTTTCCCTATGGCAACAAAGCAATACTGAGGCCCAGAGTCATTTAGTCAGTCTTGATAGTCAATTTAAACCAGACACCATTGTTGTCTAATACTGTCGAATGCAAATGCAAGAGGAAGAAGTAAGAGTATAAATCAAATCTCCCAAGGAAAATTGTTCTGCCAGTCACGTGCAACATCAGGTCTAAAGACGCTATTACTCAGTTGTCAGCAGACTCGCTCGACCTAGCCTGAATATAGAAGAAGCACTGACCTTTTCATCATGCTACCACATCAGGTCTATTACACCCCGACTACTTGCTTCCCAATTTGCTTCGTGAGATGATAATACCTGCTCCTTTTTTTATTATAATGACAGCACGGGTCTAGCTTAAATGCATTCGATTTCCTCTGTTCTCAGAGAAGAGGAGCTAGGGGAGTCCCGTTACTCAAAGCTATCAGCAGGATCTACTGAAGATCAATAACACTGACCCTCATAATCCAAGTTTAAACAAAAACCACTGGGCAGATTCTTGTTCAGACTAGAGAGTGGATTATAATCTTCACCGACTTTCAGCTACATCAGCTGGTATTACAATAAAATAGTTCCATGAAATTGAATACTTGGTGAACAATGGTTTTCATCAATCTATTTATAATGGGTTTCTTGTGCTCTATTTTGTTCTTTACCCTTGTGTTCAAAGATCACTTGACACGGAAGTAAGTTATAGCAAATCCAATATCCCAAGAACCACCAGGGGTCATTTTGTCTTGCACATTTCAACTTTGCATGTTTACTAGTCTCTCTGCATCTGAGCCACAACCAACCAAAAGTAATGCAAGTCTGACTGATAGTCTTTACAACCGGTAAGAGAGAAAATGGAAATGAACAGATTTAAAGACGGACTATAACGCAGTGTCTAAACAGCACTTCAGGATTGTTTTGAGAGACTTTTATGGTGTCTGCACAATCCACAAAAGCTAAAAATATAAACAACTGCCAAAGCGCGAAATAAACACAGTCCTTGTTGAACTTTTAGAGTAGTTATTGTGATATTTATGATATATGTGCATTTTTGCTGGTTGTGCTGACTTCAGTGTGGGATCAGTGGTCAGATGAGAAGTGATTGAGCGGTTGAGCAGATTGATTTTAGCACTTTATCTTCCTCTTCCTCTCCAAATGTAATCCCTTTTATGTGTAATTCACAACTTCCCCCCTATTCCTCATTTTCTATCCAGCAAATCCAAATTTACTGCTTTTTTAGAGGAATTCTAGTGTGGGTTAGAATAACACCTCTGTGGTTCGATAGTTAAACCCACATCCTGAGATTATTTCCACTATAATCTCACTATAATTTACCATGTTTTAGGAAGGGTTTACCTTTAGTTTAATACTGCTTTGTCTTTTTTCATTTCGCCTCACCCGTGAGGGTCTACTCCTGGATGAGTCGCCAGTTCATCTCAGGGCCCTATTGCATTTCTGGCTCCGGTACCTAGCTCAAGGATATCTCAGCAGTGCTCTGAAGGTGTTCTTGCACCTTCCTCTACTACCAGAACACCTTCCTGGTTTTTTCTGCACTGGGGCTCGAACTGAGAACCCTCTGCTTCTCAGCCCAATTGTAGGGAAACATGTTTTGTTGCAAGAGGGACACTTTTAGTAAAAAGGTCCTATATCATTTCTCTACAAACAGAAACATTGAAAGATCTAAGCTTTTTTTTATCTGTCTGCACACGATTAGTTTACTGCTGTGATGTGGCCTCATTTATTTGGCCATGCATTTGGTGGCTGAGGTACATCTTTGCATATTTCGTTGCACCACACAGGTGGTGGGCAGCAGGGACTGGTGCAAGCCAGTGGGCAGGTACAACGCCACTGAGGTGGAACTAATGCAGTCTGGACTTTCCTGCTGTTCACCGAGGCCTGGCGTGAAATCCTACCTGTAGTTTGGACCGTGGACTTTTGCTGTGTGTGGTTTTTTATATACTGGACATGCATGCTAATACTGAAAGACGTCAGCTTTATTGCCATATTCATTTCTAGACATGAGCTCCACGAAGCAAAGATAAGCAAGAATTTGAGGTTGTGTTCTCCATTGTACCTATTGTGTGTTTTGGGGTATTTCAGGTCAATGTAGATGTATTGGAGACACTATAACCAAAGATTGTCTCAAATTAGATGCCTTCTGCTGGTTAGTTGACCTTCAGGTTATCATAAACAACTATTTCAAGATGTTTCTTCGATGTCTAACACCCGATATTAGTGTCAGGCGGAGATAAGCAACAAATGGTAAAAGCGGTAAATTCTCAGAAGTTGCTTGAGGGCTGTTGCCTCTAAAATGTACCGTATGGTTGACTCCATCTAACCTCCGTATGCGAGCGATTGCCACTTCTTTGAGTGTGAAAGCCATGACGCAGCGGAGAAGCCGAATCAAAGGGATCAGTCACCTCCCTCCTGTCTCCCATAAAGCCCTCCTTCAGCTCGGAGGTTTTTTGGCAGCAGAAGCTCAGATCCAGTCAGCTTCACCTGCAGTGATCTGCCCGCAATGTGTCAGAAGCACATAGAGCTACTCCACAGTAATATTAGAAAGTTTTTTGTTTTTTTTTAACGAGAAACAAGGTCGCTGTGGGCGTAGGTAGGATCATAACATATTCTGTAAAGACTGCATTTGTTTTAAGCTAGCAGTTTGAAGGCAATGTTCCCCACAAGACACATGAAGTGATATAACTTTCAGTACCTTATGCCAGTGCTTAAATCTTCTGCTTAAATCTAATCTTTAGTTGTCCCAATAAACACATGTAGAAATATGGCCTGCATTCGCCATGCGTTAAAACTTACTGAAGGGTTACTGTCCTACCAGGTGCCCATAACAAAAATGCATTTTGGATTCATTTCCTCAATATATATTCCTCTTTATTTATTTCTATAGAATCAAAATTGTCCCCAGGTTCTTCACAGAAACCCAAAAGATGAATCCCAAACAAGCAAGTAGTGGCACATAAAAACAGGAAAACGTGAGGAAGACCGGACTTACATTGTCCGATACTCCTGCTGATGGCCTGGGGTAAATAAAAGAGGAGGAGAATGGAGAGGAGAGCAACAGACACATACATGACATATGGTTATTCTGGAGACGGTATGCTGGCAGTTAAAAGATTAATATCCATGTACTGATATATTTACAATCCTTCCTCTGGGTAAGCCCAGACCATTTCAGTCTGGTTTTGGCAAAACTTTCATTTTGTCAATAGAAATGTGCATTTTCATGAAAAGCTAGTTTCCAGGATAAACTTTCCCCAGACCTTTTTTACTCCTAGAAACCATGTAGCCACTTTCTGTATGTGTTTTTGATTTGAATATCAGTCCGATCATAGATCCCTGTGTTTATTTACTCTTGATACAATGACCATTTCCCCTTTATTCCCTACTCTTTGACAATTTGTTAAGGCTCGTCTTCTTAACCACTTTATTTCATCTTGTCTCATCTGGAGACAAGAATTTGCTAAGGCATGATGATTATATTACCTTAGCTGCTGACATGATGAATACTTTACTACTCAGAACAGTTGACTAGGGACCTGACATTAATCTGATACTCAGGTGGTTCCTTTGTGGTGAACTTCATTACTTTTTCAGTTGCCGCTCTGTTTGAGGCAGTGGCTATGTGGGAAATTTGTTCTGAGCTACCATAGCTTTTCAAATTCATATTGAGTGCAAAATCAAACAAAATAAAGTATGCTCAGATGATTGGAAACTTGTTGCTGTTCTGAACATTGCTATAGACATGGACTACCTCTCACCATTGTTCACTGACCCTGTGTAGCGAACATAAATCTTAACTGTGACCTTTTATGTAATACCCGTGGACCTTTTAATGTTCCTGTGGCGAAAGAGACTGCGAATTTGACCTGTCACAGCCTCCGCACCATCTTCACTACCTGGTTCAATGGTTCATTGGGGAATAGAGAAAAAAGGTGTTGCAGGGCAGGTGATGTGGAGAATTTGCCTGAGGACAGTAAGGCAGTGTGGATGTCCCTTATTCCAGTGTTACATTGTGCTTTTGTGGCACAATGGTAGCACAGGTCAGAGAACCCTGCCCTCAATTATGCATATTTTTCTGCCTTTTTAGAGTTAGGGTCACTTGTTTGTATGTTATCACATGAATGTGATAAAATGGCTGCACCTACACTCACACATTAGTTCAAGGTCCTCTGACAGAGAAAGGGTGGTTTTATTATGACTTTAAATCTATTCAATGCTGGAAAAGGACTGTTAGTTATCCTTTAAAAAAAAATTCTAAATCCAGCAGAAGCGAAAGCAGGTCTAGGCTCTTTAAAACTACCCCTTTAAAACTATTTTTAAAAAGTTCCCACACATACTACCAATTGCAATTTTGTTGTGTATCACATGCCACTTTACAGCCAATCAATATATGATACAGTGCTATCCTAAAGAGATTTTTCTTGATTAACATACGTTTAATTTATGTTCTAATTTACTGTATAATATGCACGGTGTATAATAAATTTATTGGAGCAGTTACCCCTGAACTATTTCAGACTGTCAACAGGATTCTTCATTTTCCTGAAAGTATGCAATCATTTTAAGCTTCTTGTTTGATAAATCAACATTTGCAATCAGGTAAAATGCTTCTCTAAAGAAAATCTGTTACGCTAAACCTCCTTTAATATTTAATACTTAAAAGTAAACTTTATTTGAAAGAGTCTCTTCTACATTGGAACTACCTGTTGTGCCATGATATAAATTGTGTCCTTTAGTATTACTAATTAGAAGTAGAAGAAAATTCTTTAAAATATCTAGTTACTTATGTCAACCTAGTTTATCGCTTTTAACACACAGTATATTGATTGATTTAAAAAAAAATCAATTAATATTATTTATTTTTTTGCTATGTTGAATCCCAGCTCACTTCTTCAGGTCTGAGGTGAATGCAACAGCCTAAAGCAACAGCAGAAATCATCTTTAATACCGCAATATTTATCAGACACCAAAGGGATTAAGATAATGGAGTATGCCACTGAACATCCGGCCAATTCAATACTCGTATTAATGCTTGGTTTGTTGGTAATTGTAAAGTTGGAGATTTAAAACTATACACGTGTACTAGAAATGTTTACAAAATATATGTATCTTTTGTGCTCACAGCCTTGTTATAAAGTTTGCAACGCTAAATTTTTCACATGCATGCATGTTTTAGGGGGTTTAGGAGATGTAATGATTCTTATATTACCTCCTTAGTAACTCTTTTTCAACCCAAAATCCCAAGCAATGATGACATTTTTATTAATATTCATCACTCTTTCAGGGTTAGAAGCTGAGCCATTGTGACCGTCAAAAGTTCTTGTCTCAAAGAGGCATTTTTGGAGATGGATGAATGTGTGCAAGAGCGTCATGGAAAAGACATTCAGGTGATTTATGGATGACAAATGAGCTGAACGACCCGTCGAAAATCCTGATCGTGTTTGAGTGTTATTTGCCGATTTGAAAGAAGGGTGCCCAGAGCCTCTCAGTCTGGGACTTTGATGACCTTCCACAGTGTTGTTTGACATCACAAGACAATAAGCAAAAAGGTCACATCAAGCTGATTTCATAAAACCTCATTAAATTTTTATTTCCTAAGGTGGGAGATAAAAGATGCTCCCCTTCTCTGTAATTAGAATAACTGTGATTGAGTTAATCAATTTACTGGAAACAAATAAAACCCACATGTCACCTTTTGACTGGTGACATTCAAAAGAGACAAGGTAGATCACGGATGTGTTTACAGACTGTGTTACATGTGTGGATAATCATAGCATGAAATGGATATCAGATCACTCAAGATTTCCCCTTCTGTGCGGGACAAGATGAGATTTTCGTTATTAAGGCCTTTAATTACAGGCTTTATTTTATCTTCTGGTGGACCAATCAATGGCAAGTTACTGGTAGCTATCATAATCATTTGAAATGTAGTCTAGATAATGGTTTGTTTCTTCTGAATAATTATTAAGTTGCTCATTTTATCAGAGGAATTTTTTGCTGATATAGTAACTAGAATTAGTGCTAGATTTTAGTTGGATATTAGATATTTATTAAGGACTTCTTAAGTAAGTAATACAAAAGAAAATTAAAAGATGGCAATCTTTTATATAATGGTGGACTTGTTAGAGCCACATTAACACCAGGAGTCTATTGTTCCAGCGCTTCACCTGTCTGACCTGTGTGATACCTGGCTCTGTTCCATAGATATGAAGGAGATTTGTCAGTCTGCCTGTTTGTTCACTGGGTGTGCTGATCTGGCAGCCTGTTTGTTTGTTTGCTCCCTGTCGAGGTCAGAGCAGACGCCCGCTCTTCCTCTGTGGCTTCTCACTTGTTCTCTTAGCCTCCCAACCCGGGGTTTCGAACTCATACAAACCCGACTGAGACATTTCAGTTTATCAGTAATTGTTAAAATTTCCAAATCCTCGAATAAAATGCACATCCATTCACCAAAATATGGCACACATTTAGTGAAGATATCCTGTGTTAACATTCTTTGTTTTGATTTTATCTTCTTAAGAGGAGGCCTTTTTAAGATACTTGGACGTATCAGTCTTAGGCAAGTTCTCCAAGGATAAAACCAATTCTAAGTCACCAATTAACTGTAATATTTCATGTCATTTTTGCCTTTGAAGATGCCTGAAAAGAGACATTTATCTTCATTAGATTTTTTTTGCAAACCTAGCAGAAAATCAGGTTTACAGTTAAAGAAACAAATTATCACATTAGTTCCCACTAAAAGTTGAATCTACAAGTGCTTGTAAACATGTTAGCCTGACTAAAGTCTCAGCTTTTATGAAACCCCTGCTGGATAGGAGGCCCCCCACAGACCAGTAGGGCTGGAGGATCACTACAAAATCCTGACCTGGAACTTGAATAAGATGTAAAAAGGTAAACATGGTAACTTTAAGATGGTAACATCCAAAGACCCATTTATGCCATCCAAGTTGCTACCTCCCCACAAGTGTTGTAATCAGTGATGTCATAGGTCAACAGGGTTAAATGGTCCAATAACATTCTCAAAAATTAGATATTGGTAGGTAGGTAACACACCTGTCCCTGTCTGACCAGGACAAAGACAATAGTCCAATGAGATGGCTGTAGTTACAAATAGGAATACACTATTAAAAAAGAGAATGACCAATAGTGTTCAAAATAACCCACTTTTGTCACCAGCACTGTTTACATTATTATTCTGCCATTTGGGGTTTTTCTCTGACGGTTACTTTTTTTTTTTCTTTTTGGCATAGCGGTGATTTAGACACACATTGGCACCCAGCAAGTCAGTGAACCAGGTGTTAAGACAGTGAAGCAGTTGCTGTGACAAAGACTTGTTTCTTTGATTGTGCTCTGTCGCTGCACTTTTGAGAAATTCTTTTTCAAGTTCAAGATTTTTCCTTGATTTCCTTGATTGTAAAAAAAAATATTGGACATCATACAGCCTTTTTACAGAGTATTCTCATTTATTTTCTTGATAGATAGATAGATAGATAGATAGATAGATAGATAGATAGATAGATAGATAGATAGATAGATAGATAGATAGATAGATAGATAGATAGATAGATAGATAGATAGATAGATAGATAGATAGATAGATAGATAGATAGATAGATAGATAGATAGATAGATAGATAGATAGATAGATAGATAGATAGATAAACCTTGCTGTGTACCTTTCCATTCTTGAATCTCATGTAATCTTGAAGCCTTGGGGCCAAAGCGGGCAATTCCAGACAAAGTCACATTAACTTCTCTTGACCTCACAGCTGTAATCCGCTCTGGGCAGAGGTGCACGCATTCGGGGTGTTTGCGCATTCTCTGAACATTAATAGTTTTGTGAGTACGAGGCAAAGCGATAGGCAGGAATGCGAGCTTTGCAATGGCTTATGTTGGGATTACCAGCAGTTTACTCACACCGCAAACCCAGCGGCATTGCACCCCCACGCGAACCCCACCCCACTCACTGCCCTTCACAACATTATGAAGTAAACTGCTCCTAAAGTACAAAATCAAATCCTAAAATAAATGTCTGACACTGATGTGACATTTACACTTGAAATTTCTGTTTGTGAACTATTTTATTCTTATCTTTAGAGCCCAACTGATTTGGTTGAGAGGTTTAGTCACTGTGGCATCATGATTCTTTTTGTCTGTTTTCTCTTTACAAAAGCAGTTTCATTTTTGGTTTCCCCTCCCCCACTAAGGACAACAATATTAATATGTACTATTGTGAACACACTTACTCCTATAGTTACTGTAAATTTGACTGCACAAGGGTAAGATCGGTGTTAGGATGTCAAATTTGGTTAGGGAAGATATCCAAACATTATAAAATGTGCCTCCTATCTGAATTTGATCTTCATCAAAAGATAGAACATAATATCTTTTACCCATCTGATCTAGTACAGAGCTTTGATGCTCTTCCAGTATATTATGAAGAGTGTTGTGTTTGGTTTTTTTGTACATGTGTCTGTTTTCTGTTACAGTTAGTTTAGAAGTTAGTATTTATATAATCTTTAGCAAGAGTAAAAAACAATAAACGGTCAGTTGACCCTTCCTAGCAAGTGTAGTAAAGATAAGTAGTCAGTTGACCCTCCCTTGACATGACTGTTGTTTAGATAATTGTAATCAGGACAAACAGTCAGGCTGAAAGTGTTAAACACCCATTGAAAAAACTGGACAGCATTGTTTAGTGGTGTTGATAAGTTCCTCTGCAAGAAGAATGTGAACTGTGACCTGGCTATCTGGGAAACAACGAAGAACAAGAACTGTGTCAGCATCCAATGGAGCTGGAAGAAGAAGACAGGTCATCCAATCAGAAGACAACATTGGACTGGATTAGCATCAATAATTTGCCTCGGTGTTTCTATAAAAGACTGGGTCAAGGGATAGTTAGGTTGTCAGACTTCATTCCCTGATAATTGACTTTGTTATTGTATGGTTTTGAACTGGCCCGGAGAGCTGTAATATTTATATCTTCAATTGGTTCTATTTGCTAAATACATTTTGAAATTGGCATTTTTCTTTTTAAAGTCTTCATTCAGAGAACATGCAGTGACACACGTGAGAGTATTGCGATCCAACAATTGAACTGAAGAAGCCTTCTGGATAGAAGGCGAAACGTCTTCAAGAGAAGAAACCCAGTCCAGTTGACAGAGAAAACTACCTTGGATCCAACAATTATTATTTGATGTTGGGCCAGTAAGATAGTAAAGGCCGCAGCCTTATATGTATTTAAAGGTAACTGTCCCCCAGTCTTACAGCAAGTGGAGCTATCGGGGGTGAGGTTCAATTTTCATATCATAATTCACCGTCGAATATTGCCAGAATGAACAAAGAGTGGGACAGGTCCAGAAAATGTCTAATAACGTCAGTTCAGAATTTGAAATAGTTATTGTGTCATAAATCAACATAGAGGTGCCCTTAAGACCTGCCTTTGCAGCTCAAAGAATATCTAGTGCTGTTTCTGGAGGTAACTTGGTGAAAGGATGCGACCCTTCCCTAATCTGTAAATAGCAATTATGGCACTGGGGTAAACTGGATTTTTCTGCCAGATATACCATCGTATAAGGAGCTTTCATGAACTCAAATTCCACTACCACGCCATGCACGAGAAGATAGGTCTAACTTAGCTGGAGGTAAGAAGTAATGGGTGCCATTATGGCGCTTTACAGAAACCCAGAGCCTGACCCTAAAACAGGTAATAGTGGCAAGGCAAATCTCCCTTCTCACAGGAAAAAACCTTGAGCAACACCATGACAAATCATATAGACCTCATCTTTTAGTCTTCGGGGCCGTACAACCCATTTGAGTTGCTATAATCATAAATAGAAATCATAAATGTCAGCCTGCGACTCTAGACAACATGCATTGTGAATTTGAAATGAAGATTTAACAAGCTTTCCTTCAGAAATACCCTTGTGTAAAATGCAAAACCCTGACAAACTTAATCCTAACCTGATTGGGGATCAGCTATCGTTACTAAATCATTTCCTTTGGTCTTTAACTTCTCCCCCAATTCATTACCACCTTCTGGGTCTTTATTGGCACCACCTCTTCGAAAACCTGTGGGGGTTTGTAAGGTTGTATCGACACAGGCAATTTACAAAAGGATTGGCGGGCAACTCTAGGCCTACAACTAGAATGAAACAAATATACTGTAGATGAGATTTAGAGATTTGTCCCCAGCTTTATTGTTTCTCTTTGTTTATCTCTATAGCGTATTGTCTCCCCACAATTTCAGTCCGCATGCTTTTCCTGACTGCCTTGGCTCCTTTATCCACACATTTCCCAAGCTATTTGTGAATAATTTTTAGTCCAATTTGTATTGATTTGGTGATTCAAACAATCTCAATTTCCTTATTTGGCCTGCATTATTTCTTATACAGCTCGTAGCATAAAAGAAAGATTTTAGTTTTTACATTTTTCTTCCAAACCTGTTCCCTTTTCCTCTACATTCCCCTCTTTACCCCATCTCCTCTGTCTTTCTACTGCTGCAAAGATAAGAATTCCTCCTGCCGATAGTAACGCAGACACCATCATCGATGAACTGTCAGCGCCTTCTGCGCCATGCCATTCCTCTCCTGACCTTCCTGCAGCAATTACTTGAAAAAAGGATGCCGAGGATGAGTAGGCAAAACTGTTCAACACACGATTTTGCACCAGGTTTCAACTTAAGGAAGCATTTGTGAATATGAACACTGGCTTCCTGACTGAAACTTCATGTGCACTATTAAAACACAAAAATAGCAGATGTTAGCAGTAAAATTAGCAAGAGATTTAAATTTCTACAATTTACAAGACTGGATTTGTCAATTTAACCTTTGTGCATCTACTATATGACAATTTAATAATTACTTCAAGCACTAGATAATGCTCTTGTGAACCTATTTCTCATCCCACTGCCAATGTAATTTCTAAATGTATGCACATTCTTATTTTTGTATCTTGCCAGTGCCACAGAGAAATACACTCACATAAGTGGCTCAAACGACCTCCAAGGACCTCAAACCTTTTTCATTCATGTGAGAATGATGGGGAGAGGGGGAGTGGTGAAGTGGTCGAATCCATCTATGAGTGTTTAGGGACATTCAGTTTCTTATAATCTTGCCTGTTCTTCAGCTTTTCATTCATTCTGTTTTGCAAATTTCTGTACTTTCTCACCACTTCAGCCCATACTCTACCCTATAACTACTGTTAATCTTGGGTTTTAGACAGCTCGGGCATTTTCCGGTCACATATTGTGTTCTGTACGTGTTGTTGCTTAGGTTTTTAGTATGAAAACAAATGTTCACCATTTGTGTTTAAGAGGACTGTCGTCTGGTTCGCTATGCAACTACTCCAATTTAGAGCCAACCGACATAGTGTGGCAACATTCATTACATATACATTTACACCCAGTCACTTTATATTAAATCAGAAATTGTTTGAAGACAGCACACAACACATTGCTTGTACAAAAAAAGAGTCAGAAAACACACGATGAGTAACCAATAAGAAAAAACGCACGTGATATTCCATTTTCTGTTGTTCAAATGGGCCGAGAGGCTATATGACCACGTGTCATTGTTTAATTTAAAAGGATAGAGAATGCATCTTTGGGCGAATTAAGTTATTATACAATACGAAGAAACGTGGTGTAGTTTGGCAAACCTATCGCAGCTCTCCTTGCTCTGGCTTAGGGTCTGCACTCCCACTCTGCATAGTTATGATTTTCGGGAGGTGTGAGCAGATCACGCAATCTCTGCACCCCCAACACCCCAATAGGGGATTAGATTTGTCTGTATAGATTTTGTAAAACTTTTTTGAGAGGCATTTTAAGCCTCAAAACATATTTCTAGAGCAGTAAATAAACTATGAAAATGACAGTGTACGAAAACAGTGCCATCTCCTGTTAACAGTGGGCTGCAGGTGGAAATACGTTGATGTTTTTTAAAATCCTCCATGATATAAAGCAAAAAAAAAACAAACGGGACTATGCTTTGAAATGAAACTATGCTTTCTCACCATAAAGACTGAAAATAAGTGAAAGTTTTAGCAACTAAAATCCTCTACAAATGGCAGCTATACTGTCAAATTGATCTCTAATCACTGCTGACGGCTCAGAAAGTAGGTTTAACTTGTCAGTGACTTAGCAGAGAACATGAAGGCAAGTCAACCGTAACAACCCACGTCTAACTCTTCTCCACTGGGAGCAGTTTTCCGGTCGATAATTGTCAATTTTGCAAATGCTGACTTCTTGAGAGGGACTGTTGGTTCCCTGCTGAAGCAAAATGACCTCAGCTTTATAGAGTTTTACACTCTTAACCAGAGCTGCTTTGATTTTGTTCTAAAAACGTCTGTTTCTTGGGTTTAACTGAGCATGTTATAAAATAAAACACTTTTATTTAACTGAAGCCGTTGCACTGCAGTAGTAAATGTTGCTTTTAAGAAATAGCTTTAAACTAGCTCATTGCTAATTTGCAGAAATGTTCCTTTTCCTAAACTACTGTTATTTTTTTTAAGGGAAACAATTTTGAAGTGTCATTTAGAAGTTGAACCTGATTTTGTTTAGAGTTTTAGTCATAAATATTCCAGAAATATCACAATTTATGCATTTTCCTCAAAATAAATAAACTTAAGATGGCATTTATTGATTACATTTCTTTTCACAATGCAGCAGTTTTGAAAATACTCTTGAATTATAATTATCCTTTATTTTAATCAATCGTGGACTGATATGCACAATTATACACCAATACTGAAGTGAACACAGACAAAGATTGAAACATTCAACAAGAAATTTTAAAAAAAATGGCGCATTTTGTCATGGATTAAATGCTGATTAAAAACAAAAAGAAATGTTGCATGGTAATCCAGCATTTCTTGTGTTTATTGGAATAGATAATCTGACAGAGGATTTAATAGTGGGGGGCATAAAAACAGGATTGCTTCATGTGATTCCAGTGGAAGATCAAAGATCAAATCCCCTTAGATCGTCTTGATCAAGGATTATTTGACGACAACAGTTGATTATGGATTTCAGATGGAGAAAAGAGGAGGAATTATATAAATTATTTAATTTATTCTGATGAATGATGATGGTGGAATATATGATGCATAAAAAGGACCACAAATATTTAATATTGGTTAAAATATTGGCAAATCCTGCGGCCTACATTGATGTTCTGCAGACAGAGAAAGCTATTATTATGTGGTGCACGACTGGGTTGTCTGACCTTTCACCAATATATGTGGAGTGCATCACTTTATTTATTTATTTTTTTTTTATTTGGGGGGGTGTCAGAAATTGTTCTACCTACAATATTGGGAGCAGGTTTTGCTCCAGTGTTTAAAATCTGTTCTCGAGGTCCCCTCTTGCCTTAAATCAGCCATTTTGTTTACCAAATACTGTTGCATGTATAGAATTTAATGTTATTTACATTTAATGTCAATTTAATGTTAAGATTTAATCTAATTTTAAAAAAATGAGACAAGAAATTCAAGCGCCAGATCTGCAGGCAAATGAGTGTCACATGAGTAGGGCTAAAATCTATATATTTCTCAAAAACATAAAGCTGTTTTCAGCATCATATTACCAAAAGAACATTTTATTTTCTCATAGAAAATCCACTTGATGATTTTCCACTAGTTTAAACAGCTCAGAGCGTGCCTCTCTTACCGCTTTATTTAAAATTCATGTGCAAATTATTAAAAATGACTAAAGCCTAATTAGCAAAACGTACAATATTTTACTATTTAATTTTGACCCCTGCCAAAAGAGATTCATTTTTAATCCCTCTCATCTTTAATCTTTCTCCATCTCATGTTTATTTCTGTCTGAACTCGTTCTTGTTGGACCTTGTCTGTAGCATCGCCTCTATCCCATCAGCCATTTTCATTTCTGTTGTTCTGATGTTTAAACAAGAGTTTTTTACGTCAAGCTTTCTCCCAGGGGGGCGCTTACATCCCCCTCCCCCTAGCCCCCACCTCCGGGTCCTTTGTGGTACTGTTTTTTTTGGTTGAAGAGCCAGTGCTTATTAACATTTTGTGTGCGATAATGTATGGCATCCCACAGACGTGCATGATTTTTTAAAGAAGTGGGTGAGATTTCTTCTTCCTCCTCTCTTTGAATGGGGATCACCATTTGCATGGGGCCAGCCTGACAAATTGGACGATTAGTTATTTTTATGTGAGGAAAGTTCACAGGAGGTCAATGTACTGCTAATAATGTTCATTTCTCACATCACTATTATGAAATATTAAATACAGTATATGTACAAATACTGTTTCAGTTTGGAGTATTGATGTTTTATATGTTAAAGTAACCCATTGTCCTCATTGTTTCAGTAAATTAATTTAGTTTTATCTATTTACCCCTCCTGGGCTACCACCTTATCGTGGTGGAGGGGTCTGTGTGTCCCAATGATCCTAGAAGCTCCGTTGTCTGGGGCTTTATGCCCCTGGTAGGGCCACCCATGGCATGAATTAAAGGCAGAATTGTGTTTTTAGAGTTGTTCACGTCTGCCTGAGTGGCTTATATTTGGTTACATTGCCATTTGAAAAATAAAGAGAATTGTGACAATGAAAATTGTTTTATAATAGTGTACATTTGCATGTAATTTTTCTGGTTAAAAAACATCAGAAGGATCTACTGGCCCCCGGGCATCTTCACGTTATCAAATCTGGCCCTCTTTGCAAAAAGTTTGGACACCCCTGCCTTAGAGGGAGTGGTGGAGAGTGGTCCTCCTGGGTGACTTCAATGCTCACGTTGGCAGCGACAGTGTGACCTGGAGAGGTGTGATTGGGAAGAACGGCCCTCCGGATCTGAACCCGATGTTTTGTTATTGGACTTCTGTGCTCATCTCAGATTGTCATAAAGGCATCCACATGTGCACTTGGCACCAGGACGCCTTAGGCCACAGATCGATGATCGACTTTGTGGTCGTGTCATTGCATTTGCAGCCGCATGTTCTGGACACCCAGGTAAAGAGAGGGGCGGAGCTGTCAACTGATCACCACTTGGTGGTGAGTTCGCTCCGATGGCGGGGAAGGATGCCGGACAGACCTGTCAGACCCAAACATATTGTGAGGGTCTGCTGGGAATGCCTGGCAGAGTCTCCTGTCAGAAGGAGCTTCAACTCACACCTCCGGGAGAGCTTTGACCATATCCCGAGGGAGGCGGGGGACATTGAGTCTGAGTGGACCATGTTCCGTGCCTCCATTGTTGAGGCGGCTGACCGGTGATGTGGCCGCAAGGTGGGCGTGGAACAGTGGACCAGCTCTACACCCTCAGCAGGGTCTTCGAGGGTGCATGGAAGTTTGCCCAACCAGTCCACATGTGTTTTGTGGACTTGGAGAAGGCATTCGACCATGTCCCTCGGGGAGTCCTGTGGGGAGTTCTCCGAGAGTATGGGGTGTCGGGCCCGCTGATACGGGCCGTCTGCTCCCTGTACGAGTTTGGTCCGCATTGCTGGCAGTAAGTCGAACTCGTTTTCAGTGAGGGTTGGCCTCCGCCAGGGCTGCCCTTTGTCACCGATTCTGTTCACAATTTTTATGGACAGAATTTCTAGGGGCAGTCATGGTGTTTAGGGGGTCCAGTTTGGTGACCTCAGGATCAGGTCTCTGCTTTTTGCAGGTGATGTGCCTGTGACCTCCAATGATCACTGGATTGGTTCGCCGCCGCATGTGAAGCGGCTGGGATGAGAATCAGCACATCCAAAGCTGAGGCCATGGTTCTCAACCGGAAAAAGGTGGAGTGCCTTCTCTGGGTCAAGGAGGAGATCCTGCCCCAAGTGGAGGAGTTCAAGTACCTCGGGGTTTTGTTTACGAGTGAGGGAAGAATGGAGCAGGAGATCGACAGGCGGATTGGTGCGGCATCCGCAGTAATGTGGACTCTGCACTGGTCCGTAGTGGTGAAGAGAGAGCTGAGCCAAAAGGTGAAGCTCTCAATTTACCAGTCGACCTTCATTCCTACCCTCACCTATGGTCATGAGCTTTGGGTCATGACCGAAAGAACAAGATCACGGGTACAAACGGCCGAAATGAGCTTCCTCCGTAGGGTGGCTGGGCTCTCCCTTAGAGATAGGGTGAGAAGCTCTGCCATCCGGGAGGAGCTCGGAGTAGAGCTACTGCTCCTCCGCGTTGAGAGGAGCCAGATGAGGTGGCTTGGGCACCTAGTCAGGATGCCCCCTGGGCGCCTCCCTGGTGAGGTGTTCAGGGCATGTCCCTCCGTTGGGAGACCCCCGGGAAGACCCAGGACACGTTGGAGAGACTATGTCTCTCGACTGGCCTGGGAACGCCTGGGGATCCCCGTGGATGAGCTGGAAGAAGTAGCTGGGGAGAGGGAAGTCTGGGCTTCTCTGCTTAGGCTGCTGCCCCCGCGACCCGACCCCGGATAAGCAGTAGAGGATGGATGGATGGATGGATGGATGGATGGATGGATGGATGGATGGATGGATGGAATTTAGTTTTAACTTTCTTTCTATGCAGAAATGCTATGACAAGACATATAAGCATGTTTAAAAATTTGCTTTCCCGGTACCAACTGGGATATGAAAACCCTGGGAAAAAAGGGACAATTTATGTCAAATTCAAAGTGGGGCTTTGCTTTAACGATAGTTTGAGTCGATAAAATTTTACATTTAATTTCAAATTGCTCCTGTTAAGCAGTAGGCCAGTCTGTTACTGCAGCATATAATGGGGCAGATCTTAGGCTATCTAAGCTACCGACATTCCACAGACAATGTCAGATGGTTATCCAAGCATACACTGAGGAGTTGGCTAATTAGAAAATTAACTGTAATACCAAGTCTTGTAAAGTCTCATGAAAGTTTTGCTGACATGGTCAATATGTTTATTGGTTGTCTGAAATGATCCCAGTAAATATTCTGACATTATTGACCAAATAGCCATGCTTCAAAAACAATGTGCTTCCAATATTGCAGGCACACATTGAGATTCTTGTTTCAATACGACAAACAAGAGGGCTTCACATTCTTTTAGACCTAAATATTAGTAAACTATAGAGCCAAATTGAATTTGCTTAGAATTGTCCATTAAGTAAGGTCTTTATGAAAGTGTAGCCTTTTTAATCTGCATTTTTCATTATTAAAAAATATTTTCTTACCTCGTTTCTATGCGGTTCTTGCAAATTTTGAAGGTTAAAAAAAAGCTAATTCACATCCAGCTGCCTATTTTTATCATTCTTTAGTTTGTCTTAAAAGGCACTGATTGAAAACCATGCTAAAACAATTCCCTTCACACGTGGGTTGTTCGTGATTTTGATGTGTGATCACAAAGTGTGATTTTGAATAAACCCACCTGCCACCTCATGTGAATCCATTACTTTGGAAGCGGTTACCGTGGATCCCAGTGGGGTTTGTTGCCAGAGGCTATGAGAGACGCACACTCATACAAGAGGTGAAAACCAATAAAACTACTAGATAGTGGTAAAAAGCACATTACATCTTTTGAAACCTACAAATGATCAGAAGAGAACTTAATATAAGGACTTTTCTGCACAAAAGAGGCCCATGCTAATTTAACCCAGATGACTGGAGTGACCGTCTGCCGTATGGGTCCCTGTGGAGGCCAAATCTGGCTCGCGTATGTAGGTTAAGCAAGCTGCAGGTTGATGCCAGGGAGCGGCGTCAGAATGAATCCGGGGGAATGACATGGGGTCATTTTTAAGCCGTGGACAGTAAAATAAATTTTACAATAGATTCCTGAAAGTAACACAGTGGATTATTTATCTAAAATAATCAGATTTGTCTCAGTATATTGTTTTGTTTTAAGATAAAAGAGGAAAAACCCTACTAATGATTGTCCTCTTTGTCCATTTTTTTTCTTCCCATGCAACCCTGGGCTCGTTCCATGAAGCCGAAGAGTATGCCGTTGAAGGTAAGTTAGCCATGCTTAGCTCTGTAGGCCTGTGACATGCAGCTAACCTCAGTGCTCCCATATTTGCTGTCGCTGGCTGCTTGTTAATGCTGTATGCGGGGGGAGCATTGTCAGTTTGGACTGCGGTTACGAGACGTTTAGGGGCCTAAATTTACGCTATAATTTCCTCATCTTTTTGAGTTGATTATGTTTTTGTTTACTCTCTCTATTTATATGGTTAATTTATTTCCTTGTCAGTAAAATGTAAATATGGCACGTTTTGGTATATTGATAAGATGTTTATTTTTGTAGACATTTTCTTCACTCTGAGGACATTTTCTTCCCTCTCCTATCTGCGCCTTTGGTGAATAAGTGTTGGCAAGGGATGCCCTGAGGGGATCTGTCCTGGTCAAGTTACTTTATTGTAGGATACTTTTCACAGCCTAAGCTGGATCATCTTACCACTATTATGATATGAAATGCTCATATTTTCTATAAACCCTTTTACCTCTTTAGGCTTCGGTCTTTGCATAGAATGTAGAATGATTTTGTAGATTTAGTTGTACACATAGATGGTTGTTAGTGTGTACTGTATATTATTCTGTGTGTTATAGCTGAGTGCATGGAAAGGAGGTTGTACTTGAGCCCCACATTAGTATTGCCATTACTTGGGGGGAACAATGTCGGAAAGAAAGTAAGGAACAGGAATTATTAGTGGGGAAAACAAAAACCAAAACACTAGCAAGAATTTAGGAGACATTTGAAACCATGAAAACATGATGCTTTGTTTTGCATTAGCAAGAGTTGTAGTGCTGGAAACTTCAGTTCCTCTTCATTGATACATGTGCTTTAAATAGCTCTAAGCAGAGCTGGCAGATTAACTTGCCTTTTATTCATGCAAAGACATTTTTTATTTGGACCTGAATTGATGATCTTCCTGTGCCACTGACCCATTTTTCCAAGTGAACCAGCCACCATCTGCATATCTTCTCCACAGACGACTACTGGTTTGATGTGTAATTCTTTTATTCTACTATAGGCATTGCAGTGAGATTCTTGGGCCTAAACTAATCCTCAGGTGTACTGGAGGTAGTAGTAGCCGAGAAGTGGGCGGAACAGCCCACCTATTTCAACAGAAATCTATGCTAGATTGTGGTTCTAGAGTACTATTCTGTCCTACCAGGTAGACAGTTGCTGTCACCAAGGAAAGTAGGATTCCAAGTGACCCCGTTGGGTTACAGCACTTGTATGACTGCATTGGCCACCCCTGTTTTATATGGTCCCAGATGTTGTATACCTCCGCACAACCACCCCTTGTGTCATGGTGTTCAGAAGGGCCATTAACAATTATAGCAACTGGACCATGCTGCAGAAAATTCAATAACTAATAAGCTTTCAGGGCACAAAAAATAAATCAACCGACAAGGCTAAAGTATTTTTATGTGTAAGACTTCAAATAATTCATGTATTGTGTTTATTGTATTATATGTTGTTATATAATAGCAGCATCTAAGGATTCATTTGTGTAACAGTTTTATCAACTCTGGCTTGCAACCATAGATAAAAAGGGTAGACATTTTTAATTTTCCCTTAGCTTGTGGTGTGACAGCAGTCTGGATCATGAACGTGACTTAGGGAAAACCACTTATGTATTATTGAAACCTGGGGGGCCTCTGAGGCCAAGACTCAATCAGATTAGGTGACCTGCTGATTTGTTTGGGTGACGGATATTCTGAGCCACTCGCTGACCTTGGTCAATCTGACCTGAGCCATACAAATTGCCAACTTCATCCCATTATACAGTAGATGCATTTTTTTTTCTTTTACCAAGTATTGAAAATAGTATTCTCATATTTGACAGAGACGTGGAATCAACAAATCTACATGGAAAATATAGGAGATTATTTCAAATCTTTTCAAACCAGATTACAGTTTCAATTTACTCAGAATAAATGTAAAACAAATTCATGTAATTTTGTTAATAATAATATTAATAATAATAATATGCAATGTGTGAAGGGTTTCTAAACAATTGTACAGTAAATTAAATTAAAACACTGGTGACCTATTATGAGTATATAAATTATTATTACTATTAATACTATGCTTTATTTTTCAGTGTCAGGGACAAGATGATTGTTTGAAGAAGCGCTTGTCTGTAATTGTTTTCCTAATTCCAGCTTTTGTTGTTGTTCTAAATTGGCTAAAAATCAGACTCTCTGGAATAGCAAAAGTGCTTTTATTCCTTTATTCATGCACATGAACGACATGATAAGAGCTCTGGAGTGCAGGTATTTATGTGTGGATTCTTTTAGTCAATAAAGTTTCCCATAGTGCAAGCGGTTTGCTTTTGTGTTGAAAGCAATTGTAGAAAATTGCAGGGTAGATTTTTTTAGTTACGAGTATGAAGAGAGAGAGAGGGGTTTCAAATAAACACGTGTATACAGATAACTTCATGGGAAAACTGTCCAAAGAGTGGAGGGTTGTATGGAACTGAATTGAATTTTTTCCAGCTCTGAAATTACTCAAGAGCATTTGGACAGTGGGGTTCCTTGATGCAGCCGGTGCCCACCCAACCTCTGCCAGATGTTGCAGTGAGATTAAGTACACTGTCCTGGAGAAGCCAAGCGCATGTTCTTACAAGACATTTATCCCCCTCCCCCTTCCCCAGTCCTCTCTCTTCTCTTTCTATTTTTTTTCCCCGGCTTTGCGATAACGCAGTCTAAAGGGATAGAGTGGGAGGCCACTTGTGAGCAACTCCAGATGCCTCAGTGTCAACACGCATGGCTACAGGCAATACTGTTTGTAGTGATGGAGAAAGAACTGGATTGGATGGTGCATTTCTGGCGTGTGCAGTGGTTTGTGTTTGTCTGCAGAAGTGTGAAGACAACCATTTGGTAGGCAGTAGCGACTGTTAGCATTCATAGTTTTTCTTAATAGCCGTATAAAACTGCCAGAACTAGTATAGAATCGATTATTAATTTCTATAAGCACCTTTGCACTTTGTATAGAGGCCACTTATTTCAGAGACAGTTAATCATAATCACCAGCAGGTGCTCCTTATGCAAATTGCCATTTTCGGTAAAGAATTGGGGCTGATATAAGTCTATTGCATCCTCACTTGCAGCCGTTTTTGGCCGTGTGTATAAGCCTATGATTAATGGAGGTTAATTTTCTGCAGCTGCAATAGCTGGGTGAAGAAAGGGGGACCAGATAATTAAGAAGGGGTCATGAGCAAAATTGAAGCCGAAAGATCCCTATGAAATAAGCAAAGATGTTGAAATTGAGATCTTGCCAGCACGTAACCACTTGATTCCTCAAGAGAAGTTCCCCTCTGAGCACAGCAGCACGGTGCAGTGCGCGTTGCTGCCTGTTGGCAGACTATTATTTGCTTGTGATGGGGTTTTTTTGGGCTTTGCACTTGCCCCCTTTTTAAGATGCACCATTGGCAAGATTTCAGGGCAATACGTAATACACAATTTTACTCGCCCTTGTTTTGACTAACCAGTTCTGGCATGCTTCCTATCAGATCACAAACATTATGATTTCAAAGACAACAGACCCATCATCTGCCTCAGAAAAAACCCTAAGAATATTGCCAAATGTTGTTTTTGCAACTACTGTAAGTTTGATGCGAAAAGGGTATGAGTGAGATGTCCAAATCCAAGATGATAGATTCTGGCTGCCTGTGTTACATTAACCTTCATACTATTTTGGCCTGGTTGGAGTTTAAGTCTACAGTAATGTAGCAACACATCCTTCGCACTGAGCTGTGTGCTGGCTGGTGCCACCAGTCTACGAAAAAGGCAATGGCTGTAACAGAGGAGCAACAACTGTACAGCAAAACAATGGACAAGTATGCATTTGTATTTAGACTTCGGCTCTACTGCACAAAAACAGAGTTGTTGCACTCTAATTCCCAAAGTCTGCCAAAACAAATATTTTAGCACGGCAGTTTGGTTTTTTCTTATGTTTATGCAGCACTGAGAAATCTGTTGCAGCTGTATTTTTATTGCATGGGTTTTCCAGCATTAATTGAGCTTGACTAAAAGCAAAGCGTTTGAACAAATGTGTTCTTAATCCCCAAACCTTGTTTTTCCTTTTTCCCCCCACATTAAAAGGACTATTCACTATGGTGCACTGGCCCAACATTTGTTTTGGTTCTCAGTTGTTTGGGGTTTTTATTGGTAGTCTAACATTAATTTAGCAGGCACATGTTTACGTGTAAAAAGGCCCGAGGCACTGAGGCGTTGCAAAGAAAAATTGTGTGCTAAGATTGAGATCAATAGGTCACTGGGATGAATAAGTGACCAATAAAATTTGAGGAGAGAGGCAGGATCCAGCATTTCTCTATTCTCATCTCATAATAGGGCATTTGCAACACTTGAGTGCACTTGTTTTGATACCCAGAAATTAAAATACGATTATAACATCCAAAAGGACGGATGGATTAAATGGAAAAATATTCACGAGTGAGGGAAGAATAGAGCAGGAGATCGACAGGCGGATCGGTGCGGCGTCCGCAGTAATGCGGACTCTGCACCGGTCTGTAGTGGTGAAGTAGTGGTGAATTTACCGGTCGATCTTCGTTCCTACCCTCACCTATGGTCATGAGCTTCAGGTAATGACAGAAAGAACAAGATCATGGGTACAAACGGCCGAAATGAGCTTCCTCCTTAGGGTGGCTGGGCTCTCCCTTAGAGATAGGGTGAGAAGCTCTGCCATCCGGGAGGAGCTCGGAGTAGAGCCACTGCTCCTCCGCGTTGAGAGGAGCCAGATGAGGTGGCTTGGGCATCTAGTTAGGATGCCCCCAGGACACCTCCCTGGTGAGGTGTTCAGGGCATGTCCCTCCGGTAGGAGACCCCCGAGAAGACCCCCGCGACCCGACCCCGGATAAGCGGTAGAGGATGGATGGATGGATGGATGGAAAAATGCTAGATGAGGTACAGCTTCCCATTTTCCACCTCATACATGCACACATTGCAACATACAGCTATGCTTTGCTATATTTGTGAGTGTTTGTGAATGCTGAGGGTCGAGATGGAGCTGTCACCTAGGCTACGACTGCTGTGACTTGTTGCAGGCAGGCTGATCAGGCTGAACGAAGTGGTTAGCTCTCCCCTGATACCAATAATTTAACACATGTCGCAGCCGCGGACTAGCTGGACAACTATAGAATTCTCTAACTTGTGTATGTGTGTGTGTGGAACATGGAAAGATCGTAAAATTGGAAGTGGCCTGGGAACCACTTATGACCAAGTAAAGTCCATGTGCTATAAATACTGCACTTGTTTTGCAAGTATCGGCAAACAATTGGGTTGTGCTCCGTCCTATGAATCTTATTTTTCGAACAGTTTTCACCAGCACTTTTTAACTTTGAGGAGTACTTTTTTATGTCAGTATTAATCTCTGTGCAGATCAACACATTCTAAATAGGAATACTAATTAAATGAAGCTTTCAAGAGCAAATGTTGCACACATGGGCATACAGAAGGTTGAGTCACAGTCTATATTGTTTTTAGTCAAAGTTCTGTTTGGATAAAACTATTTGCCTGTGCTTTGCTCATATCCACCACAACCAGTGAGTAACTATTGCTGTCGTTTAAATGTAAACCTTATTTACTTTATGTTGGGAAATATATAAGCCACTGCATATTGTGATAGCAGCCAGGCATTTTTTTACTGACACATTTATTTTTTGACGTTAACAATATCAGAATCGACCGATTTTGGTCATTTTTCTTTTTGATTTGTTTCTATGGAACGTTGCCTTGATCTCATGCTCGTGTTTGTGAATGAAACAGACTTGTGGACTTTGGCAATGGTGAACCGGGGGAAATGTCAGGCTTGGTGTGTTTCAGGCTACACTTATTAGAGCTTCGCGGAACCTTTCAGGCCTGCGCGAAGGCTGAATATGGCAGCACAAACGTGATCGCAGTGAGAAAGCGTTGATAAATTGTGTTAGACTTGATCATTAATAAAGACTATGATTCAACTCGAGAGTCTGTTGGTTTGGAGTGTATGGACGTGATGCTTGCTAAATGCTATGGTTTCTGTAAGATAATCTCAAGTTAAATCAGCAGTAATATAGTTGTAATTATTATGGGAACTTTGGTGCCATGCACAGTTTATCAGAAAAACAAAAATATAACAAGTCCATTAAACCTAATTCACATTTGTCATTGTATTATTATTATTTTGGTTGCAACTGCAATGCACGTCCCCTATTTTAAGCTTTACCTCTGTTGTCTGTAAATGGGTTCAATTAAAACTTCCTTTCCATTGGAAGGGACTCAGCATAATGGAGTCAAAAAGTTATTTTCTTTGATTTTGTGAATACAGAGCAACTCCCTATGTTCCAGACTGAGTCAATGAAGAGACCTTCTACCTGCCTTGTTCACTGTACCTGCTCTTTGTCAGACACAGTCCTTATACACTATTCATAAACTGGGCAGAGGGTTGTCTGACCTTTTTTTCTGAAATGTTAGGGCAAATTAGTTGTCAAAGCGCTGAACGTGGCCACCATATTAAGGATCGAATGTAATCCCTACCTGAGCCCTCTCTCTAACAATCATACGTGTGGGATTTTAGATCAGGAGGCGGTCGGAAATACGGCAAAGATTATTAATCATGACTACTAATTATTTGCACAAGTATGCTGAACCTTTGAAGGGAATATAATGGAACAATCATCAGATCCTGTTCATGAAGGAACAAAAAAGAAAAAAAAAAACGTGTGAGCTATTCTTTTTTTAATCAAAACGATTGAAGCCAGGTGAAAATGTCTAACACAAAGCATCCATTATGAATAATTTCAATAATTCCGTTTGCACATTGAAAGTCACTGAGTTATAATCACCTATTTGAATGGACTTGGTTATGCCCAGTGAAGATGGACCTAAGTCTTTCGTGCCGATACCAGTTAACATTTTATTGAACACTAAATAGAGACCACATTTTCTTTTCTCCTCTCTATTTGATCATCCATATTCAACATTATCTTGTGGTTAAACAGTAAAATCTCCCACAGCCTGGTTTTTTACTTCTATTTTCTGACCTTATCCAAACACTGATCCCATCTTCTGAAACCAAGCGAAGATCAAACGTGGATCAAGGAGTAAGACCCTCTGGTGATACAGGATTTTCCTGCTCTTCTCACCCTTTGCTTGAGTTGTGTGCACTGTCAGTTGATAATCTGAGTGTAGTAAGGATATGATAATAGGGTGTGTGCATGTTTCCAGCCAGCCTCTTTCTCATCAACAACCCTGAGAGACAAAAAACAAAACAGTCGACACCATATTGCTAGCTAAGGTAATCGGACATTTTGACCCCCACTGTGTCCAATAATATATAATCTCGCTAGGTTTAAATGCATATCTGAAACTAGGCTGTTTACTTATCCTTTGTCCTTGTATACATATGTAGGAGTGTTGTTGTTTTCTTGTTGAAGTCACTACGCTTCCGCTATGATAGGTTGCGATTTTGCTCTTTGCCCCTTTGGGTTGGGCCATTTCTGGTTGACCTAAGGCGTCAGGGACCACGGCAGTCGTCAATAGCAAGCCAGCAGTTTAACACCTGAGACAGAATGAATTGTATTTATCTGTCCAAAAACAAACTTCAGCTTGGTCGTGTTGACCTGGCTTCTTCTGTTAGGTCAAAGTTTTACCCGGTGCTCTAGCATAGAACATCTCATTCCCTTCCAGTCTGTACACATGCCAAATATGTCATATAAACCTATGGTACTGAGTGGATGGCATTGCTATATATTACCATTGTGTTCTGATCTTGAGCTTATTTCAACAGAGATAAATAAATTTCAACTATATACTATATAGCTTCTGTTACAATCAAGACTGTCTCTCAGTGGTTTCCAAAACCCCAGAGGCTGATCCCCAAACAAACTATCAAAAGAAAAAAAAACAGGGAGAAACCTTGAGTAGGACCAAATGTGGGATCCCTGGCCAGGAAAACTGGGAGAGGAAAGGGAGAAACAAAGAAAATACAGAGACACACGTGCCACTTCATTAGCAAATAACAGACACAAGACCTCAGTATTTGTTCCAAAATACTGCAAGAGCTCCACCATCTTCAGCAAACTGGCCTTATCTGTCAACCCAGCACTACAGCAGCAATATACTTGTTCCACTCACCCTCATTGATGGCCATGATTAAGCACTATGATGGAGCACATTAACATTTCATTCATATTTGATGAGTGAATGCATCCCTCCCATGACACACAACAGGGGGACTCTGTAATCAACACTCGCACTTGGAATAATTATTTACCTGGATAATAGCTGTGTTTATGAATGCAGAAAAGACAGATGATGTCACGCCATCCTTTTGTCTTCTTTCTATGATAAAGGGGATGCAATGAGATAGTAGCCGCACTCTTTCTGTTGTTAATGTATTTTATGATTTACATGGCACTGTGATCTCAGTCCGGTATATTGAATTAAATACATTAACTGTTGTCATGATCACAGGTGTTTGCTCTATGCTCACATGTTGCTACGTAGATTTTGTAAGTCACACCTGTATATTCCTTTAATGAGGCTCTATGACTGAGTTGATTTCAGCATGTGACCAGGTAGGAATAACTCCTGTTAGTAACATTGTGAACAATATTTACACTTGAAAGCAAATGATTACCTTTTGGGTGCGATTGATGTGGCCTATCTGTTCTAGATAATCACAAATAATCCAAAGCAAATCTCTCATTCATAAAGTTATCCAATAAAACATGCCTTTTCCCTTGTTGGACAAGTTGTTATAGATCCATATTATATAGTAACCACTTAACCCACTTCCTCCAAATTAGTTAGGGCAGGGTGAATTTATTTGAATTTATTCTATAATTCCAGACAGAGAAGCATTCAGAGGGATATTATTTTTTGAAGGCTGTCTCAATTCTTTTTTGCCATTTAAAAAAATAATTGGCCTAAACTGGTCAAAAAATGGAAGAAAACAGCCAAACAATGCAACATATATACTGCTATTAACTAGGAACTGAATTAATGTGCTTTGAAAGACCCTGGAGGAAAATAATATTTATGTGTTATTAGCTAATATCTGAGAATTAAATGTCTGCATTAGGTGATCCCAACAGAGAAAATGTCTCTCTTGCTTCCTGCTGTTATTTTTCTATGATATAATAATCCTGTGTTACTCTAATCAAGCCTACTTTCCCTTGGCAGTGCGGATTAGCACATCTGCGGTAATGTTAGCAAAAGGTCCCTCTTATTAAACAGATGTGAGTCATCAAAGCCACCGTTATGGAAAATAGTCAGAGGTAAAAGAAAGTGAGCCTTTATTTAAAGCCCTGTATCAAGGCAGGTGTGTGTCTTTGCCTCTTTTAAAGCATTCCTCATGAGTGCATAAGCTTGTTTGAACAATGGATGAACGACCTAGGAACATTCTATATCATCTGTCTTGGATAATGTGCTTTTAATCCTGCACATATTTAAACCTGGCAGGATAAAATGCATTGTACAGCTCCGACATTGAGGCATGTAAGGGACAGATCGGGAACCCTGTGTCTGTCTTGTCAAGCTTGATGAGCACATCTTAACTTTTTGTTTTTCAGCCGTTGCAATCTCCTGTGATACAATTAACACACAGCTGTAAAATCTGTATTAGCATTTTATCCCTTAGGTGCTGCAATACCTACTGAAATTGTGATTCCACCCAGAGGGTTTTCCTTATGGATTGACAGTCTGACACAGTCTTCTCTTCCCTCACAGCAATCCAGCACCTAAATAAATAATGTTCAGCGTAACCCCGGTTCAAAATAAGCCAAATCAATATACAAGAATATTTGTCGGTCAGCAGACGTCCCAACACATTCAAGGTCAGGCTGTCCACTCCGCAGAGAGAAAAAAAGACATGCATGTCAGATTCAACAGGCCTCAGCATGGCAGACATAAAGCACCAGTCATCTTAGGATGATTGCAGTTAGAATATAAATGAAAATAAAATTAAGAAAAAAAAGAACACAGCAATGACAAAGATCTCTATAGAGAATGTGAATATAACATCTTATATGAACACACCAACCTGTTGAACCACAAATGCTTTTCTTTACTGCAAAATGTTGGAATTCATAACACTACGAGTAGTAAAAGACAACACAAAGAAAACCGCCGGCGTGTGGGGGGTGGGGTACACCCCGGATAAGTCATCAGAAGAAATCACAGCATGGATTTTTGGTGTTTACATTTATCTTGGCTTTGTTTACTTTTAAGTAACCGAAGCTGATTTCCCACTTAGTTACGATCTACATCATCTGGCAAAGCTTGGGTTTATGACGCTATATTTTTGTTTTTTGTAGATTTCAGCACATTTAACACTATATTGTTTTACTATCCCAGTTCATTACAGTGGGTTAAATATCCTCCTATGGCAGAAGTGATTTCTCACGATTTTCCCTGTTGATGTAAGTCAGAGTTGGTTAGAAGTCATGCTGTAAGATATGCCATTAAATTGTATTTAAAATATTTTTTCATTGTGTTTTGTAAAGATTTTTCTGCCATCTGTCTGTCTCTTGAAGAGTCTGACAGCCTTTTCAAAACAGGTCTCTGGTAATTAAATACTGTGATTATAAATATATTAATTTTCTTTTCAATTTTTTAAAGAAGTGGGCCTAGTACCCATTGTGGATGTTTTTGCTGTGTCTTTATTTCCTGTTCTCACACTGGGGAATCAATGGTTTTGTGGCAATAATAGAAAGAACAGAGAGAATGTCAGGTTCAGAGAGGGCTCGTTCAATCACAGGTTTTCAAAAGAAATCTACTAAAATTGTTGTTGATGGAGCCACCGTTTACGGAGGTTTTTTTTTTTTTTTTTTAAGGAAACTCGTTTCCATATCTTCTACCACAAGAGTTTGATCTAGTCCAGAGGCAATCACTTGTGGACAAACCTTCAGTTCACACTGGAATAATGCGAGTTCTTCAAAAGAAAGAAATAATAATATAATATAATAATAATAAATATCATTGGATGTATGTGATTGCTCATTGATGTAATCAGAGAAATGATTAACCAACATTTTTAACCAACATTCCAAGGAACTTCTATTACCAACAATCTTGGTAATAGGGTGATTTGCACCGCATCAGGCTGATGGCCTTTAAAGCAGCGCTACAGCAGTCAGACCCACTACAGCTGCTGTGTTTCTTCAGTACCTCGTCATCTTCCACAAATAGATTTGGCTGATATGAGTTGACAACTTGAAGACCTGCTGAATTTTCAAAATAGCTTGGACTATTATATTAATACTTTGCTATGGTTTGCTAAATTTAGGTATTTATTAAAATAGGAATTTAGAAAACCATAGAAAAGTATTTTTGGAGTGACATGAACATCGCTGCAATGCTGATTCACAACATACAATCAGTACACCAAGTACTGATACAAAAACTTGTCCAAAGCTGCTGTTGCTTTAGCTGCGGCTGCTACCTTGCTGGTTAACTTTTTCATGGAGTGTTGTGGTGCGACTCAAGAACAACAGTGAAAACAATGCAAATCAGGGATGGCTTGACTCCACCCAAAATCCTACTACTGTAAACTGCTTTAAAAACAGAAAGTTCAGTTCCATAAATTATTCACAGAATACAAGCGAGAAGTGGAGTCTGATTGCATTGCGCAAGGAAACACATTTAATATCCAGGTGTCTTAATCAGATAAGAAGGACTCGGATATTAGTTGGACTAATGTGCATACACACACTGCAGTTGTCCAGTTATATATCAAATTAGGGCAAGAATTTCTATACACAGTGGGGGGACACCCCCAAAGCTAGACATGTAAAGGCTCACTTGGCATTCTGACACTCCAGGCCCCTGTCCTGACTTTATCGCTGGATTTATTCTGCCTTTGCTGTATAAACAGTTTCTCTTTTTATCAGGGTTCTCTCTTCTGCAGGCCTGCCCTAACAGTATGTGTTTTGATCCACCATCAGGGAAAACGGTGCCGCGTTTAGCTAGTGTTCCTTTTGTTCTCTTCTGTCTTACTAACGCCTTGCAAATTGATATTTGCCACAAAAATACACACATAATATTGTCTATGTAAGGATTATCTGCGCTCAGAGCTCAAGACAAACTTCCTGCCAAAGGACATTTATTTTGATTTGTTTCTTGGCACTTTACAGAAATCCAGTCTCACCCTCTGAGCAAGCAACAGTGGCTAGGGACAATTTTAACTAGAAGAAACTTGAGGAGGGGTAGATCCATGAAGGGCCTCCTGCTGATGGCTGGCCGGATAAGGGAAGAGAATAAGGGGAGGTTTACCTGCTTCCTTTCACCTCGCTGGGCAGAAGTCAGAGCTGGTAATGACAGTATAACAGTCAATGACAGTCTCCATTGTTCCAGTTGCAAACTCAGAAAACAAGTTGATGGCATCTTTGAAAGATGTTCCTCTTTTTATTCCAAATAAAACTTCCAACGCACGACGCGGGAATTTCAACTACCGAGTACGAACCAAATACATCAATAAAGGCAGGGGAAAGGACAGACGGTAGAGCAACAGACGCATAGAAAAAACATGTGAAGACATTAGACATTTGTAAATGGAAGGCAAGAAGATCTAGAGAGGGAATTGTTGGATACAGGAAAAGGTATTACATAGGCAGGGACCGGAGCACACTATGTAAACCTAAAAACTATTAAACAAGATAACCGTCACTAGAATCCCTACCAAGACTAAGACATCGACAGAGAAAACAGCTTCTCCACTTTTAACTGTGTGTTTTGGTCCATTTATAACTTGGTTTAAAGAAATAGGAGGAATTTCTGCTCCGAGTGTTGTTGCTTCTACTGTAATCATAAGATATTCATCTCAACTGTAACTTTTGAAGCGGTTCTGCATTTGATAAAAATGCAGAAAAATGATAAAATAGGATAAGTCAAAATAAGTCGATAAAGGAAAAGAAAAATATAGCAAAACATCCTGTCCTACCTGTGTTCACATATCCTGTATCCTGGAAACAATAGCAGTAGAAAATGTCTTGCATAAACAGATAGTGGATTAGTCATGCACACAGGCTCATGAGCACGAGGGAATGATAGAGATTATAATTGAAGTGTCCATCAAGTCAAATCAGTTTCATACATATTTCAGTCTCTTCCAGCAGAGGCTTCCGAGAGGAGAAGCTTAATGGAATGTGTTCAAAGCAAAATTCACAATAGATAGTATCTAAATTAAAAGGCCATTCAGTGAAAAGAAATTATAAAGATATTGATGGTAAATCAGTACAAATGGGTAAAGTTTAATGAGCAGTCTTTAACGTTGTTTGATCTGACTCAAAGTGTTTTTCGTGAAATGTTGTGAAAGCGGTGCACTTTCTTTGAGAAGGAATTCAGCAGGGGGACCTTTAGGTATATTACCATGATAATATTTTAGCTTGTGCTCAATGCACCTCTATGTACGGCATATTTTCTTGCATTCCCGAGGTTTTTTCTTTTATAAGATGCAGCTCACGCTGACAGGTGGAACGGATGACAGTCATTATTTGCGATGGCGTCCACTCGTCACCGCATGTTGTCACCAGACAGGCTGTCAGCTGTCACCGAATGGGATGGTAATCACACTGACACCAATGTGACTGGAACCTAGCAAATAGTTATGTTGTAAATTACTCCACAGTGGAGTCTGCTTGGTGGGACAAAGAAAGAAGTGACAGGAAAAGTATTGTTAACAACAGTAAATGTGTAATTGTTTGAGGGCTGGTTTGAACCCAGTTTATACAAACATAAATTTAAACACATAAATTACAATTAAAGCACCCAGAGACATATTTAATAGTGACAGCTTTTGAGGGGAATGATAGTCCAAACAGATGTGTTTTAAAGTGTGATTTGGAAGTGGGCAGAGATGTCAGAGTCTAGATATCCTGAGGGAAAGGAACACGGGGTGAACAAACGGGAAAGAGGAGTGGAGAGTTGTGAGGCACAGTTAGACCTGAGAGTATGGGAGGGCATTCGAGACATTCTATGAGGTAACAAGGAGCAAAAGTGAAGCGGAAGCTGTTTGAAAACTGGTGTAATATGTTGAGAGGACTCAACATATGGAGCGGGGAAGGGTGGATAGTGGAACCATGAATTTGGCAACTTTGGAAAGTGTTGATTTGGTTTCAACTAAGAGGACCTCATTTTTACTCCTATTAAGTTTCAGATACGAATGGAAAAATCCGGTTTTGATGTCTTGGAGACAGTCAAGAAGCTCAGAGTTATAGAGTTGACATTTAATTGTTTTCTAGGTAATATATCAATATCTTCAGATGTCCATGTTTTTTTTGTATATATATGTGTCAGTTTGTAGTATTAATTTAGTTTTGCACTACTTTGCAAGACACCAATTCATTTTAGCCCCATCTCTTCTCCACCTCCTTCATTCTAAACTTTTAAGTGAACTGTATAACCGAAAGAGTTCAGTTTAACATTTTACATCTTTCTATCTGTTTAGCTGCATTAAACAACAATTACAATATCGCACATCAATGCCTAAATATTTAACTAAATGGGGTAAAAATTATGTAGGAATTCTATCCAAGTTACTCTTGCCATTAAGCCACTATTGCTGGAACAGATTTTTTTCCATGTAAATGCATTGCCTGTCACAGTAAATGACAGAGGTTTGCAGTCAATATTCCATTAAAACAGGTTGTTTATTTCCTCCGTCACACGGCTAACACCAGGCATGCACCAGGTAAAACGTGTCAAAACGCGGAGGTATCAGGAAAGATAATGGAGTGAAAGCGCGGACTGTCGGGCTTCATCCCCTATGCCGTTATTTCACCCTCTGTCTCTCCTCTTCCCCTTTTTTGCAGCTGTGTGATGGCTTGAATGACAACTAGGGGCTCTTTGCAGTGTGTGTTAGCAGAGTGGCCTGGGTGAAAGAGATAAGCAGTGGTGGACACACAAACACACCCCTCTGCATCCCTCCGCGCACTAACACACATACACACACACTAGGAAATATAGACTATATAGAAAAGAGTCAGAGAAGGAACATTTTTCTTAGATTTCTAACAGAGCAACTCGGATGACGTTTAAACGTTTTATTTTTATGACCAAGATGAGGAACACCCGCATTTATTATAACACGTCAGACACAAATAGCTACACTTAGCCATGGGCCAAGTATAGCTTGGTTACAATTTTGCGATATTCTTGATGATTTAAAGAATTAAAAATGATGAATTCAGACAAATAATCACAGGAAAAGAGAGGATGATATATTTTTGATTTTTATATATTTTCTATTCTAATTTCAGTTTGTTGTATTATATATTTATTGTTATTACTTATTGTTATTTTTCTGTCCTCGCATTCCTGAATCTCTTTTCCTCTGTGTGTTTTTGCTGCTGTTGTGCCGTACATTTCCCCGTTGTGGGACAAATAAAGGAAATCTGAATCTAAATCTGAGAGCAGAGCTATATTTACAGCATGGAGATAAGCTAGAGTGTGTCCAGCCTGCAGCCATCACTTCAGAATGAAGAGCACAAGCATTCACACACACATAAAAATTTGTACTATCTTTGTGAGGACTTACAGTACCATCACAATTAAACCCTGTAACCCTTACCACACAAAACCCTGTTTTAACTCTTGATGTTTGCATTCAATATGTCCCTAGTAAACATCCTGATGTTGTGATCATGTGACTGGGACAGGAAGTGACTTCTGTGAAATGGCTTTTGAATACATTTCTAAACATCATAGGAAACCACAAAAATAATATAGAAGAGTGTCCTCCCCATAAGCACAGATGCTTATTAATATTCATCACCCTGCAACGCAACTCAAGGTGATGTGCTCACACACAGACACTTATATCCGCTCCTTCGCCCACATGGAACTGGACCCCCAGCTCACCACCCTGCCTTGGGGATGACAGCGGCAGATGGTGCCCATTCAGATGTGCCGAAGTCCAGGGTCTGTCTGTTGCAGCCCTGAGAGGTGCTGTTGATCGCTGAGATGGCGCTGATCGCTGTTTTGCTTCTTCTCCATGCTGTTATTCTCACAGTCAATCAAAACACTTGGGCCCTTTATGTTTTTTAGCAGTTTAGCTGCACTTTATGATGAGATATTGAGAATACAGAGATTTCTACACAAGAAAAGTTCATGACACTAAAAATTGATTTCAGTGGGATTTTTTTTGCTTCTGAACGCTGATGAAAATACTATATTGATTTTTCTGCCCGTCTCTTATCAAAGGTAGATCCATTTGTCTACAGCTGGTATCAATCAATCAATCTCCTCCCCAGTACATCTCCCTTATTTAACAAAGTACTTAGTTTTAATTACAAAGCATCGTAGAAAAAAGATTCAGTTTTAATGATATAAAGCTATTTCCAATATGTTTCTTTTCAGCATAGAATTAAGCTTGCCTATGTAATATATTCTTTAATAATCACCTTATGCAGACTACATTAATACAGCAGTTTATTAATAAATGGTGGCAGCAGCATCATTGTTTAACATCTGGGTTGTTGATAGACTGCCATTATCCTCCACTTATCTCAGATCAGGCCCCGGTGGCAGTAGGTAAATTGAGTATTCCAGATGTCCCTTCTTCTTGGCAACATTTCCCAGTTTCCCTCTCTGAGGTGTTCCCAGGCAAGATTTGATACATAATCCCATCAGACTTCAGAGTCTCTGGGGTCACAGTCACGGCCAGAAAATCTCCAAAGCATCCACCCGGGAGGCGTCCCGATTGGATATCTGAACCAACTCGGTCGACTCATTTTCACAGGAAGCAGCAGCAGCTGTACTTAGATGCCACTTTCAACATGGGCATTTTATAATTCAACCTACCACAGATTGTTAAAAAAAAGAAAAAACTCCTTTATTTTAGTGTATTTTATATTTTGAACAATAATCTGCGATGACAGTGAGGCAATTCAGTGCATTTAAGGTCAGTCGAGTCAAGATGTTGGGTCCATGTTTAAACCAAAGATCAGAAGGGAGGAAAAAATCGATTATTTTGACTTGAACATGGTTGTTAACATCAGTCAGGCTGGTACAAATGTTTTTTTGTTTTTTTTTTAGCCCATTGTCCTGTCCTGCAGTGAGGTAACAGAATTGGCCTCTGCATGTCTCTTGTGTCAGACAGGTTTTTTTCTGCCAGGATGGGCCTGACAAACCCATTATGTACTATGATGAATGTTAAGAATGTATTTTATAAATCTGAGAATCTGTAAACTGGTGGACAATTTATTAGACTGACAAACCACTACTAGACAGGCAAATGGGGTTTTGCTGTACAATTATCTCACCATATTGCTGAAAATATATATTTATTTATTTTTGGTCCAATTTTATTGAATCAAACGTTATGCTAAACTGTGATTAAAAGATAGCTAGATAGATAGATTACTTTTATTGTTAATTCACTCCATGTTTTGAACATACAGATTAACCGAAATACCATTTTTCTTCTCTCTAGCGTCTTATTGTAAAAAATTACCAGATTAATAATGCACTTCATTCGAGGACTTCCTGTCTTGATGCAGTTGTGATGCTCCTTAGCAAACTAGACATTCATTAATAAGAAAAGGTCGAGCTGATTTAAAAGACGAAAAAGAAGAATAATGGAAACAGTAATAAGAAGCAATTCCGCCTGTGCACTCCACAGTTTGTAAATTGATGGCCAGGTAATAACTCCGGATCACTACCAGAGTTAGGAACAAAGAGGCGTATTTAAGGGTCTATTGCTCATGTGCATTGCAAGGCACTAATCCAGTTTCCTATGTTATCCGGTCCTTGAGCCGTTGCTGTTAGTTGGCAAAGCTACTACGAATCAATGCCACTGAGGAAATGAGGGCTCTGAATGCCAAATAGTTGTTGATTCGGGCAGTAAGGACCCCTTTTGATCTACTGCCAGATCTCTCTGTGTGAAGAAGGGGGCAAATTATGGATCCTCAAGGTCAGGCTATCCAGATATCCTGGATTGTTTTAACAATAGCAGGCAAAAATATTTGAGATTCTGCCTTTTACTTCTGCTGAAAGAAAGCTGCAGGTTGCAGTGACCCTATGAACAGCTTGAGTATTTTTCTTTAAGAGTTGTCATGGGGCTCAAAGCAGCATGATGACTCTAAAGATGCAGTCATGACAGATGGAATCAGTGGAGTTTGGCATAACAGTCCAATTTGATTGAGCTATCCTGTACACTTTGACCGCTAGCCAAAATGGCACCGGTGTTGTGAATCTTGGCAGCAGAAACAGAGCTTATTTGCTTTACATATAATATTATTTTCCCAATGGGTGTAGGTTAAAAAAATGCACCTTTGTACTCAGACAAATCAGCTGTGGCAGGAAATATATTTGTAGGGCTCCAGAGACCTCCTTTTGGAAAACAGTCTTTTCATTTCAGTTTCTCTTGTCATTTTCAATAGCCCATTGTCCCAGAGTTAGGAAATGCATGATACCTTTGTGTTTTTAGGTGTGGAGAACAAACTGTGTACTGTGATTTACAGCCATTCTATTGCATTTGCTTTTTGTCACTGAATAGTTTTGCTTTATAGTAAAACAGTAACATCCAAATAAAGTCAAGTTCACTGAAACAGGCCTTCTCTGGGTTTCATATGGATGCTGTTTCAAACCTTAAAAACACAAATGATTTATTAAAGATGAATTTTAATTATTTTTTTAACACATCCCATTCACCAACTACAATTATCACACATAAGGGAACGTTGGGCAGAGCTGTTTTACTCTAGCGTGTGAGCTGAGAGACAAAAATGTTTTTTTTACACATATTCGTAACGAGGGACTTTCAAAAACACATAACTCAGAAGACACCTTTCAGGAGGAAGAAATAACAGTTGATTTGTAACAACTCAAAGTTCTAAGGCTGACTATAGTAGTTTAACTCTCCACATCAATACACTGAAGTATTTCTGAAGCAAGTGATAGTTTTTTTTGTTTTTTTTTGGGCTTCACAACAAACCTTAAATTCCAGGACTGTACACTCATGAGTGGAGCCTTGTTTTTCTTTTTAGGTGTGAAGGAGCCAATGCCCATTCATCTGTATCTTTTTTTTTTTTTCTAATATGGAGCTCACTTGTTTAACATCTCAGCGGCCCCAGACGCCTCCTAAATTGTGTTGAACATTGTTGAAATATTTGTTTACAAGGTTCAGTGCGGTTTAATTTCCCTGTGATCAGACTTCAGTCCTTCTCTCCCTTTTTTTTAATCTCTTGCTCACTCAGACTCAGACACTCTTTTGTTTGAATATGCAGAGGACTCCTGTCTTGCTGGTATTTGTTCAGTTTGCCTAATTAGAGTTTGGCAAGATGAAAGCAACCAGCAGGGCTTTTTGCTTCACGGTTGTAACTAAACAAGATACTTTAGTCTGCGGGAAATAAACAAGAGTCTGATTAATTTTGGTTTGACTTCTTGTTTATTGCTCAGATTTATCTTCAGAGAGATTGTGTTGTATATTGTATACATTAATTTTATTGATGTTTTATATTCCATAGTTCCTTGATATTTTCAAAGGCATCAATAAAATGGGCTCATGAATTATCATTCCATGTGGGACACAAATCCCAATCCTTTTGCCATAATCGCCCAGTTCAAGTTCAAAAATGAGAAAAACCAGGAACACCGCAGATTCTTTGAGCTAACTGTCTTTACCCGAACCAATGAGCCAAATGAAGTGATTGCATCCTCTCTGTTGGAAGACATTAATTTTCCATTATACGGTATTGTGGTAGTTACCTGCTGAGATGCAGAGGATGCTCCATTTCCAGCAAAAGTCATTCTATATGTATTTTTCCCCTCAACATACAGTAGAGTTCAGTGCCATGATGTTGTGTACAAAAACATGATGTGTGCCCTGAAAAGTTGTCTAGGGGGGACCTGTCAAAAAGAAGTATTAAGCATCAACAAATGCTCGAGGCAAAGTACTATTTTACGTTAATGTCCCTGCAGATTAGTTGCCTCTGACTTAAGCTTCCACAGCTCAGAGGACTGTGTAGGACAGATTTTTTTCGGTCATATTTTACTTTACCAAAGAAAGTTAACATTCAGACACGGACAGTGGAAGGGTGTCCTGAAGTACCCTCTGTTGTCTGAATATGGGACTAGTATACTGCAAGTACCAATTTCTTACTATGTAGTAGCCTTTTAACTGCAATACGTCTACTTATCTGAGTTTCACAAGAAGCAGAATTTGGCTTCCATAGGCATGGTGGTGAAGTATCAAAGGGTTCAACCCCTGTCTATGTCTTCAACACAACTTCAGAAGTTTAGTCTACTTTGGATTTTTCTGTGTCTTGGCTTCCGAACAAGGTGATAGTAACAGGTTGGAAAAGATCAGTAATTTTACAAACTAAGCAAAAGATGGATAATTGCACAGGTTGGTTCACCTTCTATGTAATATATGCTTTACTTATTGTGCAGATAAGAACCACATTGTCCTTCATTGACATGCTGATTACAAGAGGCAGACTAGAAAACCAACATCACTTTCTTGAATGTTTTTTTGGGGGGGTCAAACACCAGCCTGGGGATTGTGGCGCATCTCCCGATGTCTCGATGTTGTCTCGTGTAACTCTGATTAAGCGTATGCATGCCGAAGCATATCAATTTACAATCGTATTATTTCCTTGTCTTCATCGGGTACGACAGCACCGCTACCGCGTTTACATGCACTTGAGTTGTCCGGTGACCGTCAGAGTGAGACACCAATTCATTTATTGGAGTGTCACGTAAACGTAGGAAGTGATATTTCAAGACAAGGTGATCACTAATGCACAAATTTAAAAAAAATCTACCAGTAGGGGCAAAGGGGGTACAGTTTTGCATCTTTAAGTAATTTGGCTCTCAAGTCTCGCCCTGTCATCTGTTAAGTGAAGGTAGGAGTTACTAATCAGAGCTAAACAATAGGAGTTACTATTTCAGCATGACATAAACCATTGCTGGAATAGGCTAATGCACAGAAGCTAATGTCTGTTTTGATTGAATTAGTCAGTACTTGCTGACTGATTATAATTTAATCGGATAGCAAAAAGTGCTACCTTATTAAGTGTCCGATTTAGGAATTTATGTTTTGCTTTTATGGTGCTGACTGTCTCTATGACACTTCCCCCATCAAACTTTGCTCTTATTCATTATACTACCATCTGACATTTCAAGCTACCCTCCAACCCGACGAAAAAATGATGTCGACCACTCCCACTTTCAGTTCCCCAAATGAGTAGAGTCTCAAGCAATCAGAGGCATTCATTCCATGAAATTGACTGTGGAAGGCAGGAGAATATGCCAGGAAACCATTGTAGGACACATCTGCAGAGCTGGCAGAGGAAGATTATGAGGAGAGGGAGTGAGGACAGATGGAGAGAGGACACCAGAACTCAGGGGGGACTGATGATTATTTTTTTGACCTCATAAATGGAAGGGAATCGGATGTCAGAGAAAGAATTTATCGGTTATCCTGAGATGAATTTGGTGCGACTGGCAAAAGTATGTTATAAACCCATCTTTATGAACTAATTTCTAAAGTTGCCCAAGTATTCCCAGCCACAGAAAACAATAGCCCTGTTAACATGACCATTGAAACCTAACTTGTAGTCATAAGGTTAATCAATTGTAATAATAGGGCATTTTCTATGGCATAATCAGGGAAAAAAAACTTGCTTTACATGTTGATTCATTTATCGGATTTCTTTTAGAGTACATACACACAAGGAGGTGAATCGCAACAGTAAAAGTAATGCTTCATTGACTTTCCTTTTTTCATTTCTTATTTCGTGATTATGCTTCTTACATTTACTACCTTTTTCTGCATGCATAGATGTAGAAGAGCAAAGTAAATCTGAGTAACAAGTAAACATGCATAAATACATCTCAAGTATTGTATAAGAAATCTACTTGTGCTGTCTCAAATTCCCATGGTAATTTAATTGGCATCTGATAAAGTATATGACATTATTCTGTTTACATGGTGGCCTTAATAATCTGATGGAACTGCAGAAAATATTGGATTTTTATGGTTATGTAAATGGTCCCATTTTGACTCTTGGTGCCATTTGTTAACTTTATTGATTATGTCAGGAGCATGTCTTACATTTACTAGTCTCCTAGACATCAAAGCTACTAGCACATTTTCATCTATTACATTAATTCACCCAGTTCCTGCATAGCAAAGTGTTAGTGTCACAAACCCTCCACGGTTATTTTACGTCAACAAATGAACCAATAACTAACCCCAGGTTGGCAGCAAAATTCCACTCTGGTTTATAAATGAACAGAAATAATTTAGGTCAAGCAGGTCAAGGACTCAGACTCAAGGATGAACCTAATCAGTTTTGGAGATTATCATTTTGGGAGTAGAATTTCCATCACTTCATTACCTTCATTATGGAGAATTTACCACAAAACAGCTACCATCAGCAACTTTACGATCACCTTCAACAGCTGACGAGGCACCACAATCACTGACACTGCAGACACTATCTCTGTGGAATAAATCACCTGTTATTCAAAGCTTCAGCTTTATCTGTGTTCAGCAAATACCTTTTCTGTTTGTTCTACATGTGCCTGTAACACGTTACTTCCTGCCTTGCCTTGATTTACATGTGCACCCCTGCGAACAGGCCAACAAACATGGAGAAGTCATTCACAGAGAGTAAATCCAATTGAAGTTTTATCAATATTTTAAATTAGATACTTTTACTACATAACTTGGCCATCTTGTGAGAGAACAATACCTTTGCACGATATGAATGTAGCAATGTAGCATTTTGTACTTCATGTTGAAACTGAATGTGACTAGGTTATCAGTGGTTCTTGTGTTGGCTTTTATAAGTAAAGCTAACACTGGTCAAAAACCTTCAGCTTAAATTAATTTAAAGTGTTAACACATTAGTGTCATGGTCTTACCATGAGTAAACTATAAAAGCTTATAATTGATCTTGTAAGCAAAAAATGATGCGTTCAACTCCATCTGCAGCTTCTAAGCAGCTTCACAAGTTGTCTTCATATTTTACCATATTTTCGTGACCATAAGGCTCACTGCGTTAAGAGGTGCAGTCTCAGTTACGAGTGCTATTTCTGTACTTAACACATACATAATGTGGACCGGATTATAGGGCGCGGGCATACTGCTAGCTTAAAACATGCATGCTAGCGTGTATTTATCAATGTACTCATGTTATTTTTTGATCAAACCTCATCCACAAACCCATCAAAGTCCTCATCTTCTGTATCCAAAATAAACAAAATAAATCTGAAATGGCTTTTGCGAAAGCCGGCAAGCTGAAAAGCCGACAAGCATTTACAGATTTTGGAACTGGGTGCACACATATGGCGCACTGCATTATAAGGCACCCCATCCAAGAGAAAATGTAAGACTTTTAAGTGTGCCTTATAGTCATGAAAATACGGTATATACTTAATATTAGGGTTTTCCTCATTAGCATGCTCTCTTTTCTTCAGCTTGCTTACATGCACTTGGTTGATCGCAATGACTCAAAATTGATCTCTGTTTTTATATGTTGGAACTGGAATGAGCTGGGAAATCTTCACGGTGTACACCCTCCTCTTGCCCCAAAGGCAACTGGGATTTGGTTAGATTGGTTCCAACGGTACCTGAACAACTCTTCAGGTGCTTCTATTTCTGTGGCGTTCCAATGGTGTGGTGACCCAGCGAATGTACCCAGCTTGTGTGAAACCGTAAATTAAATGGTATTTCACCTCACCAAGTGGTAAGGCATTGGTCTCGTAAACCAAAGATCATGGGCTCGACCCCCATCCATGCCTTGAAAGATACTATCTAAGCTGTCTTTATATTGGGTTTTTCCTTGTTAGCATGCCATACACATTTTTTTTAGCTTCCTTTGGGTAATAGGAATATTAGCAACTCTAAATTGACCTTAGTTGTCTGATTCTACATGTTAGTCCTGCAATAAGCTGGGGACTGTTCCAAAGTGCACACCCCCCCTCACCCCAAAGGCAGTTGTGAATAGCAAGTATGTAAATTAGCTTCTAACCAAATATGCCTTCTTTCAATCTATTGTTATCTCAATGTGTGTTTTATAGTTTTCATTTAAATTCTGTGGGCTGTAGACTCTAAACCCCGACAGTCGGTTTTCAATAGCGAATCCAGTGAAGTAGATTTGATTAATTTAGCCTGATGTTCAGTATTCCCTTTGAAGGACGACAAGATCTACGTTTATAATATCAAGCGTTAAAAGATGGAAGCTTTGAATAACACTTTTTAAGACTGCCCGCTGCTCCCACTATCTTCTCCTTTGTGTGCCATGGGGTAGATGATCACCATGAATTATTTAAAGGAATTAAATACTGTTAGAGTTTCCAGATCTAGAAAGACATGCATTATACATTACCCCACTAAGATGTAATTCATTCAATCAGAACAATTTTGGGACATCATTTAAGCTCAACCCTTGTTTTTTAAAAATTATTTCTTAATTCTTTTAAGGCCTGGCTGTTTTGAATCTGCACTTCTTGCCAGTGTCAGTCGATATTAGACCTAGTGAAAGCTACTGCTTTGAAGAAATATCCCAAGTTTTGGATATTGAGCAGCTTTATGTAGTTTGTCAGTTTAGAAACAATAGCTTGGGCATAAACCATTATTGTTCCTGCTTTATAGTTTTAGTCAAAGTCAAAGGATTGTAAATATATTACCCTCAAACCCTTGGTGAAAAAAATACAAAGAAATACTCTAAAGCTTTGAAAATGAGGAAATGAAAATTAAGCTAAACTTTTAAATATATAAGAAAAATAACAGAAAAGCCTGTAACAGATTTAAACACTTTGCCCTCTAACATTTTCAAAGATTTGTTTTTTAGAAATCAGTCCATTTAAGATGTTTTGTGCATGTTCATGCACCAAAAAATCTTTGACATTAGCTCCTCACATCACTTTTGTATACAAGTGATAATATAATTTTGCAGTCATTTCCTGTACCATTCACATGACTGTCACCTGATTACCACCCCAGGGTGTTTTATCAAACATAAAGTTACACAGGGTCGATCTTAGGGCACTTAATCCTTGATTTATTATAATTTTTACACTCAGGAGTAGGAAAATACATATCGTCTTTTTTTGAGTAAGCAAATCCCTTATTTTGGCCAAATACTGTAAAGGTTTCTGTGGGGCAAATACAATTCAATGTACTATCCTAGCATCACAGGGGGAGCAGGAATGATCTTTTATTGCATCTTGTGGATGTTTCCAGTTGATGAGTAGGGCAGTGGAAGTGAGACAAGAGGTTGGAAAGAGATAATGCAGCAGGCATCCTGAGACATGCTTCTCTTTGCATTTTGGTGCATGTGAAATGATTAGTGAAATGATAGTTTGTGATGATTTTTATGGATTTTAGCCAGAAGAATGCTGCTTTGAAAGTGGTCTTAAAATATTGGAAAAATACATTTTTTTTTAATTTTTACCATAATGTAAAGTTTACAAAGTAGGCTAAATCTATTTTGATTACATAAAAATGTAGAATTTTCTAGAAAGCACATGGTGATGCCTTATATAAAAGGCTTCTGCATAAAAATGAGACATTCACTTCAATACACGACAAACAAATGTGTTTATGAAGCCTTTGACAAGCATGTTCAGGTCTTGTGACATTAATACTTTGAGCTCACAAGTCTCATTTGAATCAAAAGCTGACATTTGCTGAATAACACTGGTTTGTGTTGATTAGACAGGGAGGAAGAAAAGGAGCAGGAGGAAGCCACAACTGGATGAATTCAAGCTGAATGAGTAGTGATGAAAAGACGGAGAAATGGGAGAAACAGAGAAGGAAAGAAATGGCCCAGACATGGGCATAAGCATGTCTTCTAATGGCAGAACAATGACCCTTCTCCATCTGCCACTCAATCCAATCAGAGCTCCTTCTTCAGCTGTTGCCGGTTCCGTTATCCCCCCATCTGTACCCGCCGAGAAAAAAAAAAAGCACGGATGTGATCAAACACTCACTAGTCAGGAAGATGGAGCTGGGATTCGTCTCACATGTATAGCATGTGGCAAACAATGCCGCTCTTGGGTGTGGTGGTTAGTTTTATAGCCATGTTTGCAGTCAAAATGGGTGTTATGCTTTTCCACCTAAGCGCTTCTTTTTATCTCCTGCTTTGAGATGTTTTCTGTAAATCAGTCATTTGAATTTTTAGTCTTCGCGACTCTTAATTCTCTAAACCAGGCTGTCACAGCTGCATCACTCCTACCAAGACAAAAACAGGGCAGTGTGGCTGTAAATATTTGGCTATTTTGTTTAATTCTTTTTACATATTTGACAAAATGCGGGGAGAACGTTGTATTTCTGATCAAATAATAACCATCTAATTTCTCAACACTGTCCCTTGGACTCATAGCGACTCGTCCGGGCTGCACAGCTGTCCACACATCTGCTAGGAAAGGCTCGCAATGGACGCCATTTGACATTTTCCTTCCCTTTTTTATCGCTGTGTGCTCTGCAGTTTTTCTTGTCCTCCTTTTACACAAATAGTTAGTCTTTCTTCTGTCTGCCTCAGCCAGATGAAGCCAGGTAGGGGGTATTTGAATGATTTTGTATGCAGTGACAGCGCCATTCTGTTTCTTTGCAGGAGCCTTTCCCTTATCGTCTTAATGGATTATGAACAAGGGAACAAAAACAGAGGGAGCAGAGTAGAAATGATTTGACTTCCTGCAAAGGGGCAGCAGGATGCAAACTGCCTAGAGATAAATAAACTCTCTGCCTGTACATTTCCTCTGCTCTTGATTCAAATGTTATTAAGTTAGAGGACAAAAGGAACAGCATGTCCGCACTACTTATTTTAGCTTCCAGTGTCTTCACATTTTTACTTATCCATCATGTTTTAGCAGTTCAGATGTGTCATTCTGTTAGGCTGAGGTTTCATTTTTTTACTAGTTTCGTTCCCTGTATGGATACTTGCACAACTAAAGTGTCTAATTAGACTGTTGTCTTTGTCCCAGTACATATGCTGAACACTGACCAGATACAATAGGCAGCCATTTGCTGTCTTTCAGCTGGTTAGTGTTGGACCATTCAGTTGATCACCATAGATCCCAACAATGCTTAATATTGAGGGAGCTTTTTTTTTTATGTTGCCATTTCTTGTTTTTCATCGTCTTAGCTGTATCTCGAACCACACACTTGTTCCATAATTCCAACTCATTAAATTTTGAGTTGGCTTGAGCATTACTTAGTGCACTCTGTCAGGGACCAGACGAGAACCCAAGAGCGACACCAGAGTTTGGTTGAACACAACTTTATTAGCAGGAACAGAAGGCAGACAGGATTCACCGGGAAGCGGGCAGGGTCGAGACCAGGCAAACCAGCAAGCAGGAAAACGCTGGAGAGTCATGAGCACAACAGAAGACAATCTGGCGGGGAGGCAGCGTAATGCAGGGAACTAAAAAGGGGGCTCGTTTTGGTGCTGATTCGCCACAGGTGCGCGGGCGGACTAGGACTCACGGGCGGGGTTGCCCGCAGCTGTGACAGCACTCACCAATAAGATGAAATTCCACTTTCAGACACTAAGCCATTGCACTTTAAATGGCATCACAGTGATGGTTAATTATGTACCAAATTGAAGCCAGCACGGGTCTTTTAATTTTTTTTAACTGATTACTAAATATGAAACACTTGAGAGCAATATATAGTGTTGGGTCCCATTCAGGTCTGACTGGGCTTATACAGATAGATGCTGTAGCTCGAAATTTATTTCCATTACCTAGATACGTCAGTTTCATTTGAACTATCATGTTTACATGCACCTTCACAGCTTAGTTTTAGTCAAACTAAGACAGTCATCATTTTTTAGTAAAGCACATTTTAAAGCATGCCACGCATCATGTAGACCACAGAAGCCTTTTAAACTGCAGTCAAATGTCAAATTACCATCAGTCATTTTTGTTGTGACCCAAAACAGTATGTGAATTAAGACCTTGTTTCAAAAGCTATTACAGGAATGGATTTAATTATGAAATGTGTAATGTCACATATTTCAGAAAGCGCACGGGCCACCTATAGTTTCTGAGGTCCTCTCACAGTGGCTATGTGGAAAGGTCGCTGTGCTTCACCAAAGGCAATAATGGAGAAACATTTGAAAAAGCTTTGTGAGATAAATAAATAGATAAGAAAGCACACATAATTTTTAAGGTCATTGGCTCTGTGCAGCATTAATTGTCAGGATCCAGTTTGGTTATCTGTCTTGGTTTAAGTGTGTTGGGAACTCATTCGAATGCTGTTTTGGTTTCTCATGTGTCACTATGTCATCATGTGAGTCATGTTCTGTCTCTACAGCGATTACTTTGTTCATTTCACCTTTGGTGTCGTTCTCCTGTGAGGCTTCCATGTGTCTGTCTGCCTCCTCATCTGGATGTTTTCCCATTAGTAAAATTGTCAGATGTTCTTCCTTATTTGATGTTGCTTGCATCAGTTGCCTCATCCTCATTTCTTGATGTCATTTTATTTGCGTTTTTTTCTCCTGTCAATAAGCTAAAAGATTGTTCGCATTTTTGTAGAATTAAAATTAATACTCATCTTGTGTATGTGAAAAATGACTCTAACAAAATCATGTGGCTTTGATATAAATATAAAACAGTTGCCCCATTTTGCAGGGGTTATTAGATATATTTGGACCATTCCATCTATAAATCAAAGAGGTCTTTTGTAATCAGTACCAAAGGCAGCTTTAGCATGTGTTAGCCTTTTGTACAACTCATGAAAGCTCTGTTACAGCTTGAACATGGCAAAAATATGCGGCAATATATGTAATCAAAGGTTTGGAGGAAGTTTGAACTAGAAAAAATAATAAGAGTTGCATTAACTGGTTTATAACATGTCGGACTTGTCTGTTACAATCAAGATCATCTCTTGGTGCTTTAGAGAAACCGAATCTGGCCCACAAACAAGCAACAGTGGCTAGGGAAAAAAAATCATTTTAACAGGAAGAAGCCTGATGGGTTGGTCGGCCTCAACATATAGTAGTTTCCCTGATTGAGTTGTCATGGATTGCAAAGTTGTTTTGCTCAGCAGTGAACTTGTTGCTGTATGATTTATTGTTCATATTTCGGCACTATGCAAAATGTCGGCGTTGAGGTAATTTTGGCTTGGCGCAACAGTTTTGTGTTTGACTCTCTGTGCGCTGGCTCCAATAATTTCAATATGGTTTAAGTCATGCACAAGACAAAAAGCAGGTCAAGCCGTCTGCCAAACAGTTCTGTGTGTTCCATAAGTACTTCAGAAGGGAAAAAAAAGCATTTGTGAGAGCAAAAGCCTCTGGGCAGTTGCACCAAATGAAAATGCTTTTTTTTTCTAAACCTCCCACACCCCCCCACACACCTCACTCAAGAAGTGTTTTGTGTTACTACGTGTTCTCTCGCTCTCTATCTCGTTTACTTTTCTTTCTCTACCTTTTATTTGAACTCTGACATCCGTCCTGCCCCAGGATGTCTGTCACAAACTGCAGTCCAACGTTGTGACAATGCTTTTTTTTCTTCCCGTGCCTTTTATGACCTTCTTTTTTCTTCCTCTTTCTGTTCCTTTTTTCTGTTTTTTCCCTTTCAAGGTCTGGCGCACCTGACGTTAAACGACCAAGGTATGGTTCAATGCTTTTTATTTTAGTTCAGCTTTTTTTAGAGGTATTGACTCTTTTCCCTCAAAAAACCCTCTTACCTCTTCTTGGTACCATTGCCCTTCATTTCTTCCCAAATCCTTCCTTTTGATCCATTTCAACATTGTCCCCTGTTGCTATCATCTCTTTCCCCTTCCACATCTTTTTTTTTTATTGTGACTCTTTCTTCCCCTCCCTCTACTACCCATCATGTTTTTTCTGTGAACCACTCCAATGTGTTCCACTTTTTTGTTCTGTGCTGCGGTTTACTGCCTGGACCTTCACCTCTGACCACCTTTCCCTGGACGACCCCAACCAGAGGCTGAAGGTAACGCTCTTCTGCTCTCCCTACAGCTTGGTTTTTAAAGCAATATAAGATGCTTGAAACATGTTGCTCACTGGTGGAAAGAGGGAAGTGTTGTTGAATGTGCAGAGTTCTCATCACCACTCTGCTGACATTCCCAATGTTTGGCACTCATATTTTCTATTGAGGCTAAGTAATTAAGATGCTGTCGAGTTCCTCTAATGATAAAATGTTTCTGTGGCTTGTGTTGTTCATGATGTTGCTTTTAACACTAAATGCTTGATGCCTTTATGTATATTTGCAACACATACTTAGTACAATTACCTTTGCTTCTGCACATAACTTGATAGTTTTAAACTACACACCAAGGCCGACTTTCACTTTCATAGTTGTTGTACATTTTCCAAATCCACTGACCTCTGACCTTTTCTATGTCTGGCCTCTTACAACATTTGAAAGGAGATGAAGAAGTGCAGCAAACCACTGAGGCCCATTTACACTTTTTATTTGTAAAGCACAAAGTGTATTACACATGTTAGTTGCCGGTAATGAACAAGATATGCCTGTGGATATAAAGAAGCACGTGATCACAACAGTAAACATTTTCAAACCAGCAGCGGTTATAATAGTGAGCTGCTATAGATTAAAAAAAACAAAAAAACTTGTGGAGAATGTGGATTGTCAGTCCTCTTCTGTCAAAGTTCTTCTACACTTGTATGGTCTGGGACTACTCTCGCAAGCTCAGTTGCCTGCACCTGCAGTGCACATGCCTGAAATGACTTAAAATGCTCTGCTTTGTTTACGCAATAGATGTGGTGGCATTTTTGAAAGACTCCCCTCTTTTTGTATTGTTTTGGTATCCCAATTTTTTAGGAATTCTAGCATAAATGGGCAGCCCAAATGAAAGTAAATCTTTTCATTTTCATCTGTAATAAGGTGTTGACGGGTCCTGAATGTTTACTTTAAATGGGCAACAAACGAATTTATATGACTTCGTCCAAAATTAAAGTTAGAATACAATATGGTGTAAAGTCGGAGATCCAACAAGCAGAATTAAAGGGTCATGGCTGATTCACCAATAATGGCTCCCCTTTTCTGTGGTCTCTGTGGTTATCACATAGGTTCCTCAGAGAAAACAAAACCCACGCAAACTCTCTTTAAGATACACATACAAGGAAGCATAACAATCCCTTTAGTCTTCACGAAACTACTTGAGTATGGGCTCAATTCAATTCAAACACAATGAATAGACAAAAATACCGTATGTAAATTGAGGGCATTTAAACTATTACATTTGTAAAATGATCTAAATGTGTTCAATTCAATTTTTACAATGGCCCGATTACTCTCGGTTGTTTTCCAGTCATATAGAAGGACCTAATATGACTTTATACCAATTATCAGAATAGTTTAACCTAATCTTTTCAACAATATTGCAACAGTAATTCAGTAATTGTGCAAGAATTTACATCTTACAAATTTGTTGCATGTATAGTGATTATGACATTTGTATAACCTTTAAGGAAGTGACTCAAAGGGGCAGGAGTAAATAACCAACTTAGTTCCTCTCAATTAAGCAGTACCAGAACAATGTTAATTGATTTTGAAAGGCTCAGCATGGATCAGCATGATTTACTAAATAACTAAATGTAATTCGTCATCCCCAAACATATATTTTGTTCCCCATCAGGTGATTCATCTCCCCGTGGCCTCTCCTCTGTTACACCTCACAGTGTTTCCTCCAACCTGCTGCCATTTCACCCTGATCTCTCACTGTAGTTCATCATAAGGCGGCGATACCTTTGTTTCATCTTCCCCCTCGGAGCAATGCAGGCAAGAACACAAAGAAACAAACAAAAAAAAACTGTTGCGGAAATTGGACATTAGGATACCCAGGCGTGTCTGTTTCCCCTGAGATGTGCCCTGGACTCCACATGAGGCGATCAGGGTCGGGCTTGCCTGCAAAGGCAAGCAGAATTTAAACTGAAATGCTGACTAAAGCAGCTAAAGAAAACTAGAAAGTATTTACTAATACTGACATTGAGAACTGCTCATCAAGATAGCTTGGAGGAAAAGGTTTTAAAGAGCAAAATTTATGTAATTCATAAGGATATTTTCCTCTCTATACATAACCATGCCATTAATGCACTGATATCTTTAATGTGATTAAATGTTTTGGTTGCTAAGGTTTCGATTCCGGAAAATCAATTCCGGTCTCCTCTCAGATGCGAAGCTGCCCTTCGTAGCTGAGGGAAGGACAAACTTCAGGCTTCAGTCACCGGAGATTACGATCTGCCTGTCTGCGAGACTTCAGCCCGACATGCACACCAGTAAACGTGTTCAGAAAGTGCCACACAGTGTGCTGTCTTGAGAGGTTTGACCAATAGAAAACTAATAATTAATCTAAAAATGATTTGTGAAAGCATTAGAGAAGGCCAATATAGCACACACACACACAAAAATAAACCGAGCGAAACCAGGAACAGGAGCTAATAACTAGAATTCAAGATAGATAAAATAAGAACCATAAAGCAATATAAATCCAGTGATTGTCAATGTTTGGTTGTACGAGCATATTTTAAACACAAACGTCATTGTTGTTTTATAAAACAATGAAAAGACAAGGACAAAACGGTGATCACTCAAGTAGGAAAGAAAAATTAAGCTGCTTTAAATAAGAAATCACAGATAATTTTGTCCATAAACCATTTGTTGATTTATTTCTATGCAATTGTTGACCCCTGCTGCCACCAGCTGCTCTTTTTGGGAGGCCAGTATGATGCACAATGGGAATTAAATTAAGCAGGCCTTGGGAGATCTTATCTTAGCAGCTTTAATGTAGATCTCCCTTGGAGATACTGGAGGGAATAGGTGGGGGCAAGTATCCGGCGTGATCTTTATCTAACCTCAAATGTAATTGACTAGGTCCAGGCAGCGATAACCATCTTTTTCTCGGCTCACTAAGTGTTTGTGGAGTCTATGTCTGCAGTTTATGGTTTTTGAACATAAAAAAAGAGTGTCAAAAGAAAGAATTCACAAGAATGAATATGAAATTAATATGTCTAAGTGTGAAGTGATTTAATTCACTTTCACATAAAAGTGGGTCACTTTTCTGAGCAGCAGTGGATGTTTACTTACTGACGGGATGCTTAGTATTTCTTAATTTAGTGCACCCATACCAAAGATGTTGCTCTGGGTCATGTGGGGCCACTTTAAACAGGTTTTATCTTCAGTTTTATTCTTAGATTAGTTGGGTGGAATCTCAAATATCCGAGGCTTCCATTAGCAATTTTTCACTTCTGTGATTCTCTTCTACAAGAGTTTTCAAATTAGCAAAACATTTCAACCCTCTTGTCTAAAAGTGTGAAACGATGTAAAATGGTTGGTCAAAAATGTCAACAGCTTTAGACAAACGGCCTGACTTAAACCTTTAGTAATAAAGAATAATTAACAGGTATTTAAGTTTATAGGGGCAAAAAACTAACTGAAAGTAACTGAAATCTTTTCTATTTTGATAGCACTCTGATAAGATGAAAATGTGCTCTCTGGCACTAAGCCAGGCCACTTTATACAGTGTCAAAGGGTTGTAAAATGAAAACGAGCTAGCCATGTATTTGTATTTATCTATTAATTAATAAATATCAAATACTCACTGTTTGTTGATGTACTGTTGTAGCCATAATCATTAACTGAACTATTAATTGATAATTCCTGCATGTCTAGTGTCTAATGTGTGACTGCAAATGATGATCGATTGCTTAGCAAGCATTGGTTGTGTGCTACTTTTCACAAGGTATTATGGATAAGGATACATCAATCTTCACGTAATATTCAGCCAGCCAGTGGCAATGACGTACACCCTGTTTAGTGCACTATATAGGGAATAGGGAAGAAATTTGGACAGCGCTAATAATCTAATTTTAGACATCACATGTATGCCGTGGCTAATAAAAAAACAATAAAGAGAAAAAGAACAATGATTTCGTATATGCCAAACAATAAATAGTTTTGTTTGTTGTCTGTTGGCATACAGTAGTGGGGCTTCTGATTTGTTCCACACTCTAGTATCGAAGGCATTTTTAACATGATCAAACCACTTTGAGTGGCTCAAATATAAGCACTAATCATGACTGACAGGCCAGCTATATGCAAAAAAAAAGAGTAAAAGCCCAAGTACTCTGGAACAGACAGCCTTGATAAAATACAGGAAACTCATAATAAGATAATCTGTGTTAGATTATCCTCAATTGTTTATTGTGGGGGGCATGGCTCAACAGTGACCTCCTTTGTGGCCCCCAGTCAGCCCCTAATGCAAACCAGGTATGCTTAATCCTGCATAAATTAGGAGTAATGCACAATTGTTCCTGCAGCCGCATTTTATATGGAGGGAAATGAAAACTGCATCTTTGCATCACACAGGATGATCATTTGTAATTTTTTTTTGTGCCCTAACCCTGCTCAACAGCCTGTGCATGATGGGATGTCTAGCTTGGAGCCTGAGGTTACTGCAGAGACATTAGGCGCGGATGACAGAAGTCCTCGCACAGGCAGCAATTTCTCCTGACACAGCAGCTGGCTAAAATGGATGGAGCTGTACGGCAGGCTGAATCCACTGCACGCAGTCCTCACAGCCCCGGAGTCTGAAGCCTGGAATCTGTGGTGTATTAGTGCCACCATACTCTTATCGTCAGAATTTCAGGATATTATAATGACAGGCAGGCAGGCAGGCTGACAGACAGATGCAAATGCCAAGAATCATGTGTTTTCTTTAAGGTGAACACATGTGCAAAACTATCCCTTGCCATCTTACAACCCATTTTTCAAGAAAATCTGCCACAACATTTCAAAAAAGATCTTTAAAGAGCATTGTACCATCACTTTGTTGGATACACTACACTGCTCTTAATAATTAACCTAATTATTAATTACTGCAGACATTATAGCTTGCCACATGCGGTCCCAAAGGATGATGGGATATACTGGTTTGTTTGGGAGCATTAGACTACAGTGCATTATGGGATACATCATGCTCACGAATGCGATCCCCATTTAATGTTCCAAAACAGCTACAAAATGGCATACTTCCTCATTAGTGCTCTATATAGGGTGCAGAGAGGGATTGACAGCGCTATAGTTGTTATCCTTCTAAAAGCTTCTGGGTAATATTCTATTCACCTTTTTGAACAGAACCTGATACTTTTCGAACACCTCCTTTGGCTACTTTTGAACAATTATTTTCATCACCGTAACTTTGGAAGGAAAAATGAGCTGTAGGAATCGTCAGGATTGACATGAATTGTACAATTTCCAAGAATACATAAAATTCCAAGTATGAATGTACTGACTGCTCTGTTGAGTTACACTTCATCATCATACGTATAAACAAAAGCAGTCTGATACCTGCCGCTTTCCGTCAGATAGCATCAAGATGTATAGTTAAGGTCATCATACTTGAGAGTTAATGGCGTAATCCTGACCATGAGGATAATGCTGATTGACAAGACTGGACAGGCTACCCTGCCTGACCTTCACGCAGTCCCTTGGGCATAAGCAAATGACAATGTGAGGTGTGTGACAGCACTCATCCCGCCCCCTCCGCCTCCGTCCCCGAGATTGATCGGAGGGCCACATCCTGATTCATAGGCTAGTCACGCTTCATTATTGGCAGCTTCACTTAGAGAAACTGACAGCGTACATCATACACACCACAAATTCCCACTTTGCCTGGGTTTGGACGGACACTGCCAGTCACACCCACGGTAGTTTTTAAACCACCTATTTGAGGCTTGTGGTTTATTTTGAACCCCTCCCACTTATCAAAGTTTTGATTTCACCTTTAAAGGAAAGGACAATATTTAATGCTGCTGATGGATATGGGAATTTTCCAGTAAAACCCCAAGTTAGAACGCGATAAGCCACTAATCCTTTAAGACCTGAAGGCTGTTTGGTTTAAAACAGCGCTGCGTATAGTCTTGCGCCTCATCAAAATCGTTGACTCTGGAAAGCGATATTTTTCAAAGGAAGTGGACTAGGCCAAGCAGTTCATAAAAGAGCCCATGTCAGTTGTCTGAATGAAAAGTTGTTTTTTAAAATATGTATTTATCTAGAGTATACATTTAAAAAGTTTAATTGAAGTAACTTAATTTACTTTATTCTACAATCAAGATTGTCTCTGTCTGCACAACCAAAGCCTGACCCACAAAGAAGTGGCAGGAAAAACTCCCTTTTAAAAGGAATCATCAGCGGGACCACCATCAGATGGGGGAACCCTCCTGCTGATGGCCGACCAGGTTTAAAGAGGACTAGGAGAGGATATAAGGTAGAGGAGGAGGACAGAATCAAAAGAACAGCCACATGCATCATAAATGAATGCAAGTATTTTAGTTTTACCAAAGATGCAACAAAAATATCGAGTGGGTCTTTGGAGCTGGTCAGCTAGTCAGAAAAAGAGATAGAGGGGAATTGGGAGAAATGCACAAAACTACACAAAGAAAACAAGGTGTTAAGGAGAGGAGAGGTCAGGACAGAAGATAGTTTTGACATACTGTGCTATGAATTGAACCACTGCCAAAAATAAAAGAAAAATTTGAATTTCCAAGCCACGGCACTTCATCTTATTTGCATATTTAGGAACTATCTAGGGGCTTTCCCCCCACCCATGAGGTTTCAGGGACAAAGCTCGTGCACATCAGGTGTCCACAAGTTCAACTGATGGCTGTGCATTGCACTAAACATGCAATAGCCCATGAGTGCTCGTCATCCTGGAAGACTACATCTTCCCTGGCACAGATGTGAGTGGTATTAATTGGACTTATGCACATGTAAATGCACTAATTTTTATCTTCAGATGTACCACAATGCGATGCTAGTGGGATGTACATCAAAAAAGTCTTTAATCTACTAATTAAAGAGTTATTAACAACAGTTAATACATGGATATGCTCTTTAGGGTCACCCACTACTTAAGAACAATGTAAATGTGCTCAAGGCTGATGAATAAATTAAGCATTTTTAAAAAAATCTGTTGCAATTGCTCCATTTTAATATTAAACCTTTCCATTCCTATTGTTCTAAGCTCTGTTGAAGCATCTGTAGTGCTTAGGAGTAGGTTTAATTGAATTTGTCCCGTAGGGCATTTGTCTTGGGGCCATGTGGTCAGAGGCTTGAAATTGGATTCAGGTCAAGATTTTACATGTTGTAATTAAGGTTGCCAGGGACAGAGGGGGATGTTCTCAAGAAGAATGGATGGAGTAGCATATGTGTAAAAATAAGAAAAGAGTGAGTAAAGTGGCAGTGTGGAATACTGGGTGGGAGAGGTGAGGATTGACAGAACTATATATGGTGGACTCACATATTGTTAATCCTTGCGCTATAAATAAAGTAAGAAATTCAATGGAAAAGTGTGATAAGGTCAGGGAAGGACAAAGTGCACATGCCACTTTGGTTTAGTCTTGTATTTAAAATGTATTCTTAAAAATACATTGTTTGCATCTTTTTTTAAGGACTATTGTCTTTAATCAAAGTTATCATCTCTTCATCGAGCCCTGGCTAACAATGAACGGACCAAAGAAAAGCATTGACAGTGAGTGCCAACTCTTTATTAAGACATGGATGGCTAAATATTTTTTACCGGAGTCTATTCACGTCTAGGTTTCAGAAGAACAACAGCCACCCCGACTTCTGCCTCAGTAATTTTCCATTCTTTTAATTTGTGAAGACAGCAGGCCTTTATTTGGAGTTTTTGAAAGAAAGCATGGTGGAGAGTGCAAGTTTCTTAAGGAGAGCAAAATTAAATTTCCTTTATGTTCTAGTTATGGGTAAAAGGAACTGGTCAAAAGAAACATATTAGTGCTTAGCTCATGAGTATTTTTCACCTGGGATACTTACAAATGGAACATGGTGGGCCTTGGGTCCAAAATGTGGACAACGTGTTTTATGTCTTTGATTGGCGAAAGCTACAAGCTAATGTAAAGTGTCACCACAGGTGGATTGCCAAACTTTAAATAAGAAAAATACATATTAGTCTGCATATACATGTTGTGGATGTAATTCTCCCACAATCTATAATCTACCAGGAAGCCCTTGTGGCTATTGCAGCTTGATCACATGGTGAAGCTAAATGCAATACTTGTTAAATTCTTACAGACAAAGGGAAGAGTTGAAAAAATGGAGCTTATCCCATTACTTAACACTGTACTGTGATAATTCTTAATTCTGTGCTGGGATAATGGTGCACAGGTATATCCTGAGCACAGTGCCACAAGGGAAAGATGTAGATGTTGTACAACGATACAAAAACCTTCGAAGCTGACTTTCTGGTTATCAATTTGGTCATTTACCTCTGCTAGCCAGGCTACAATGGGGCCCCTTAGAATTAAATGACTAAATAGCAATAATATAATAAATATCATTCAGAAAACCATCTGGAACACCTCTGGACTTACTTACTGTAAGGGAAGTGATAGAAAACAACAACTACTTCAGCTTTATTTCAACTTAACTAGCCTTTAGCTAGCACAAATTAAAAGTCAAAGGGCATTTGTTAGAAAGGACAGCACACCTTTACCCTGGGAAATATTTTCTGCCTCCTTTATTAGATGCTTTCTGAAAGCCACACTGGACATCTTTTTCTATAGCTGGTACTTGCTGTCTGTTGGCACCTCTACCTGATAAGTCACAATGAGAACTACTTCCATACCCCTCTTCCAGATGCAGAAGAAGACCTAAATCAAGGTCAGCCCAAATCATAAATATGAAATTCTCATTAATTTTACATTTCTAACCCTTTCGTTGTCATATTTTTGCTACTGTTAACATGAAAAGGCTGAAATATGGCCTCATCTCACCTTGGTTGCTGGTGGTCCACAAACACCCAGAGCTATATAAATGCACCACCCCAGAGTGTTGATGAAGAAAGGGGAAGGGAATATGTGGCCTGGCAATTTCTGCAAGATCTTAAGAGAGTGATTTCAGAGCGTAAAAAAAATGCGAGGTGCGAGGATACCTTCAGAGCACCACTTAGGTTCCCTTGTACAAGGGTCTAAACCCCCAAATGCTCATATATGGCCCTGCAATGAGCTGGCAACTCATTCAGTGGTGTACCCTGCCTTTGCCCACATGCAGCTCACATAGGCTTTAGCACCCTCGCTGGGACCCCAAAAGAGTTAAAGTGGTCAAGAAAAACACAATTTTGGAGACTGTCATCAACACTTTTTGTTGGCTAAACAACTACAAGATAGATTCAAAGATTTAAAATGCTCTCAAATGTGGGGAAACAAATAACGTTTTTCCACATACAGGCCCCACGTTTGTTGTTCCAACTCATTGCTGTCATCCTTTGCTTTCTTTAAATGGCTCTGTGTCCCAGGAGAGAAAATCAGGCAAGGAAGGGACACAAATGAAAGCAGGGGTTACATGGAAATGGAGAAGGGAGCAAGCCCCGTCATGAGCTGACCCTAACACGGGTAGAATAATAATGAGCAGTAAACCCTTTCCACTGCCGTGTCGCCTTAGTTGTTCTGTCACCTGGAAAAACACACAGAGCATCTCTGTAGTCTGGTGCAAAGCTAAGCTAGGCTAGTCCTTTCGTACATGGTGCCCCTACACTCCAGAACTCATTTCAATATTACAGACAGTGCCATGAAACCCATGAGGGAGCAGCAAATCCAACTTGCTACCAGGAGCATCAAAGGGTTTGCACACTCGTGGAATTAATCATCTTATTCTGTGACGTGCATAGAATCACGCATTCTTTTTTTAGACTCTCACTTCATATCTCATTTCTATAGTCTGGGCATTGTGTGAAGCCATAGTGCTCGCTGTGTGATGAAAGGATTTTTGGCAATGGCTTCAGCAAAGCAAGAGTTAAAAAGGCTCTAGCAGCACTCTCTGGCTAATGTTCTCTGAGAATTTAAATGTAGACTGCAGCGAAATTGAAAGCTGAATAAGTAAAATTTAAACTGCATATTAAATAGTCTTATAGGAAGAACACTATTGCTGGCTGGACGGAATGAACAAAAATAATCATCTTTTTTCTGTTTCCGTCCCTCTGTCCCCAGGAAAATGACATTTGTGGATTCGGTAAATAAAAAAACGGAGAGCTAATCTCTTTGGTGAGGGAAGACGACCGGCTAATGAAACATGTTGACACATGTATTAGGGCCTTCTATAATTGAATAAGGGGATTTGGGAGAACATTATTAAGATATTTGGGGATTTAAAATGCTACAGAACACAGCCAAGGCCAAGTGAGCTAATCCGGCACCCAGAAACACCTTTAAGTTAAACCAGTCATTGAACCACAATAATACTACACACAATATTCATTAATTTTAAATGTAATGGTAAGTCACTATTATAGCGTAGCAACACTAATGTGCTGAAATATTCTCATATACAGATTCATTTATTACTTCCAGAATGGCTGTTTGTACCTTACTTATCTGAATTTATTATTATAAAACTTTACTGTCATCAATAAGGATTAAATGTTTCAAATGAGTAATGTCTCAAAAAAATTTTTTTTTATTGAATTCAGGTCAATTCAACTTTATTTATAAAAGCGGTTACAATCAAGATGGTCTGAAAGCCAGAGCCTGATGAGAAAAACCCGTTTAATAGCAAGAGATCTTGAGCAGGACCAGGCTCATATAGGTGGAACTTCCTGTTGATGACCATCCAGGTAAAGAAGAAGAAGTGGTGATGGGGCATGAGGAAAAGGCAGAAAGAAGAGAGGCACAGATACACACAACAATGTGGAAATAACAAGCTATACTCAAGATCTAGGAGGGGTCATAGGTCAGCGTGCAACTATGGACTGATACACTGAGAGAGAGAACACGCCAAACTACAGGTGTGGAGAGGAGAGGAGAGAGGAGAGGAGAGGAGAGGAGAGGGGAGAGGAGAGGAGAGGAGAGGAGAGGAGAGGAGAGGAGAGGAGAGGAGAGGAGAGGAGAGGAGAGGAGCAAACACACCTTTAAACGTGTCCAGGTAAAGCAGTTAGCGGATGTCAGATGCTGGCCATGTAAAACCATCCTGCTGACAAGTGCCAACCTCAAATGAGGCAAAATTAGATAATACAGAACTGATATCCTTGGCTCCCTAACCATGCAGCATGCTTGGCCTTTGTGATTTGTACATTCCCTCACAGGTTTTCAGGTCCATGTCTAATTAGAGAATTTCTACACTGTCGAGCTCTCTGCTTTGCCCTCACTTCTTATAATCCCCTGCTGCACACCACCTCAGTAATTACATTTGCCAAAGGTGAGGGGTTTCATCAGTATGAGTTACAGGACAGTCGATGTACCCCTAATGGTGTCTGAATATCAAGAACTAACCGTATTTTAGTGTAGTATGAAATACCAACAATCCTACAGAGATATTAACATACTTGGCAGTGTGACCTTGAAAATGTCAAATTATACAACATAATACAGGAATGAACGAACAACAAATCCTGCAGTTATTGCTCAAAAGCTAAGCTCATTTATACGAGTAAGCAACGGAGGCACAAAACAGTAAAAAAATTGAAAGATTAAATCCTAATTATGAGACTTAGTATATAACAAATGCAGTCACTTAATTCAAATTGTGGAGTAAGAATGTGTATTGAATTTCAACAAATAATGCAAACGTCCAAACAAAATAATCACAGCAACCAAGGCTTTGATTCTAGCTGGAGTCTTTTTGGGTTTTGTTTGTTCTGTCAAAGAGTTTGTTTAGTGATTTATGAAACATTTGTGATTTATTAAAGATGTTGCGATAAAAAAAAAAAATATTTAAATGCAAATTTTAAGGATGGTAATAAATAAATAAAATCCATTATTAAAAAGGGAAAAAACAAAACTCTATATCTACTCTGAAGTCCTAGTGACGACTCTATCAGACTCATCAAAGATGCATGTCTCTTCCACCAAATTGGCCTAATCGGGTACAAATGATTTATGAAGTCATTTTGTGTTCATCATATTTAGGCTTTGCATTTCCAAATAATTACCTTTCATCAAGATATAAAGCCAGAGCCAATGCTCAGGAGTGCTTCCATGGCTTTTGTTGTGCTTTGTTCATAAAGCTAAAGCATAGTGCAAGCCAGTGTTACCAAGGTTACCTGGAATTGAAGGGTTTTCCTTTACTTTTTAAAAAAAAATATTCTATCACAATCCCAGTGACCCGTGATATTCCTATTATGAACGTAAAAAGGCAAAACAAACCAGGATTTAGCATCTCCTTTGAGAATTCTGAGAATCCACAAAGGCGGGGACTTTTTTGTGTTCAGTGGAGCATGTATGTCTAGGCAATGAGGTGGAATAACATTAGAACCCCTTGTTTGAAATTTCAGTCCTTGGAGCAGGCAGAATGCGAAAGAAGGAAGAGAGAAAGAGGGAGCCAGTTGTGTTTGCAGCTCTGATGATGATGTGCATAACTAATGAACGCCGCTTAAAATGTCAGTGGAGACGTAATGTTACCCACTCAGTTTCCTGGCCAACATCAAAAGGGGAATACAGCACATTAAAAACAAGGGCTAATTTACTCAGAAAGTACCTGGGGACAGGCATGCTGGGAGGAGAATAGCGGAAGCAAAATTGTTAAATAGTGCCTAGACACAAAAGGACAAAGAAACATGGAATTAAGTTAATTCATGCTGATGAAAACGGGTCTCACTTCTCTGGTTTCATGTCATTGGAGTGCAATGGAAACTACACAATTTGTCTAAAAACACAACAGGACAAAAGTATTTTGACATGGAGGAACGACTATAGTTAATGATTGTACATTCCAAGTAAACACAACTTAATCAATGTGATATCACAGGCATAATCAAAAATAACTTCCTGTTCATTAAAGGGGATAATAGATTTATTTTTGTAAATCTAAACATTATTTGTTTAAAACTAATTTGGAACGATTAAAAGGGATTACAATCAAATTACAATTACAGCATTTTTAAGTTGTTTAAAAAACAGGTATAAATAAGGCACACCCCGATAAACCTGAGCAGTAGACAATAAAAAAAAAATCTTCTAGTGGTGTCACTGAAGCAGTCAAATACATGGAAAAAGATTATTGTAAAACAAGGTAGATACGTCTGTACAGAATGTCTACGCAAAGTAGATGAGGGCTGTGTTGTTTGAACCCCAATTAGTTTTTGTCAGCTGCATAACTTTGACCCCATCAGTGAATTTGTAAAATCAACATATATTACATAAACTTATAGCTTCAGTAAAATCAAGTTGCAGGCGATCTCAAACAAACAGTCTGAAAGATATCCATCCATCTTCCGCCACTTATCCGGGGTCGGGTCGCGGGGGCAGCAGCCTAAGCAGAGTGGCCCAGACTTCCCTCTCCCCAGCTACTTCTTCCAGCTCGTCCAGGGGAATCCCCAGGCATTCCCAGACCATTCGAGAGACATAGTCTCTCCAGCGTGTCCTGGGTCTTCCCGGGGGTCTCCTGCCCTGAACACCTCACCAGGGAGGTGTCCTGGGGGCATCCTAACTAGATGCCCAAGACACCTCATCTGGCTCCTCTCAATGCAGAGGAGCAGTGGCTCTACTCCGAGCTCCTCCCGGATGGCAGAGCTTCTCACCCTATCTCTAAGGGAGAGCCCAGCCACCCTACGGAGGAAGCTCATTTCGGCCGCTTGTACCCGTGATCTTGTTCTTTCAGTCATGACCCAAAGCTCATGACCATAGGTAAGGGTAGGAACGAAGATCGACCGGTAAATCGAGAGCTTCACCTTTTGGCTCAGCTCTCTCTTCACCACTACGGTGCAGAGTCCACATTACTGCGGACGCCGCACCGATCCGCCTGTCGGCTTTGGATGTGCTGATTCTCATCCCAGCCGCTTCACACTTGGCAGCGAACCGATCCAGCGATAGTTGCAGGTCATGGGCCGATGATGCTAACAGGACCACATCATCTGCAAAAAGCAGGGACCCGATCCTGAGGTCACCAAACTGGACCCCCTAAACACCATGACTGCGCCTAGAAATTCTGTCCATAAAGGTTATGAACAGAATTGGTGACAAAGGGCAGCCCTGGCGGGACCAACCCTCACTGGAAACGAGTTCAACTTACTGCCAGCAACTCTGACACCGATCGTACAGGGAGCGTACGGCCCGTATCAGGGGGCCCGGCACCCCATACTATCGGAGGACCCCCCACAGGACCCCCCGTGGGACATGGTGGAATGCCTCCACAAAACATATGTGAACTGGTTGGGCAAACTTCCATGCACCCTCGAAGACCCTGCTGAGGGTGTAGAGCTGGTCCACTGTTCCACGCCCAGGACGAAAACCACATTGCTCCTCATAAATCCGAGGTTCAACTATCCGGCGGACCCTCCTCTCCTGTACCCCTGAATAGACCTTACCAGGGAGGCTGAGGAGGAGTGTGACCCCCCCTATAGTTGGAACACCCTCCGGTTCCCCTTCTTAAAAAGAGGGACTACCACCCTGGTCTGCCAATCCAGCGGCACTGCCCCCGATGGGCACGTGATGTTGCAGAGTCGTGTGAACCACGACAGCCCTACAACATCCAGAGCCTTAAAGAACTCCGGGTGGATCTCATCCACCCCCGGGGCCTTGCCACCGAGGAGTTTTTTGACTACCTTGGCAACTTCAGCCCCGGAGATATGAGAGCCTGTCCCCAGGTCCCCAGGCCCTGCTTCCTCAATGGAAGGCATGTTGGTGGGATTAAGTAGGTCTTTGAAGTATTCCTTCCACCGATCCACAACATCCCTAGTTGAGGTCGGCAGCACACCATCGCCACTATACACAGTGTTGACAGTGCACTGCTTCCCCTTCCTCAGACGCCGGATGGTGGTCCAGAACCTTTTCGAAGCCGCCCAGAAGTTGTTCTCCATGGCCGCACCAAACTCTTCCCAGTCCGAAAGACAGACATTCCATATTCTACCATGTATAATTTTCTTTTACTTACCTGTCAACAGCAATGTATATTTAATATGCTGGTGCTATTTTTGATCTACTAGACGAGGTTGCATAATTTATTACAAAGAGACTTTGAAAATGTTTGACAGACATGACATCATACCGTATTTTGCATGAACTATTATATTCTTTCTGGGCCGCAATACAATGTGGGTTACTATTGGGCCGTGATCCCTGACCGAGAATTAATGTCGTCTCAGCTGAGCTGCACCTGTTTGTCATGTTTCTTGAAAACTAAAAGGTAGCATTCTAATGACTGCCTCCTGCACAATATGCTACAAAATCTATCATCAACAACAGTTTAGCAGTTACATATAGACATGTTTGAAGTGATCTATTATTTTCCAGTTAACCACCTTGAAAATGGATCGAAGGGGCAAATTTGGTTGAAGAAGGGATGTTCTGTTTAGCTGACTCCATAATTTCTGGGTGTCTTTCAGCTTTCCTACATTTTGTGTCGTGTAATTTTGGCCAATGTAATTTCAAATTCATTCGCTATCACTTAAAAGTAAGCAAGGACGCTGGTTGTATATCCTCACGGGGCCTTTTGAGCCAAATGACAAGTAGAATATCTCGTCTGTTTTCTTATTGCTCGCTCATGAGTAACCAAACCCTTTCTAATCTAAATTGAAAGTGATTGGCTGAAAATATAGGTTATTAAAGTTGCCCCTCCTCGCTCCTTGGGATTGAAACTCAGAAAGTTGTCCGAGACAGTCCGCAGAAACATGAACGAGGAACCGCATCTACGTAGGAAATGTGTTGTCCTTGTGGACACACTACACACAAGCATGGGGAGGCCTTTAGCAGTTTGAAAGCCAGGGTTGCTCACAGTCGTTACCCCTAGAACAACTGTGAGTCTGTGTACGAGCGATCCAACGGTCGATAAAAGGGAGGCAGGTGTCAAAACTCCACCATGCTTCTGGCATCTTTCAATTGGTTTAAGAGTGACCAGAAGTGATGTTGCACATCATCTAAATTTTCATCAACCATTGTGTTCTCTCCTTAAAAGGGAATATCTTTTCAACACAATTCGACACTAACCTTTAGAAGCCTTTTGCATCATCTGCACGTCATCTTCCACATTCAGCTTTAAACCTTCTAGTCAAGACTGATTAGCTCTGACAGCTTTGATAGCAGATGGAAATTACAGATTGCAAGTTTGGGTCTGGTGCATCACACCCAGAGCACTTTAGTGCAAAGCATTCAATAAAATATACACTATGTGCTTTCAAACATTAATGGATGCTCGCAGAAGCTCTCGGTGAAGGAGCAGGTTGACAGTTCATCAGAAAGGGGAAAGAAATGCAAGAAAACTGATCCTGGAAAGTGGAGACCTTCACGAGTTCATGCACAGATGTGACATGTACAGGCTTTTATCAACACGTACACATGGATGTATGCGTGTCTGTGTTTGACCACCATCAAGGAGCACTTAAACGGGAAGGAGAAGTATAGACTGACGAGAGCAGATGGGGGATTTGGTGAATTACCAGGCTGCAGCCTCAGCATCCGCTCCGGAGGATTAGGAGCAAGGACCGGGGTGCCGAAAAGAGATGTGCAAACACATAAGAAGGAGGGGAATCAAAGCGGATGTGCTCATGGAGTTGTGCGCGCGCGCGTGTGTGTGTGTGTGTCATGGTCAAAACACGGCTTCAAGCACGACACAACAGTTTATTCACAGTATGTCACAGTCCACCACCTTCAAGGTCACTGATGTACAAAAATAAAAATGTGGCTGTGTGACAGGCTCATAGGAAGGAGGGGGAAATGTTACTTTCAATCACAAAAAGCAGGAATCTGAACAGGATTTTGCAATTGTTCTGGGATATTCTTTTTGCAGAAAACCTGGTCAGCAGGCTGGTTACAGAGAGACCAGATGACCAACGCAGGCCGCAGATCACTGGTTTTCTGCTCCTTCTTCCTTTTTTTCAACATGGACTGAGTATTATTTGTGAAAAATAGGTAAACAGTAAAAAACATAATATTTGGGAAAGTGAAGGTGATTTAGATCCACTTAAGAATTATCAGATGTGTTAAAAACTGTCAATTGTGCTGTCTCATGATTTTTGTAATTAATTCCTTTGTCTGACTGACAGCTCCTGATGCCGCCTCACAATCACCTTTTAATACACACCTAAACAAAATGACTCAACAGCGCATGCAAGTCAATTTAATATCAAATGTTCATGATCTCCCAGCTGATGATTCAACCACATCCAGAGATCTCGTAGATATTTGCTGTCTGATTAGGGTTGGTCCCCATATCGCCCCCTTTACTACATACAGCCCTAAGGTCTGGGGTAATGCTGGGGCGATGACAGTGGTTTCAGGGCAGGGGGGTGGTTAACCCGAGACTGTCTGGGATTCGAATAACGATCTTGGAACATGCTCAGCAGCATATCAAGAAGAGGGCTAAATCGCTTGCTTGTGCAGGGACCCTGAGATAATGGACGATGATGTCAATGTGTCCAATCTGTCCAGAAGCTGTGCAAATTACAGGGAAAACAGAGGGGGAACCGAGTCTTTTAGCTGTGGAAATTCAAGAACGCTGTTTCTATCTGGAATTTGAGGGGAAAAGATCCCACCTTTAATAAAAAAAAGGTCAGTGGGCAGCTCCTGGGTTTTAATTTCCTGTTTGACCTTTTCCAGAACTTAAGGAACTTTTTAAACGAGAGGTTGAATGTCTTTAACCCCCCAAAAAAATAATCAATACGCCACTGCTGGGCAAGTAGAGGCTTGCTAAGCTAGTGGACTTCAATGTGGGGCAGCACTTATAAACAAAATTTATCAAAATTTTATTGGCATGCTCATCTTTCTAATTGCCTACCTCTAAAAACATTATTTTTGTAATTACAATTTTCAATGACATGGCCATTTATGTAAACAAGCTCCACCAACCATCAAACCAGCATGTAGCTAACCTGTGATGAAACAAGAAAAATTCCCAAAATACTGAACTGCGACTAAAATGCACAAGTTTGAGGCAGCATACATTAAATATGGCTTTATACCCTCAAAGTAAAAAGGGCCAAAAATATGTCTTCTGCCCAGAGACTCTCTGAAAAACCTTAAATCCTCAGCTACACTTGACATAAAAATCACAAAAAATAAGTACAAAGCTTCAAATGAAAGAAGAGCATTTTAAGAAACAGATCACAGCTGAATAGCGAAAAAAAGGAATGAAATACATTCTAAAGGTTCCTTTTCATATTTTGACTGTGGGTTTGCAATGGGGTGGGGTGGGTGGGGGTCCCCAGCCAGAAGACAATGCAGTTTGGGGGGACCTTGGCATAGTAATCTTGGGAACTCACCATTTTATGGGCAGGTCCCAGGGCTGTGATAAGTCTATAAGCAGAAAAGAGAGTATGAATTTCGACATTTTGCTTTAATAGAAGTAAGTACCGGTAATAACAGTACTGGGCAGAGGTGACAAAATGGTGAGCTTCATGCAAATGTCAGATCAGCATTTGTTGAAGTTTATTGCAGTGAACATAAAACGCACAACACATAGCATGTCTTTAGATTACTTTTGTGACAAAACATGCAGCTATGTTATTAAACAATTTAATCCAATAAAATCAGGTAAACTGCATACATTTGAAAGAAAACTGTTATAACTAACCAACACTCTTATGTCACCAGTAATGTATGATATCAGTCTTTTTTTCAAATAATAATGTAAATGTCATAATGTCAAACATATTTTAATGTATTTGTGTACATGTGGCTGCTGATGTTCAGCATAACACAACTTCCTCCCATGTCGTGATACTTCAGGAGCTGACAACTTTAGAGGTTTGTGCGTGGTCATTATTTACCCAGAGGGGGTGAAGCTGGTATTCGCTGGCACGGATACACGGAACACAGCGGAGTGGTGCACTCTGGTTGTAGGAGTGAAATCTTTATCCACCAGACTCAGTCAGTAATCTTCTAAACCACCTAACAAAGCAACAAATTTCTAAAATGCTGAAGCTCCAATCAGCCACTACGTTCAAACTGTGCAGGCTTGATTTTGTTTTGTGGGCACTAAAGCAAATAAAAAACTATGAGGGTGACAACAATCTGACTTTTCCACTATCATGACAACATACCACCCGCATTGTCCTGATATTAGTACATGACAAAGAAGGAGCCAAAAAGAATTTTAGTCTTTTAATAACAACACAATATGATATAAATTTTAAAATGTTAATCTCAGCCCATTGAGGTTTGGGATTTATCTCCGGTGGCCTGAATCCACTTAAAAAACAACAACCAAAAAACACTCATTTGCCCATAAACAACAATTATGATGGGTATATCATAGACCAATTGAACCAAATAAAACATGTTTCTATTGTTTAGTTTATAAAAGAATACTCCTTTTTGTCAAAGATCAGTGTTGTTAAATATATGTTTTACTTGGCATTTGTGGTTGATGTTTTTCTTCTTTAAAAATAATCAGGACACCATTCTTAACAATGCAAATCCATTTTAATATGTAATATTTATATGATTGCATTCAGGTAGTATCAACACAACTACTTATACATAATACAGGACTTACTTACTTACTTCTGGCACTAAATATGTTTCGAGCTTCCTTTAACACCCACCTCCCTTTACTTTTCTATAAAGGTGATGCCATTTTAGAAGTCACTTCATGTCCCAGTCACATGACTGTCACATGTTCACCAGACCAGGACGTTCAGCACATGATGCTGAGGAATGAGTTTAAGCATAGATATCAGACGAAACGCTAGATAAGGTGGAGTCTAGGCCATTAAAATGTTGTGAGAGTTATGAGATTAAGTGGGGTAAAAAAAACAACAACATTTGTTTATATAACTTAGTGGTCTCACAGCATGGAGGTTCTGGTCCCAATCCTTTGGAGGTCAGGAGCTTTTCCCTATTAATGGTAATGTGATTGTGGCCACAAAACCACCGTTTTTGGTTTGTGGACTTTTGCAACGTGTGCAAAAATTCTCCCTTACAGTTTCCCCGGAGGTAATGAGAAAAGTTAACTGTATACACCCAGCGTGTTTTAACACCTCCAGTCATTAATTGGGTATTTATTTTTTACCTCAAAGCAAGACTCAATGTTAAAGATGAAAAGAAGTATACTAAAATATAATGAGTGAGTGTTTTACAGGTCATTATAGAATAAATACTGCTATAATCACTGGGTGAAGAAAACAAACTTGACAGTTTTAATGAAACTGAATCACTTGGGTTATTAGGAGAGTCTAGACTGAGAGAGAAAATGAATGTCAAGAAGACGCTCCTTTTTTGACCTTTGTGACTAGTTTTTCTCCCGTAGCTGTTTTCCAGTAGAAGCTTATTTCTTTCTTTCTTTCTTTTTAAAAAAAAAAATCTATGTTATGAAAGCACTGTTCCAGACATTTCATTTTAATTGCAGTATGGCGTTTCTTCACCCTGGCTGTGCCATTATATTTCATTTTCCTGTGACTGTTTTGCAAGCAGCTGTGCTCGAGTAACATTTTGCTTTGCCCTTTGAACTGATCCATCTATTTCTCTCTCTTTCTCCCTCTCTTCCCTCCAGGTGATGCCTCTCAAGTCGGTAAGTCGCTATATTTTCTACTTTGTAAACTGCTGCCATAGGAACTTAAATATGGGGTGCCAAATTTGTCCAATTTGGTCTAAAAAAAAAAGATTAATTTTGTATTCATTTTCGTTTTGAGGTGATTTAAGATATGTTGTTTATATGGTACATCTCTTTTAAAACGTGCTCCTGTGTAAAGGTGTAAACATTTTGGAAACCACCGAGTTAAGGAGTGAAGCTTAAAAAAAAATACCAGTAGTTATTCTGTTCCTGGCCGTAATGTTTATAGAGTCCAGTAAAGAGTTGCCCTAATTTAATGATTTTCAGTAGAAGATCCGTTTGCTTTTTAGCTGCAACATACCGTAAGTAATGGCAAGTTTAAGAAGTTCAAAGAACATCTCATCTAGTCCTCCATGTTGTTGTTTACCTTTTCCGCAAGCGCATCGGACCATTGAGGAATCTATCAAAGCGCCGGTGGAGACGTTATCTTTAAATGTGCTGACAAGTCGCAGTATGCTTCCTATCAGCACATCATTTGGAAGCAGTGGGTGCATGAGATATGACGGAGGGACGGGACGGGGATAGATGGGAGCAGGGACGGACAGGCTAATGGAGCGTAGCAGTGCTCCGCGCAAACAGTCGGAGAAAATGAGATGAGTAGACTTTAAAACTCTAGCTCGGTGCAATTTGCAACCGCCCCACTCCCACGTTACCGATATGTCAGTGTTATCGCACGGCGAATGATTAGCTTTGTTTTGCAGCGGCACCTACCATGCAAGTTATTTACAGCACAGCAGAATGTGCGGCCCATAATGAGAAATCACTCCATACTGATGAAAAGGCCTTTAACAAAAATGCGCAGTAATGATTCCTTTAGTGTTTATTTTATATCGAGTGCTCTGTTTTGTGATGGTTGGAGCTTGGTTGTGGACTTTGTATTTGGCTTTGTGTTTGTTTACTTGTGGACCTCCCTCCTAAATCTGTCTGAAAATATTGATACGCGTGGCATTGTTGTGTGTTTGCTGCAGTCTCACATAATGGGGGTTACGCGACATTCAACAAGTTGTTTTATCTGATAAACAAATATATGTTCAATCGACCCTTTGGGATTCACATTCATACCATCCACCCCTCAAAAACAATAAATACATAACTTTTTTACAGTGTAACTATTATTTTCTCCTTTTTTTGCTCTTTTCATTTTCCTTAGTATTTCATCAATTCAGCTGTGTTTGAGGTGTAAACAAACCACATTTTAAAACCAGAAAAATAAATTTTCATTGAAATTGATTATGGAATCTATGCAGTATGCTAAAATGAAGTATACTACATATGATCATAAATAACAAATACACATTATTTGACATGTTTTAAGGTCAACAGATTAATTCAGTTTTGCTTGTCATGCTACTTCTCCTAAGTCTATTTTCTAACTGTTTTTTCATGTAGCATTCTATACTTTTTAAATGACAAATCTCACATGCACATTAATCCCACCCAACCCTTTTATTGATAGTAAAGACATCCTAAGAATTTTATCATTTAAAAAAGTATGGTCAATGCTTTTACTATCTGGACAGGTAAACAATGTGTTACACAGACGTGTGTTTCATAGGCATGTGTATTGTGAAGCAGTATCTCAGGGAGAAAAACCACACCAGCCACATAAATGCACGTGAAAGCGCATTGATGGTAAACACCACAGCAAAAGCCAAAGTGTTGCACAGCAGAACAGAGCCTCTGGCCACATTTGCACACTGGAGAAGGGCGGTAATGAGATAGCTACCTGAGATAATTACCCCTCGAAGCGTCCGGCCCTCGTTCCTCCGCCACGGGGAACCAATTTAAATTACTACAATTAAAGGGCCACTCATCTGCTTCATTTAATGCAGTATTTATGTTTTTGGTACTGTGTAACACTTTATAGAGTTCATCTTATAGTGAGCCCTGAATTATTAGTTTGGCATTTGTGTTAATTCAGTTCAATTTAGTCCAACTTTATTTATTCAGCCTTTGGTAGACTGAAAATTGTCTGTATGCGCTTTACAGAAACCACCTAAACACCCAACATTTTCAGAAAACACTACCGTTTCATATGAAGAAACCTTGAGCAGGACCAGGTTCAGGCGGTGGCATCCTCCTGCTGATGGCCTGCTCAGTAAAGGAAGAGGAGATATGGATTTTGCTCATCCATATTCAACAGTAAAAGTGTCAAACAATCTGCAAATTCATCAGGAGAACTGTGTACAAGAATGTGTGAACAAAATTCCCACACTTAACACATTTAGCGCCAGTTGGTAAAAAGATAGAACGCCTGACTTATGACTGACAATTAAGCAGCTTTTATATCGAAATGATTCACAATTACAGGGCCACATATTTACATAGCATTTTCAAACATGTGCATTTGCAGCTTGTTAGGCATTAAATAGTTTTGCTATAATTATCGACCTGCATACATTTGCCTGTTTCATTTTCATAATAAAAACAGTGCTACCTTGAATAACAGCACTGCTTTGGTGCATTACTGCGTACAGGGTTGCCCCTCTCGGTGAGATACATCACTAGGTGTGTGTCTACAAAAGATCCGGCCCTGGAAGTATTCCAGCAGGTTCCTTCCTGCTCTCGCTATAAGCTTTATAGGCTCCAGGTTTGGCTGTTCCATCTCTGGTTTGCAGATGTATCCTGATGTACGAGCGCTTTATCGACACCTAGCTACTCGGGTCAGGTTATTATTCAGAACAGATATCAGCGCTGGGTGGCAGGAGAAGTTATTTAATGGCTTCACCCTTTATCCCAGTGTATGAAGTCATGAATCATTTGTCTGGCTATATACACGGAGTGGCTTTAACAGGAGTTAAAAAATGACCTCATTAACACTAATGACAACAGTCTCTGCTTGTAAAATGTTTTGGTTGTGGACGGTGACAGCATCCGTGCATACTGACTTGATGCTTTTTCTTTCCTGCGTGGCACGGCAGTAAATCAAACCCTCTGCCATAACATTTTGCTCTTCTCTTGTCAAGAATGACATTGATTTGGTTATGTGACCGAGCGGAGGAAACAGACGTCCACGCCCGCTAAAAAATATGTCGATTTCCACAACATTGTGGGATGTGAAAAAGCAGAAATGGAGCGCTCCGTTCGATCGACATTGGCTCCAGCATGTGGAGTTTAGCTGCGTCTGCTCCCATTAGCCTCAGAGTCATTAAAAAGACAGCCATAAACTCTAATCCCTGAAATCAAGGAGAAGATGCAGCCCCCCCAAACATTCAGAGTTCATTCTTTTTTAATTCCTTTATTTTTCACTCCGATTTAATTCAATTTCTTTTAAGTGGTGCCTGTAGTGAGAGAATGTTAATACGGTACTTTTGCCAGATGGAAAATGTTGAATCATCGTACCATTACCTTAAAATTAGCGTGTTTTGAGAAAAATTACGTATGCTTCCAATTTACAGTCTAACACCGGCCAGGTCTCTCCACATCAATAAAACATTACTTTAAACTCTGCATATTATGCATTACAGTATAGTTTAATATATATATTAGTGTAAAACCTTTTTCAAACCATGCTTTGATATTACTTTAGGGGGCAGTAGTTTATTAACCAGTGGGCCATCCAACGACACTATAAGATTACACTGAATTTAATAGCCGGCTGCATCAAATACGATACAAACCACAAAATATATGGAAATCAATGGATGTTGTTTTTAAACTACGATACTCAGTTGCAGATCTATTAGTTTGATTTGAGTCCATAACAGAAAGAGCCCTCGCAAATAAGATCCAAAAGACGGAGTAATGCGGTCATATTACAGGAGCAGCAGGGATGTTTGCTAAGCATGCGGCCTGCTTGTTGGTGTTGATGGGCCCTGGTGCCCTGTGAACTCAGCGGCTTGCAGGCATCATTCCTTACCATCCACGGCTTATCGCCAACAGCCGGTGCTGGATGCTGCTGCCAGGGGCCAATAGCATACATCATGAGCGCACACAGACACACACACATACACACACACACTCAATGTGCCAGTAGAATGAGTAATTTGGTATTCTAGTTTGGTATGCTAGCATGTAGCGTTACAAGAACACACATATCAACTTCTTCTTTAGCTACAATCACGCTGTCTTGGCTTGTGATTTTTGCTGTGAATGTCTGCAGGAACAAGATAAGTATCACTCTGAAATTATTACCTGAGATCCACTGTGCCTCGTCAACTATCACAAAAAGATCATCAAAATTAATAACTACAAAATCTGAGGGTCCATCTTGTTTTCTTTCCCACTCACTCGGTATCCATCTAAAAAAGCCCAACGCTTCCTTGTGTTGCTTCAGTTGTCACCGTTTTACTGCCTCTGACAAGGTGATGACAGCTGCCCTCTACTCGAACTGTCTTTTGCTCAGCTGTGAAGAAAGGTGCCCGAGTTGAACCAAACTTGTGTCTAAGAAATATTTTTTTAAGTAACTGCAAGTTCAGCTTGATCCAAATATGTTCATCCAAATAAGTTCACCCAAAATTCTGCTCATCATGAAGATGCTCATACACACATTTCAGCAGTAATGTCATACAAGTAGAAAAAAATCTTGTTGTTTGAAACACTTAACATGTTTTTCCCATAAAATCAGCATGAGGTACCACTGTTATGCTGCAGTGGTTAGCACTGTCTCTTCATACTAAAAGAGCCCTGGCTTCCAATCCCCACACACACATATATATACACACACACACACACACATATATACATATATACATATATATATAGAGAGAGATTTACATATAGATATATGTAGATATATAGATTTTTACAATTAATGTTGTGCAGAACAACAGCAAGTTGCTAGGCTGGGAGCACTGTTGGAAGTTTTTTCCATTAGTGTGAGCCGGTTTTACACGTGTGAAAGTGTATGAGGAGTCCCTCCATGAGATGAAACATGTAAAAGGTGGACACTTTTTCTTCACTGCATCCTCCGGCTGTTTGCAGCTTGAGGTTGCTAAATAATTCAAATCCCATGTGATATCGCCACAGCATTAATCTGTGTAAAGTGTAGATTATGAGAATCCTTAAACGTACAAAGAAACATCAAAAATATTACTTTTAGCTTAACCTGCATGTGTAGCCTTGGGACCCGGGAATCCCAGAATGTGTATCTGCTCAGGAAAACTAATCTGTGATTCTGGATATATGTTCGGCATCTGCAAGCAGCTGAACAGATCAATAGTCGACCCAAGGAGGGATTATTCTCATGCATCAAGCTGTCTGAAAATAAATACACAAACACACATTTACACACACACTTGGAAGGACGCATACAGTATGAAATGAGCCATAGCATAGCAGGGGCACTTATGTGTAATACTAAAGATTCATTCCAGGTTACCTCCAATAACAAGATGGCAATGGACACACACATTCTTGTATTTATTCCTTCATAGCTACAGTATTATCCATCACCCAGCTCCCCATTCTAACCATAACTCACATCACAATCAACCCTCTAACCCTAACCCAAGTAAATTTTAAATAGTGAGGAGCATCCAAAATGGACCCACTTTGCATAGATGTTCCCACTTTGCTAGTACAATGACTATTTTGGTACTCAATAGTTACCAACTACAAGGACACACAAAAAGCAAGTGTAAGAGCCGTTCTGCAGTTGTGACATGCAGTAAAGTCAATCGTTAAAATTATGCTTACGTGTATGTGTTATTATACTTCATGCAGCTTAGTTACCTGGTTCATCCATGAATTTAGGCTACAGTCAGAGGTTTATTGACATATTAAGGCTTTCATGGTCCAAGTCATGCTGTCAGTATGATAAATTGTGTATATATGTGAATTTTCCATTGGAATGTACCAAGAGCAAACAAAATGTTGAGACCTGCTTTAATTTGAAGTCCAATGTTGCTCTGTAAAGTCACTGTGCAGGTTGGGAAAAATACATAAGACTGGTGGTGGGTTTTGGCATCATCCTACATTACAATTTCACACCAAGTCCACTTTTGCTGCTTAATGTGTCTTGTTAGATTGCACTGTCATTAACGCTTCCAAGACGGAACACACTCTAACTACCTGTGGCTACGACCAGAGAAAAAGTAAAAAGCAAACAATGGTCACACTACATACTGTATGTTTTCTTGAAATGACATGGAACAGTAAAAATCTCCTGTGGATGTGAAGAGTGTTGATGTTGAGTGGTCGTGTACCAGTGATTTGAAGTGAGGTTCATGGTGAGGCAAAACAGACATTTAGTTTGAATCCCAGAGTGGGTGAGGGGCTTTTATGTTCTCCTGTTATCTGTGTGGGTCTCCTCCCTGTAGTCTGGCTTCCTCCCTCAGTCCAAACACGTGTATTTGGGGTACAGCCAAAATGGCTACTTTAAACACACCTTGGGTGTGAATGTGAGTGTGAATGGTTGCTTGTCTTCCCTATGTTTGCCTTGCAATGAGTTGACAACCCCGCCTCTCCCCAAAGACTTGATAATTCCTGGGTTTCTTACCTGTATAAGAACAGAAACATATGCAAATCCTTCTATTTTGAATTGTGTGAGAAAATTGGTTTAAATCATGGACCAGTGGATAAATAATTTGAAGAAATGCAAAACTGGGCAACAAAATTTCATAGGCCAGCTGAAGGGTGAGTGCTGAGCTGCTGTAGCGTCGGCGTGCATGCTTACATCAGTGGTGGGACAAATCAGCGCTGGGCCAGGAATGGGGCAGTTATCGAGCCTATACAACCAGAAATACGTCCATGCCGGGCAATCACATTGAAAGAAATATGGACATTTAGAGATTTAGCATGTAGCTTTATATCGCTGGTCCTATGATGCATCATAGTCTGTTTTGAATTAAGCAATATTACATCAATTTGTTGTATTTATCAACAGTGATTTTAGCCAAATGCTAACATTGGCCACCATATAGTAATTGTATCAAATGTACCAGATGGGCAGGTCTTTGTGAGAGCTAGATGCGTCACATACCCGGGCTTTGAAACCTCCCTCCCTATTATGTTGCCCACGGGTAAAGACGGAGAAGACTAATATTTGCTGGATCGCTTGTAAACAGAGTCCGTTTTCGTGGGAGAGGAGGAGTTGTTTCAAGTCCTAGGTTTCAAACAGCTACCACTGCAGTCCAAAATTTAATAATCTCATTATATTTAGTGAAATGTGTGCTGTATACCCTTGTGGTCCCCGTCTTTATAACCAAATTCCCTGTGAACCGGAAAAGAATGAAAATCACAATTACATCGCATTACCTTTATTAGCGGGAGACAGTAATCAAGCCCGATATGCATTTTGGAAGACAACATTCCTGTTTTGTTTTCTGGGAAACAGGCAGGATTCACAAGGGCCGAACACCCCATTAACTGTTGGCCAACCATAAAATAACACAGCGACTGCATTTGCAGTGGTAACCCAAAAGGTGACAGCTTCAACTTGGAAATAACAAAAATGTATTACAGGTGCTGATTGATTTGATTGATTTGATGATTTGATTTGATGATTTTTCAGCACCTGTATCATAGTACGCCACATCCTTGTCTACTCTTTCTTTCCAATAGATTCCAAAACAGTGTAAGAGAGTGTGTACCTCAAGTAATTAAAGCATTTTTTAAGACACACCACATCTGTTTTAATCCTATCTCTGTTACCTTGTGTAATATTGGATCATCTCAGCAGTCGGCTCATGGAATTTTGCATCTCCCGACAAAGTTTTCCACAGCTGTGATGTGAGAAAGACTAGTTGGCAGTCTGGCTGAGTCTGCTGCTGTGCTGCTCAGCTGTTTTATGGCAGATTAGGTTGATACTTCGGTTTCCTGCCTGGTGGCCTCATGCAGAGCGTAGATGTTTTTCTGAGTGGATGTTTGGATGTCACAGGCTGGCACACATTCACAGCAGCCTTTTCTTTTCATTTCTCCCCTGTGAGGTACAACAGCATTCTACAATCTAGTGTCAATCCAAAGTAATAAATCAGGGAAAAGACCTTATTTAATCACTGAACAGAGGATTGGGTATCCGTCCTGTGTTGCTGTCACAAAAGAGATTTTTGTTAGCTCAGTATGACAACATGCCTTTGTTTTGTCCCTGTTAGCAAAATACCTAAAAAATGTATAAACACATTTACAGAAAATTGCAGGAAATGTTGACAATGGGCCAAGGAAGACCGCAATAATTTTGGTTGATGTTCTGGATTCCAGAGGGAATTTGACCTTTGATCTTCCAAAGACCATATGCTATGATCAAAGCCAAGGGGGGTGGATAATAAGCAACCTACAGTTATTCAACCTTGTGTCTCTATTGCCTACATATTCACTACACTATACTAGTTATGTGTCACAGTATGAGGGGAAATGAGCTGCATGTTTTGGTCCGAACAACGTCCATTGGCAGTGGTAGTGCCACCTGCAGGGGACTGGGACTGAGACGTGGGAGCTGGGTGGTGTTTTGGTAGCTGAGGAGGTACCAGAACACATTCAGAGCACTGCCGAGGTACCCTTTAGCAAGGTACCAAACTCCCAAATGCTCACGTACAGCCCTATGAATCCTTTCACTAAGGCCAACCCTCAAATACAAGATGAGCACTATACAGTGACAGACAAACTCAATGAAGGCATTCCAGTTAAGTGGGAGTATTATTTTGCGTTGTGACTCACAATACGTGGGGAAAATGACCTGCTTGGAGGGGGTCTGCACTTTCCAAGGGCTTTGTTCCTATTTGAACATGAGGAAACGTTGGCACAGCACACAGGCTTGTGAACTTCTGGAGTGCATATTTGGACGTCCGTACCTTAGAGTACGCACTTCCTGTCACTGCTGCCGCTCTGGCTAGCTGAGGTGAAATGAATTATGGGGTACCTAGGAAATTCCAACCTATTAAGTCAGTGGTGAAAAGGCTGCACAACACTGGTTTTCCAGCATGTGCAGTGACACCCCTCTCTTTAATTGTTATAAATAACTTAAAGTAGCACAATTTGCAAGTAGCAACAAGTGCCAAATTGGCAAAAGGACACAGGTCACGTTTTGACGGATGTTAAAATTGCAGCGGCTTGTGTTGTAAAGCAAAATTAAAGAAACCAGGATACAGACATTTAGCATGCAAGCAAGGACACAAATAACCAGGTTTATCTGTTTTCATGTAAATGCACAATCCCAAAAAAATGATCACTGCTAGGATATTTCCCCTCAACTGGATACTCCATGTAAAGGCACTGAGTGAGATGCACCCATAGTTAATAAACAGGCATTGATGAACTTGTGTTATCAACACTGTCAGGACCTGCAAACCAAGGGAGATTTAGCTTCGCTGCGGGGTTAGATGCAGTCAGGCCATTGGGCTTGTGTTGATATACTGCTGCAGAGTCTATAGGGTTTTAAGGGTCTGAACAACGAGAGTGAATTGCTGAAAAATCACGTGTTTATGGAGAGGAGCTCTGAAAGCCTGTTGTATATCTTGTGACTGAAAGGTGAAGTGTTTTGTAGCGGCAACAGGGATGAGGTTCGACCACAAAAGGCTCTGTGTGTGTACTTTGTGTGTGTGAGACGCTGATGTTCTTGTTATGAAGAGACAGGCAGCCGTAAAACGATCAAGCAATTGAATTCAATCTGCTGCAGAGGACAAATGGCATCATAAAAGTGCACCAAAGTGCCAGTTTCCCACACACGCTCTCGCACACGCATCCATAGACATTTTTTATTTGATTGGAGAAGAAAAAAGATCACTTCGTTCAGAAACTGTCTGCTATACGTATGTAGCCTCTCAAAATCTGACAGGAGGTCACTAAAACCCATAATTTGGGATTAAAATTCTTCAACTGTCCTAACCATATTCTGCTGCAGCTACATCTGAACTGCAGGAAAATGCCCCTGGCATCTTTGTGAGCATTTCTTTTAATACTTAAGCAGCTGACTTCTCTAAATTAGAAGCTGTATGTGTTCGACCTTTCGTTGTCTCTGTGTCTCTTCTGCATCCTCTTCTTCCATGTCATCTAAATGCGCAACCACTTTCACAGAATCCATAAATATTCACTTTTTTTCTATTTCTCGGCCTCCAAAGACATCTAATATTCACTTTCCATTTGATGTAGTCATTCCTAATCCAACATTTTTATCTCAAGACACCTTTTCAGTTATAGTAGTGGGTTTTCTTTATTTATAATTAAAACAACTTTCAAATTTCCTTTTTTTTACTCAGTTCTTTAATAATTAACCATTTATTTCATCATTGTTATAAAATACTGACAATATAGTGTTTAAACTAAACCTTAAAATGGTTCAGACAGTTATTTTATCAAGAAAATCACATACACTTAATTTTTTGAGCAGGTGGCACAGACGTCCCCTCAAAGCGAACCCCCCCCCCCCCCCCCCCAGGGGGCCATGTTGTCGCATGTCTGCATGGTTTCTCTGCAGGTACTCCGACTTCCTTAAACAGTCCAAGGACATACATTTGTGGGATATGCAAATTGGTGACTCCAAATTGACCTCAGCTGTAAATGAGTGTGAGCGTTTGTTTGAGCTCGTGACTTTGTTCAGGGCTTGACCCACCTCTCACCCGAAGGCAGCTGGAGTAGATTTCCCAAGAGGAAAAAAATGGTAGATGAATGGATGGATGGACATAGTAGCAAGAGTGCAGAGTTTAGTTTCAGCTAAAGAGTAGAGTAACTCAGATATCCTCACACACTCCTCAGATATCTACATCCAAATTCTGAAAAAAAAATGCTCTGTAGGTGTTTAACAGGAACGGCATATTAATCAGTCTGTGCAGGAAATTACAGTCTCGCAATTGAGCAATTTATGCAAAGTGTTAATTGCGACATTAGTTTCAATAGCTGTGACATTTGGTTTTGTGAGATCGTCTGATCCCATGTGTCAGCGCAACCTTTACTATAACTTTTTGAAGATCCATCCATATATCTTGTACCACATTTTCCCTTAAAGGTTTTAGCAGAGCTAAACACAAATTTCTTAAAACAAGACAGAGCTGTCTAATGCCCCCTTGCCCTCATGAGACCAGTTGCTAACAGTTTGCGAGGAAAGAGTTGTTTTATTTTTTTTATTGATGGTCCAACTTTTTTGGGGGTGGAGTCCATCCCAACTGTTACAAGTAAGGTGAAGAAGTTCGCCAGCTCACCTCAGGGCTACCATGCAAAGACAAACAACCTCTTGCGCTGAGATTGCCTGTTCAGTGGCTGAAGAAGGAGAAGAAATATATTTAGTGGCAGTTTTACTGTCAAGGACTTTTCAAGAAAAGCTGGACAATGTTGAGAAAGGTCGAACAACTCCGAAGCCAGATAACAAATTAAAACTTATGCCAGAAATACAGCAGGGCAGGCTTGACTTTTTAGCCTTAGCTTCGATGGCAATAGAAAAGTACTTCATGGTGGAAATGAAGTGCGTAGATAATCTCTACTGCAGCATAATTGAACTGTTTTTGAGGAGAGAGGAGGATGGATTTTGTCGACATATAATCCAAATTTTTGGTTGCTATTTTCCTAAATAGCTATTTTTATATTTTCTGAAATAATATTGAAAGTTTATGAGGTTGTTATTATTAATGTTTTTTTGAGTGTTGCAGCTGTAGCTGCAGTAGAAGGAGACTTTTTCACCCCTGGTTTGTTCATTCAGTAAAGGCAAATATTGTGGCTCGAGGAGTTCTCCATCTGCGATGCACTGGCTCTTGAAACTGTATTTTGGCATAATAAGATGCTTTTCATAACCATACACTATTCATTGAGATGTGGTTTGATTCAGACAGAGCACTACTGAGGCCCTGGTGTGAAATGCACGGTCCACCACGGCTATTCACCGATGTTCATGTTTATACATGCACAGGGACAGAGCCAACTCCGATATGTTAATAACATGTGAACTCCACATTTGAAGCCCCTGGCCAACAGGGGAAAGTTTTTGAACTTCACCCACAATACCAAGCATTTTAGGTGGCAACATTTGCTAAAACTCTTGAAAGGTCTGGTTGATACAATTATCCCAAATATCTGATATCACATAATTGTTTTGAAAAGTCTCAGTGATAAGGGAAAAAATATTTCTTTACAAACCCTGGTATGCAAAGCGGAGGTGCAGCATGCGGTGAATGGTTCGATGTTTATGCATGCATGGATGAGTTGGCGTCTACACGGAATGGCTGCTGTTGTCATGTGAACTAGGTGAATAATACAGGGACAGAGCCCACTTGTGTTTGGATGATGAAAAGCACAAGTGTGTGCCATGCCGAATAAAATTGCTTTGAGCTCAGACAAACGTATTTGCAATGGGAAGTTGGGAACAAAAAAGCTAAAGACACTGCTTATGACGTCTTTGTGGTCTGAACTTATCAGTAGTTTAAGAGAAGAAGATCGGGAATGGGGTGGGGGGTTTAACACAAAATGGGGTGTCATTTTCAAAGATCAAATATTACATAATTTTTGCAACAGAGACATTGTAATCTTTTGGCTTTGCAGTATTTGTAAATAAAGTTTCAAATATCAACATGGAAAGAAATTTGGAATGAAAATAGGCGGTGAATATGCAATTAGTGTCTTGTGTTTTTAAATCAATGACCATCTACAAATATTGACAAGACAAATCCCATTATAGATGACCACATTAGCTGTGCCAACGCTTTCATTCAGACTTTGTGTATCGCAGTTTGATACTTCTCTCATGTAAGCTGTTTAGGAGTCAATGGCAGTGGAACAGGAATAGAAAGAGATCTCTTTCTTTCCCAGGGAAGAAGTCTATGGGCCAAGTCGTACAACACGGACTATTTACTAGTTGTTTTCACTTCCAATTTGGACATGCAAATGATGCTGCACTACTATTTTGCACAGCTATAATTAAGCAGTTTTTCTTCCAAAGCTTACACACTCTCGGACTTTTAATTAGCTCTGCACAGTTTGCACTCCCACCTTATTGTTACATGCTGTTTTTGCTGCCTGCCCAAGTATCCAGTTTTTGTTTACTGACTGTTTGCACTTGCATTCCATGTGGCACTACTCTCGGTAGCAGTGCTTCTCAGCAAAACCACAACATTCAGAACAAAAGAGGACCGTTTGGCTTCTCCCCTTCACCAGCTTGATAGATAACTGCTGTTGAACCCCGCTGCTGTCTTCTGACTGGTTGAAAAACTTTGTTGTGGTTTGGGGGCTATAGATTCGCAGCAGTTTGTGAATCAACAGACCAGCTGCTAACAGTTTGTAAGGAAAGATCTGCATGCATAATTTTTAAATTTGTTTTTGAAAAAAAAAACTCTTCTTTATCTCTATGGTGAGTAAGGAAATAATTCCATGATCAAGGGAAACATGTTACCCTTCTCTGTGGCTATGCTATATTTATTGTCTTAGTGTGAAACCTGTCTCACATGTGTTTTAATTCACACCCTCTCATATACAAATACAGTAAATGGAGTCAAATGTAACAAAGACTCCTTGTTCGACTATTAGTTGTGTAAATATTTTTGAATGCACGTGTCTGATTCCAATTTGGGATGTTTGTTCTCAAAGCTGTTAACTATTACAAAAGTGCCCCTTGTGGTGATATCACCACATTTTTCAATTCCCTTCGGATTATCAGCTTCTTTGTCTTTTAGGCATCAGATTTGACAATGCAGATTCGATAAAGTCCTGTTGACATGTGATAATCCCTTGCCAGGGTGCACAGACTGGGCAAATTCTTGTGTCGTCCCAATCGCTCCCTAGAATTTTAATTTTTTTTAATTTGACATGTTGCCACTTTAAGTCGACTCTTTACTTCAAACAAGTGATTGCTGTTAATTTTACATTTTCTTTAGATCTTTAAAATTAAAAAAAAGAAAACCACTATGGGTGGGGGGACAGCACCCTATGGCTCTCTATTGACCACCCGCCACTGGCTAAGAAAGAGCTGTGTGTGTAAGCTGAGCCATGATAGAGTTTTGGTGCTGAATACTTATAACCTCACCAAGTAATTTCACTGTTGCACACAGGAGGCAGAATTAAAGTGGATTTAAAGGAGGTGAGAAATTGAGGAGAGCGAGGGGTTTATAACTCTGATTGCCGTGCCTGCGACTCATAATGAGAAGCATTACAGAACTGATGTTGTGAGATTATGTCGACTGGAGAGACACGGACAACCTCGCAGATCAGAAGCGAGTGAAACGGAGCCGGGCTGTGCATGAGATTTAAAAAAAACAAACCATGCAAAGGTTATACTGAAGCAAGCAAAAAGATGCAATATGGCATTTTCAGAAATGTGAAAGGAGCTAAAACAATATTCTTTAACAGTGTTTAAATGTCAAGTAGCTCTGAGGAGGGACGGGCGTTAAAAAGAACGATGGAGATGTGAAGAAAAGGCAGTCAGGGGGAAAATAATAAGGAACTGAAATAATCTGCTCACCTGTCTACATTTGGGAATGACAGAGAGGCCTTCTTATTAAAGTGCTGACAGTCCTCTGACAGTGATATACCTTTATTTTGCTCCAGCCCCATCGCCACTTTGAATGAAATTTGGAGCAGACCGGGGCGTCGCGGCGAAAACTGACAAGTGTGATGTATATTCTGCCGGCCCTGTACTAAAGCTGATTTCCTGGGGGCCGCGCGCTCCCCGCTGCAAAAGTGGGTTTTGATAAGCGCTTCGTTTTTGTTTGGCTCCCCAGCTGTTGACCAGAATATAAGTTACACCTCAACATCTGGGTGTAAGGGATTTTAACATTAATGTTGAAGTTATTTAGCCATTTCAACAAGGAAATAGTGGCACTTAAGCACCACCTACTGCTGATCCATAGCAACAATGAACTTGTTAAATGTTTGCTGTTCCTTGCTTTGCAGTTCTTCCCGTCCTATTTTTCACTACAATTTGCAACAACTATGCTTTTTATTAATCTCTTCTACCTCATTCTTGCCTATTTTAGTTGACCAGGGCTGATCTTTTCAAAAGCTTGTCCATTTCTCCACTAACGAGCTACGCACTAGTGTGAGGATCAAAGCATCTTGATGACAGGAGCAAATTAGCAGGTCAACAAATCATGATGTCAAGAACGTTTTGGCATGTAATTAATTTGAAACATGAGCGCGGCAAAATGAGATTTTAATAGTGTATATTATGAATAAAAAATGCTTAAAGATAATTCGATTACAGTGCGTTGCGGACTGGACTGAGAAGCAGAGGGATCTTGGTTCAAGACCTGGTGCGGACAAAACGTGGAAGGTGTTCTTGTAGGGAGGTGCCAGATCATCCTCAGAGCAGTTCTGAGGTCCCCGCGAGTAAGGCATCGACCCCCAGTTGTTCACATAGGGCCCTGCGATCCGCTGGCGACTCATCCAGGGTTGATCTGCCCTTTGCATATATGCAGTTGGGATAGGCTCCAGCACCCTTCCCATGACCACGACAGGGATATTAGCGGTCAAGAAAATGAAAAAGAACATATAATTAGATTCAAAGTTTCTTCATATTCCCCCCAATTTTCCTGAATCAGCCTGGTTGCCACCTCCGTGGTGCCTGCTTTGAAAACCACTGATCTAAAACATACATTTAAAAATGTTAAAAAAGAAAAATTAAAATAAACAAAATTCCTTTTGTTGCCGTTGCTATTTTGCCTTTTTAAACAATTGTTCTTCAAGATGGAGTTTGAGAAGATAACGGGCGACCCTCTTCCTCTCCATTCACTCTTAGGTCAGACACATGGACAGCCACAATGATCTGCTAGTTCTGTATTTCAATAGCTATGTGCTAATCAAACATTTCAAAAGCTGAACCCATGTAAGTCAACTTACATGTAACAAAAACACACTTGTACAAACCTTTACCTATATGCTATACAGCAAGACACAGAGGCAGCTGTAGAAGATCTGTGAATACTGTAGTGATCTATGCAATCTTTCCGTTCCAAGGACGACGAGCCGTCCACAGGGGGAATGTTGATGAATACCTAAGGGTGTAACCAAGGACTGGTCTGATTCACAGAGGCCTTTGTGACAAACTGCCTTTACTGTGTAACATGGTTTAATGAGCATTAGACTGGACGACCTTCCGTATCACCTACCGGGCATCTTCGTCATCCCACAGTCGCGGTTACCATGACGCACGGCGTTGGCTGTCTGTGTGTGTTTTGAGGGGGGACCCTGGAGGCAATTCAGAGATGTATTGTAATTTTCTTTTTAATCGTCTAAGAAATTAAAGTGAGTAGCTGTGATCATTTTTCTGTCATCATGTTTAATGGCTCCCAGTTGTCCACAGTTCATTTCTGTCTGATCCGTTTCTAAAAAAATTGGCATGAATTCCAGCCTACCTATATACAGATGGTAGAGAGGGAGTATGTACAATATATAGCATGAACCTTTATTATGTGCTGTAATGTCACCGAGATACAGAATCCCAAGGAACTATGGGACTCCAGATCTTGAAATTTAATTTAGTTTGCGAAATAAAGTTTAAAATATGACACATACAGTATTGTGCTACTAAATCTAGTTTTGGATGGCGTGTTTGATAAAAGGATGCAATTGCATTTATTAGTAAAACACAACTAAAGTGCATGCGCTACATATGGCTGTTGTCACATGTCTCACTGAGCTGCAGTGTTTGTAGAGCGGCATTAGACTCGGTGCCATCGGACAGATTATAACAGTACCTAAGGCAACAGGGCTTTTTCCTCTGAAACGAACTTTGATTTGACATTGCTAAAATGAAATCTCCCATTCTTTTCTTTATTTACATTATAATATATTAGAAGATGTAGGTTTCGGTCTCGGAAAAGTGCCGTGATTAAATATGTATGCGGCACTTTATCGCATTTGTTCTGGCACAGAAATAATGGGAGGCTTTGCGGCCACCATTAGTGTCAAATAGCATCACCACTGAAGCTAATTACAATACAATGGCTTGTGCTGAGCAGTCATGGTTGCCGGGAGCAGTGGGTCATCAAGCTCCTGCACAGGTGTAGCTGCCCTTCGGTTTATTGCTACTGTTTACAAAATATAGTGGGTCTAATTACGCAGTTATTGACTTTTATAAATTTTCTGTTCTATCTATTTAGTTCCTTAGGCACAGGTGTTGTGTTCATTGATTTAAAATAAGCATAGTAGTAAACTGCCTACTTTGTTTTAAAAATAATAATTAAAAAGAGATATTGATGCAAAACTTTCAAAACTTTTCAAATGTTGCACCACTAGAGAATTATTTAAAAGTTCAACTCACTAAAAACAACAAAAGTCACGACTTACTTTAATTTCATTTGTGATGAACAAAAGCTTCTCTTTTTTATCACCAGTCTTTTTTGCTGTCTTTTGTTTTTAAATACAGGTTAAAGAAAAAAATCCTGACCATCCCTGTGGTTTGTATTTTAACTAGTGCAGGCTAGAAGGTTTCTAGTGGGCAACATAAGGGTGATGAGGATACAAGCATGGGTATGTAAATAAGAAAGCGATTGAAACTTGTAAGCAAGATTCTGCAGTGGCAGCGCTGACACTTTTGTTTTTATTTTTTTACAATGTCCTGACAGAAACATTGTAGCGTAAACTATGAATATGGTGTGTAAAGAGATGTAAACTTGACAAAGCAAAAGAGGACAGTTAAAGATATGGTTCAGAGAATTCACATTGCAAGTGTTGGTTTTTTTTTTCATTTTTAACATTTCTGCTTTTTATTTATTTTATTTTTTTTAACATTTTATCCACCAATGTTTTTTTCTGGGTGCTTTTAATAACAGTACTATTTCTTCGTTGTTTTTTTTCTGGTAAAGTACATTTAGGGGCACATTCCCAACCTACGTATGTTTTTATTTATTTATTTAAAATGTGTTTTTTGAAGATATGTTTAAATCACAAAACAGCCAAAAAAACCCAATGATGGTGGTGTACTCATTCCAAAAATATTAACAGATATTTTGCAATTACAGTATTATTAAGCAGCAGTGATTCTTTAAAAAGCAGGAGTCATTCTCATCAGGGCTACTTCAAATGTTATTTCATCATTGCTATTCATGGGAAAAGAAAGATCTGCACATTCAATACTGTGTCCTGAAAGTCTTTATTTGAGACCTGGGGTTTTTAATTGCATCGCGGACTCTTAATGTTGGTGATTCTTCCGCCAAAGATTTTGACAATACAACTCTGATTGTGGTTCTTGGCACCGTGATTCAAGCACCTCTGGCAGTGATTGCTGCCAGAGCAGACTTACCAACTTTGTTATGATGAAGATTTCAGGGGAGAGATATCTACACCCTCCTCGTGAACCACTCATTTAGGGGTTGTATGAGGGTGGGAGCTTGTTTGCTTTCATTTTTGTGGATTCTATTTATTTATGTAGTCTGGTTGTTTCAGGGGGGAAAAAATCAACCACATTCCAGGCCAGGATTATATGAAGCAAATCCATAGGTGGTCAAATCTAGATTAAAGTTCCTTTACATCTATTAAATCCCCCCATAGACTCCAAGTAATATATCATTCAGCTAGCTGTTTTGCTATTGCTGTGCCTTTCTCCACCCATTGTGAACTCTATAAACCAGTAGGTAGGTCCTGTGTACACACAAGGTGATGTTACTACTGATTTCTATTGATCTAGAAGACAACCCAATACCCAGTCTTCAGCATGACAACTATCACCAGAGGGCCAGTGACCTCATTACTACTGTCAGGGACCACGCTCCCTGCCTGGAGCTCAGTACAAAACACTCTCAGATTATCATCTTGACCATTTTTCACACTTTTAAGCACAAACTGCAGCAGACCTGAGCAGGCTGTCGCGCATGTTGACTCATTTTTCAGCATTTACATGCATTTACAAGAAGCCCTAATTTTGTCTGGTAAAAGAAAATGGAAAATCAATTGCACATGGTGTGTGTTTAGGAAGGCTCAAGGCCCCACATTGGTATATTTTTTCACTTTGCCCATGCGCCCCTACCCAAAGTTCACCCTCCTTAATATTTTGCCTCACATTTACAGTCTATACATTTTTTAGTAGTCATGGGTGTTTTGGTGGCCTCCCTCTACTTTGAGCATTACATCTATCATAGAACTGAAGGCTGGCCATTTATAAATGTGTTCATTAAACAGGAAAACCATTTGTTACACTTTATTTACTCTGTCTAGAGACTGTTAGTTCAGGCCCCATTTGACCTCTCTTCAGTGAGGTCTCTTATAAGCAGATATTGATATACATGATTGCTAATGTGTTATCCAATAATTTATTTAGCTTGAACAGTCATGGAGATCACTCTAAAAAGCAAGGTTCTGTGGGTGCTGTCAGTCGGGCCTCAGCTAATTCAGGTCCTTCAGAAAGCAGCAGGGCAGTGGAATGGGTTCTCAGGCATTGCCCACTACTCTGTATCACTTTTGCCTGCAGCAGGCAACCAGGCCGGACCCCTTAACGGTCGGCCAGATGGAGTGATGAATGAACTTTTGCTATTTTGTCACAATATGAGCGGGTGGGTATGACTGCATATGGTCACCAGTGGTGCCCCATCAGATATGTTGTCGTAGCAGTTGCCTCTTTGGCTCAGCTTCAGCTTCCATTTAAACCTTCTGAACAGACGCTCATCGTCATCATGTTTGTTTGAACACAATTTAGAAATGAATTAGAAAAAAACCCCAAAGTGCAGTTGTGACTCATACAGGTGTTTTCACAGCCGTTGGCGCACTAAGGCACGCTTTGGTACTTTCATGTGCAGGTTTCCAACATTAATGAGGCTTTTCGCTAAGCCTCATTGACATCAGAATGTGCAGAAGTGCTGCAGTACAGATGCCTTTGATGCTTTTTCTTTCACAGCTTCCTCACCCATCAGCTGGCAAACAGGAAGTCTGTTCACACCTGCCATGAAGACTCTCGACGGAGTTGCTGTTTTTTACTAACTTTTTAATTGCAATTCAAACGTGTGCTATTGCTAGTGGAAGTCCATGGGCCAAGGTGCCTCTTCAGATGTCCACATATGGTGCTCTAGGCCACTCAAATTTCAGATCTTGTCCCCACAAGAACAAAAAAACCTGAAAAAATCCCATTCATAGAAAACATACCGCTCCAAACCTAAGGTAGCATTTGTTAGCTTTACATTATGGTGTAACCCCTGACAGGATGAAATGTGTGTGGTAACAGCGAGCAACAGCTGGCTGGGACATGATTTGCATTGCAGTTTAACTATCTTCTCAGTTATGCATATGGCAGCATTAAATTTGCATTTCTAGACATTAGTAAGTTGGGTTCTTTGAAAAAACCAATATTCTCCATTTAACAATGTATCCTCTGAGACAAGAGCTCCTGCACAATTCAAATGACACAGAAACATTAACTCCGTTTGCTTTCATTTATGAAAATGTCTGGCAGCAATGCAACCTAGAAGGAAACAGACAAAAAAATAGGAGGGTATAAATCATTGTGTGTGAAGGACTGATGCAAAAATGGCCTATTTTGGGATGGACTCATGATTCTGTGGGTGGGCAGAGGGATGGATTAAAAATAGATATTAATATTTAAAATACGGAAGTTGTGAGGTTACGCACAAGGTGTCATTGTTGAATTGGTGGGTTGGAAAGCAACAGATAGTTGATTTGGTGCACCACAGAGAATTGACAAGACTCCTTTGCAATAGTCCAACCAAAAAGTGACACATAAACAAGTTAGGCATTTGATATGTATGGTGAATGGCATACAGTATATGAATGTTCTCCAGGTCTTTCTTTGCGTAAGAAATTTCAACAGGACTTTCTTCAGTTTTTTAACAATGTTTTACCTCTTATGATAGAGGCTTCTTCAGTTCTAAATTAACTTGTCAAAATCCTAGTTATATATACTCCCATAGTTGTATATTCCCACGGTTTCAGAGAAAAGGGGTTTGGTGTTTTACCCGCTTCAGTCTTCTGTATGCATTTTATTACAATATGTTTTTGATTGAATGTTTTTGTTTTGTTTTTGCTTTTTGCCTCAGGCAAGAGACGGTAACCTTTTGGTATTCTTGCAGGAAATGTCAGCAATGCAATCTTGCCTTCGTAGAAGGCCTTCTTCTCATGTCACCCGTGCAGCTTATTACTGCACATCTTGACACTGGCATTTCCTTGCAGACATTCGATTGCACTCCTGCAAACTCTGAGCTATGTAATACAAAAGTGCTGAAAAAAGAACACTGCACCTGTTAGCATACACTAGCCCAGAAGATTAAAAAAGTGTTATACTTTTTGTGGGAAAGATATCACGTTCTGGTCTGGAGACCACTAGAATTCCAGTTGCTGCACTATAAACCGTAAACTGTGCCAACACGTGTTAGCTTCTCAGACTCACCAAAATGTTCACAACACTTCTTAAGGAATGCCAAGCTCTGTTTGACATGAATTCACTTGGAGAGTCAATGTTGTATTTATCAAGGCCATGTCAAATTACTATGGCAAAACCAAACAAAAAAAATATGTTTAGATTATTTACTCCTTATCACAGTGTTTGAGATTGTATTATACATTCAGTGTGTGTTTTATATGTTTCAATAAGGTTACGATCAAATATTTAAGCTGCTGCTTATTATAAGTGCAGGCAGCAGTGAACCCATTGTTTGTCTCTCTCTGTATATGTATATATTATTGTCATTAATATTACCAAACCATTATTGGTGTCTTGTTATTATTTTATTTATTCCCCTGTGTTAATGTTGTAGAGTTGATGGTCATTGTTTTGTTTATCCTTCTTTTTTGCTTTTCTTGACCACTTCATCCCTTTCGGGGTCACGGGAGGGGAGCCTATCCCAGCTGCATTGGAAATGGCAGGGTACACTCCTGAATGTGTCACCAGATACTCGCAGGGCTCTATGAGAGCAATTGGGGATACAGTGCCTTTCTCAAGGGTAGCTCAGCAGTGTGCTGGCACTTCCTCCTGTTACCACAACATCTCTCAAGTTTTGTCCACACCGGTGCTCGAACCAAGAACCCTGTCTTTCTCAGCCCAGTCCACGACAGACTGAGCTCATTGTGTATAATTCAAATTAAGTCTAGAAATGGTGAAATTCAACATGATTCATTAAGAAAAATGGTTAATATGAAACTGTAGCATCACCATCACAACTGTAGCATCGCAATCATGAAACAGAACAGAAGCAATGTTTCAAACTTCTACTGAATTAAAGTAAATAAAATGACAAAGATTCCATTAAATTTATTATTGGCAGTCTCTTTACTTCTCTCTCTGCCAGCATCTAATTTTATAATGGTGACATGTGGTGCGCTGTAGCAAATATCCAATCTGAAATGAACGTGAGGGGAAACCACCTTTGTAATTAACTGAGCCGTCCTTGTCAGTTTACTTCTACAAATTATGTTTCATTTGGTTTGTTTCATATTAAAAACTGCATGTTTTCAAAACTATTAACTTTTACTGGATAGATTTTAGCCAATCAGCACAGGAAGAGCTCATTTTGGCTGTAATAATACATAGCTTATGCGTTTCCCTCAAGGAGACATGTTCAATAACTCTATGAGATGCTACTAAGCTTTTAATGCAGGATTTGTCAGGTGGGGTTTCTAAATATATAAATCAGACTCGATTTGAGTAAATACTGCAAGCTACCATTATTGGGACTTCGCATTACAGCCTGCGCTCGCATCCTGCACTCACAACCCTTGACAAGTGAGTGGCTCGAGGGATATCCATGTGGTATGCGTAAAGCTCGTTGCTCAGAACAATAAAAGAATAAGAGAATGAGAGAATTCAAGCATATAACTGAATCTAAAATGGGCTCCCAGTGCTTCATTAAAAGTGACGGACTGATTATTTCAGGATTTGATGCACATGTAAGGCCCTGAACAAGTAAGCCCCGAATCCTTACGGGCTCATTGTGTTGTATCAAAAAGGATATATCATTTGTGTGATACTTGCCCCATTTTGTTCTCTCTTTCTGTTCATTTAGTTTACAGATAATAACAGTCAGCCAGTCTATCAGGGTTTTAAAGCTTCTAGAATATGTGCTTAGGTTTGCTGTGTCCCCTGACAGAAGAACGGAATGGCTTCTTTTTTTGCTTTCGATTGGCCCTTTTGCTTACAGGTTTGCTCCTTTATTCTAGCTCTGCCTTCTAACAGTCATCCATGATGATTCCTAAGGATGGCTGTGCACAGAGTTTAGACATGAATAAAAACAAAAATGAATGACAGCAAGCTGATGACTTCGTGATGAGAGTAAAGGACGAGTTTGGTGGGGGGCATCCCAGTCGGGGGACATAATGGATCTAAACTTAATCAGCAATCAGTGTTAATGTTGATGCCATGGTGTTTATTCAAATTAATCTTCAAGGACAGGGGCACCACACCTCCAAATGCCAGAGGAGCATAGAATTTATTTCTGCTGTGCTTTGCCAAGGAAATTGATGATGAATGATCTAGATGCCATTAACGCCAGTCTCCCTGCAGATATTTTTATGACTTCAGTTCATGTAAATTTGGGTGTTTGATTCTACTTGCTTGTCCTTTTTTTCTTTTATCCCTCCGCAGAGGAAATAGGTAGGTGTGCAGACCAAACCTTAATGTTTTTCACTTAACGTCTCACCACTTAGATAAGTGGTAAAGTAGCTGGGAAAAGAGCAGTTAGTCTGAAGTGAGGAAGTGAGTGTGTGCATAAATCCATGTGGCAGCAGTCTGTGGCAGCGGCGGGGAAACACAGATTAATGTTGTTAAACCCACGCAACACAGACGGGTGTTCTTATGATCGAGACCTCCTGAAGATGGAGAGGGTCTACTCGGACAGATCCTTGTCCGCAGTATTTATATTCAGCACTTTCTTTCCTTCAAATATAAGCTGTGAAATTGTTACCAAGGCACCTCAGTCAAGCTGAAACCATTGCCTAATAGTGCCTTGCCCAATAAGTCCAGAAAATGGGTCAAATTTATCAGGGTATAGGTTTATATTTCAAAACAATGTCAGAGATTCATTAACTAACAAGGTTCTATTAAAGATGGATGCTGAGGATGGCAAAAAAAGAGGTAGAAAAAAGAACCAATCACCTTCGAAACAGTGACAGAACGGTACACACTGAGGGGAAAAAAACAGCAAGATATTGGGGAAGGTGTTTCTCGCTATTTGTCATGTACAGCAGCAAAGGGGAGAACATATGAAGGCGCGGAGGGTAGTGGTACCGTAGAAGCCGGGGGAGTGATAAACAGCTGGCCCATCCCATCAAGGATGGCTTCTAACCTGTGCTACAAAGAGGCACATCCATCACACACACTAGTGCTGGTGCTTTACACAACTGCACGCACACTGAAAAGACAACAGCCGTGTGCCGGACCTGCGTTGGCAAAAGGGGGACAGCAATCACAGCCAGGGGTTACTGCACAACACCCAGAAAAAACTCTATTATACACACCCAGGTGTGGAAAGATGCCCTACTGAAACATTTACTAGAGAGAAAAATGCACATCACATCTTACAAAGAACCCTTTTTTTCAAAGCTGCTCAGTAACACAACATGGTTAGATAGTTTATTGAAATTCATTAACAGAACATGTCATACATGTCAATGAGGTCAAAAAAAGCTATTTTGACCGAAGTTATCGCTACTTATTTCCAAGCGAAAATTGATGTTCGGAATAATGCATTTGTGAACCAGGGGTTTATCTGCATGTAAGTGTTGTCATCACGTACATACACAGGGGTCAGGACGCCGGGAGTTGGAACCTATCCCAGCTTCCTATAGCCAAGAGGCGGGAGAAGTAGCCAGGACGAATGTATAGAACAAGCAGCCATTCACACACCCATTCACACCTACGGGTTGCCAAATCGCCTCTCCACTAAATGCATATGCTTAGAGTGTGGGAGGAAGCCTGGGAGAAGTCACGCAGACAAGTGGAAAACATGCAAACTCCACACAGCCATTCCCCTGGCCAAAGAGCCTGGAAAGAAGGTGCTGCTGGCAGGTGATTGGGCTGTCTGTTAGACTGCCTGTACCAAATTTTAACTACATATTAGCTTTTTAACTCCGTTATAGAATGAAAAAGAATGAAAAAACATGTGAAATAGGTATTAAAAGGTTTTGTAAGTCAGAGCCACCTTTTAGTGTTGAAAAGTGAGATTTTCACATAACTGCAGCCCTAGCAAAAGTGTAAACTTCTTTTCCTCAACAGATCATTTGGAATAAGGTGACGACAAAAAATTCACACCACATCCAGTTATGCATCCACCTAGAATCCCTTGTGCTAGTTGCTTCTCTCAGCTAATAACTGTTTAGTGCTCCGTTTTACGAGCAGTGTTTACACAGCCCCATTTCTGTGCAAATGATTTAAAAAAATAATTTGCTCAGGAGTGAAAATATTTTTTTGCCATCACAGCAATGAAAGGTTTTCCAAGGAGATTCAAATGGGCCCCTCTTGCTCTGAAATGACAGTGCGAACCATCCTATTATTATACCTAAAACAAATCTCATTATTGTTATTGCTATTTTCATCATAAAACATTGGAAACGCCTGTGTTCATGTTTATCAGTTGTGTGCATAACCCTGGCACTCAAGTCCATGTATACACACTTCGTATGTCTCGCATGTGCCTATGTGAGTGTGTGAGTGTTGAAAGCTGTTTATCTGTTTCCCTTACGAACAGCCTGTTTACGATACTGAGTATCGCTCCCGGCTCTGCAGATGTTGCCACTAACGTTTCTTGACTGTTCACTCTTAATCATGCGGGCACGCTTTCCACCCGGCTGCCGCTGCAGTTATGGATTAGTCTCTTCCAGCTATTGACTGCCAGCAAAGCCGAAGGCTGGAGGGACACTGATAAAAGACACCTAAGTAGGCGCGTCACGCCAGAGCCCCAGCTGTGGTTTTTATTGACTACCTAGACTAATCAGCATTGGAGCTGAAGGGAGCGCTTGTTAGTGTCCATGTACTGCTAAGATGCTGTCATGATGTAGGAGGGTAATGTAGAAGTATTTTGGCGTGGTGAGATTTAAATTGGACCAGTCTGGCTAAGGGTGTGGCAGAGGTAAAGAGCCAGAAAAGTTCCTCATGGGGTATTGTTAAAGAATGGATGAAGTCATTATGAGATTTCAGTGTCTTATTTGAACTTAATGGAGGTTAATTAGACTAAAGACTAGAAAGATAGTGTCCCAGGGATACTCGAGAATAGCACCTACTGTGGTGTGTGGGGGTTTTGTTTCCATGGAAATCAATGTGGGCGCACTTCGAAGCATGCAGGCCTTGTTTGAATGGTGTACCTATAATTGATTAAAATCATCAATGGGCAATTATGGTTTGTTCTGTGATATGTTCTGTTAACAGTACAAAAGAAAATCGATATTTCATTTTGTCGTAAATGTTTTTTTCCCCCTGCTGTTGACTAAATGCCGCTGAAGTGTTGTCAAGTCAATTCTATTCTTTTATTTAGGGACCCGGCATCACAATTGCCCAACAGGGATTGAAACTCTGTCAAGTAAAGTATATACCCTGATCCTTTCATTGAATCTGTTTTTTTTTTGTCCAACAATAAATGCCAGCTACATGGATGAAATAAGGTTGCACAAATGTTATTCAAATAAACTCAGATCCAATACATTTCATGTGGCGTTTATTCAGCCATTGCAAAGGTATCTGTGGTTGATTCATACTGAGAGAATAGACTTTTTAGGAGATGTAACACGAATATATCTACAAGAGAAATAATTTTTATTTATTTATTTATTACTTTATTAATTACATTTCAACTTAATTTCAATTCCGCTTTATTTATTTATCATCTGTTGCAGCCAAGATTATCTCTAGGTACTTTACAGAAACCCAGAGCCAGTCCCTTAGAAGAAAGAAAGGAAAGACTGATAGCCAGCTGGGTAAAGGAGGAGAAGGGAGATAGAGAAGGGGGAAGGACAGAAAATAGAAAACCAGACTGGTGATATATATATAACAAGCCTGGAGATATATGTCATCATCTTCTTGTTATGCTAACACCCAACTATTTGGCTATTGCTCTGGCAAATGGTGAGCTTTGTACATTGGACAAAAATTTTGTATTCAGAATCTAAGTGTTTGGATTTTTGTCGAGACATTTACAAAATGCAATACTGTCGCCATACCAACAGATAAATAGTTTTAAAGTTGGTTTCGTGTCACACAGTAGCAGAGACATTTTGGATATAATGCTCATTCCATTCTTCCTAGATGGCTCCTTTTCCCTGATCAATTCATATTTTTCCTTTGTGTTATTACTCTCTGTTCTTTGAATGCTGATAATACCTTTATTCCATTCGAGACCCTGTCTCCATGGTGATGGGGTATCCTCTGTCTGCTGTCAACACTCCAGAGATTTGCTGTTTGTTGGGCTTGGCTCACTACCTGCTATTTAGCATGTGCCAATGTGACGCTAATTTCCAACACGCACTCATGCACACAACCACATAGCCGTGTTCCAGCATTTCTATATGATTGTACGTGATTATTATAATGCATACTTGCTGTGACTCTCATTAAGTGTTGCTTACTTAGGTATGTAGTTTGCTGGATGCATATTTAAGCATCATTCAATCTTTCCTCTATTGTATCCAACAGTTTCTTGTGCTATTAGCTTATTGGACACAAAAGTCCCTTTTAACATGGAGAAACCTTGAGCAGGATCCCCCCATCAAAAAGCAAAGAAGAACAGACACAAATATCGGACACATGTATCCTCATAAACCACTCTGGTGTCACACTTCCTCACAACAACAGAATAGGATCTAACAATCACAGCGGCAGTCTTTGTCTTAATGGTCTTATTATCTGCCTGACAATCACACTCGCATTCTCATTAACTCATAAAGAACGGCTGTTATCATCAAAGCACAATTCTTGGTTATTCATTTCTTTGTTTTCGCTTTTTTTCTCTCGAATCCATCCTCGGAGTCTCTCCAGTGTCTGTCTTTTGGTTATGAAACATATATGTGGAAGCTACGTTATCATTTGACATGGAGTATCATTTGACATGAGTAAAAATTGCTTCTGCCTTTGTGATAATTCCCTCATTTGCAGTTTCTTCAGCTCTACATCTATCAACCATAATTGTTATATATTTGCCCTCTTTTCCTGTGCAGTCTGTTCCCTCTTCAAGTTCAGGTCCTCTACCAAAAGCCTGAGAGCTTAAAGGGGCCCGTGGAGTATCTTAGCTGTTCCGAGCACTGTACCCTGCCCAACAGAGATCTCAGATGTTATGCGTAGGATCTGCTGGAGACAATCTAGTCCCCGCCACGGCCATGGGGACCACAGTTTGTCAGTTCATCACTTGTTTGTCAGTCTGCATCTGGAAGTCCTGCAAGATCTTTGCAGGGATATTCTTCGCCACTTTTGGGGGTCTGACACAGTTTGAATTTCTAGTCCAGACTTAGCATAGATGTTCCTGTACACTATGCTAGCAACTTAGTTGTTTTACCTGTTTGCATGACACACAGCCACACATACTGTACATTCACACAAAAAAAGCTGCAATCCTGTAATCAAGGATTGTTAAGGGAAAGCAACATTTTATGCTATGTGTGTTGTGACAGCCTGTTGAAAGGATGATAGATGGTGCTGCCACTATTGACATGAAAAATTGGTCTGATGCTGTAAGGGCCAATTGTTATTGTCGATTGCATACGACTGAATTTTTATTTTTACAAACAGCAATTATAAAACGGTTGAAATGTCTTTCTGCACCACCAATGGAGCACTGAGTTACGCTGTCATTCTCGATATTTCAAGCTGTCAAATCGTGGACACATTCAAACAGGAAAGCTTCATTGTTTAATTGTCCAACAAAATAAATTTACTCAAGGAAGTATCATTATTATTTTCAGGCTTTTTGTTATAAAATGACTGATGTGACCATAATACATAGTATACTTGTGATACTTAGAAAATAGTAACCCACCACACAATGTGGTGGTGCAGACTTATTTACAAAGAATTCTTACTATTTCTTGGACCACTGTAATAATAATTTAAAAAAATGAATAATAGGATGATTTAAATATGCCATTGCTGGATTCCACTAAATTATACTTGCTGGGCTTCTAAGATAGCTCACACTAAAAACACACATTGTGAAGAAAAGGTCAAAGCTTCAGTAAAATATGCCGAAGTTTACCAAAGTTACGAAGGATGAGAAAGTACTAGAGTCTAGCTCTAGATAAAAAAAGTGCAAAACGGTACTTTTGGCTATGGTTACAGCTGACAGAAACGATTCTCAAGTATTTATTTGTCCTTTTTTATTATTCAGTTATTGGTTGTAAATCAGTTTAAATTTACCACTGAGAAAAACGCATCTACTTTGTAGTTAAAATCCTGCCACCGGAGCTGAATGTGGCCATTTAGACGGCACTATTTTTGCCTCTAGGTGTGCCACAGCGTATTACAGAAACATGTTCCAGAACAATCTTGTGTTCGGCTGCACAGAGAACATGTGCCTATTTTTGACATCAACCGCATTAAGCCACATTGAGCAGATCAAATGGAGACAGATACAGGAACTGCAGAAAAAAGGCATTAAAAGAAAAGAACTGCACAGATTCAGGTACATTTTTTGGGAAATTAAAACCACATTTGAGCCAATACAGAGGGTGTCTAGTAGGATTGAAAGGTTTAATTTTATCACATAACCCTCCCAAAAGAAACCTTTAAACTAGCTGGTACATTATACAGCTACATATTTATGACATCCTGAGCTTCAGCGGGTTTGTGTTCATTAAAACATAATGTATTTGTGTCCCCAAGCTGTATCCATTCACATACTATGACACTGTTATCCCCCTGCTGCTGCCTCAGCTCTGATCTGCTGCATGTCTCACCTGAACTCTGCGTCTCTGTCCTTGGATGAAACCCTCGAGTGTCTCATTAGGTGGCCATGCTGTGCGTGGTCAGATTTCAAGTTAGACGATAGTTGGGTGGTAGCGATGGAATTGGTTTTTGCTGTTTTTTTGAGGGCTCTATAAATCAAGTGTGTTGAATTACAAGATTGCGTTACATGATTAGCATTTGCATAATTACAGGAGTTCATTAGTCCCCTTTATCAGGCCTGATTGGTCCCATCTGGATGCCGTGTTAGAAAAGCTTCAAATGCTAACTTGTTTATTTAAATCATAGATTTGGCAACTGTGTGTCTGTTATTTCAACTTTTGACTTTTTACAAATCCTCTTTTCTCACCAAACCTGAACCTCTTTTTTCCTTGTGTTAACATTCATTCCAGTCCGGTAACATAAATATCTACCTAAAGGTAAATTGAGGCAAATGGTGCATATCAAAGGTGTCATTATGCCGCACATACATCATCAAAATCTTTAGAACTTATGATGTCTCTTTAAACACAGTCTTTGCGGACATAAACTTGCTTTCAAAACTTTGGACCTGTACTGTACATACACAATATGTCAATAGGGTTTAATGTTGCTAGAATCGATTTAGTTGGCCGCTAGCGTCATGTGTATGTGTGGAAGGAATTCTTGGAGCTGATACCGATAACCCGTAATGACCGGCCCCATGGGCCATTCAGTTTCCATTCTGCTTCCTCTGTATAATAAATGATTTGCTCTTATGATGTAACTCTCTATTCCTCTCCTATTACTGCCCCCCCCCCCCCCCCCCCCCCCCCCCGCTCTCTCTCCCTTCCTACTCCTCTTTTACCCAGAATGGTCCCTCCATATGACCCTAGTCCTGGTATAGGATTTTCCCTGTTAAAAAGGAGTTTCTCCTTGGCATTTTGCTTGTTCTGGATTTCTATTGCCAGACAGACAATACTGGTACAGACTCTGTACCAATATAGTTGAATCAAATGGAATACAGTAATTATCAGCTTGTAACAGTTTATACCAGAGAGATGTTGAATAGAATGAGTCATGTGACCTGAGGATAAGAAAGGTTCAAATAAAGCAAGTGGTCAATTCCTTGCAAGCAGCAACCCTGTCATCCTCTTTAGAAACACTGAGAAGCAGGTGCTTAATGCCAGATGTTATTGCATCACCTTCAGTGTTGAAACGTAAAGAGGCCACTGTGAATGCACTGTTTTATTGGGTAAAAGTGCATTATCTGCTGAACAAAAACAAAAATATAGTCAGACATATCTAATCTGAGCAATATATATTGTGGATCTAATATTTTATTTGTACTATCTGTCCATAAATGTGAATATTGTGTATATGTGTGGAAATGTCTTTTTTCTGGCTCAGTGTTAAACACAGTCGTGTGGACCCTGAGCTTGTCTCCGCCTGTCCAATCCCAGTGGTGCTGAGGTGCTATCTCTCTCTAACCTGTCAAGGTTGTCAGGCGGTGATGGATGGCAAACAGATAGCGAAAAGAGACGGGAGCACCTGGACATAAACAACCGCTCCCTCGGCATCTTGTCCTTGCTCCGCCACAGTTTTAACACAGCTGCCAGCTGTCGCTGGAGACTCAGTGCTGTTATTAGAATGCTTCCCAGATTTGTCATGGAGATATGTAAAAAACACAAAAAAACACTAGATACACACACACACAAACACACACACCCACACACAGACATATATATATATATATGTCTGTGTGTGGGTGTGTGTGTATGTGTGTGTATATATATACAGTATATATATATGCATCACATCAGGAAGAATGAACACGAGAAGCTGGAGAAATTAGAACCTCAGGTGGGCTGATTCCAGCCCAAGGGGCATAAGTTTGAAAACCCTCAACCATTTTTTAAAAATATGTCCTTATTCGGACTTCCATATAAGAGTATGTACTCCACGAGTCCTTGTCTGAGTACTGACTACTGAGAAACAGCCGATGACACTGTGTCACGATTTTTTTAAAGGTAATTATGCGACAACTGTTAAAGTATGGAACCGGGCAGGTATTTATGTCTTATTTTTAATGGATGGCTACAGAGCCATCACACCCAGGCATACACAAGGGCCTCCTCAAGGTCCCCGTATAGATTAGAATAAACTAAAGATGGATTATGAAGGTTAAGGTGACAGGTACATGGCCCAGTACAAGGAGAGGGCAATGGAGGTGTTCTGCCTGTGACTGATCTTTGCTCGGGCACCGCCTTGCCTGATTCAGGGTTAATGGTGTTAGCTCACGTGGAAAGTTAACAGGTTCGCAAACTGAAGGGGGGCTGTCTCAGCCACAGTAATCTAGCTATCATGTGACCCCACTACCACTACCTTTATTCTTATTTATGTGGCTGAATGCAGGATGGCATTAAATTTGTCGAAGATACATTGAACCTAACACACGCGCCCTCATCAGAGCCGCACACACACCGCCGTTGCCGCTTCAAGGTCACTTACTGGGTCTCACAAGAACCAATTCAACATACTGAAAGGGCGGCCGACCTAGCCATGATTGTTTTCTTTAGAACGTAATTAACTGTGAACAGAGATTAGGATTATTTCATTTACGTAATCTGGCCCAGGAGCCCCTGTAGGTGCTTGGGAGAGATAGTGGGGAAGGGGGGGTGCCTCCTAATGAGGAGCTACAACAGACATGCTTCAGCCCAACAAATAATCCTGTGGCCGGCCCCACCGCCTTCTCCCCCCATTGTGACAGGACACAGTTTGAGAAATAATTTTTCCATTTATTTTCAAGTCACTTTCGCAATTTCACACCAACCCCCCCCCACACACACACACACACACCAAAGGTATTTTAATCTGGGGGCCACGTCAAAAGCCAACAGTTTCGCGCATGTAGATTCTGAGTTTGTCACACATTTTGGAGTCTTTTTCTGGAATAAATGGTATTATCCGACACTAAATTGTATTATGTACAGTGGTTGGAATGATGGTAACATGTGAAATGGAAAGTAAAATTGTGACAAATGGAAAAGAGATGTCTTTTTGTGCTTATTGTGATTTGGTGTTGTTGTCACATTACAAAGGCTCATAATTATCATTTTTTAAAAACCTGCAGGATAAAAAAAAAAAATCCCGTTAGCATAGTGCGTCTGCACTCAGAGCAGCAGACCTCGTCTCTTAGGACAGATTTTCTCTTCTCCGACAATGACAATGGCTCCTCTTGGCAGCTAGTAAATGCTGGTTTTGTGCTATGGACTTGAAATTAATGTTTTTGTAGCACAATAGAGCACACAACAACCCAAACAGCTGTAATTTTCGAAATAAATCAAAAGCTAACTTTCAAGAAACAGATTTTTGTACGTTACTGGGGAGCTGAGGGACTGCAGATATTTCAGCAGTTACAGACTATACTGTTTTTCTCAGCATTGGTGCTATGCAGCACACATATAGAAGAAATAAACTATGAAAAGAGATTATATGACAGGATTCTACTTTATTTTTTCTGCTTTCTTTCTTCCCCTAAGGACTCCTATTTGTTGCTCTTTGTGTTCAGCCCACTGACCCTCAGCTACTCCCCAGTGCTGCCTTTTCTTTCTCTTTTTTTTGGCTTCCATCGCTCGGTGGATGAGGAAAAATGACTGTGACATTAGCCATCGATTCCACATTAACGCATCGGGCTCCGACGCTGGCCAGGCACATTGATTCCTCTTTGGGATGTCACAAGAGAACACAAAAAACTGAGGCCCTCACAAATTTGAAAAATGGAACAGTCTGCCGCTACAGTCACATGTTTTTTCGGGCCTGTGTTTTCCCGGGGGAAAGGATTATTAGTCAACTATATGCACATTTATAAATTGGTTTTAACAAGTATGGAACTCCGAGTGGTATGTTCATTCTTGTTACTTCTTTTGTTATTAAAAAATGACCGAAAAAGTCCCACCACTCTCAATATTATCCCAAGGTGCCAGCCACATCTAGACAAAAACCCTTTTGCATACGTTGATATAATTAGCTGCTGCTATACAAATGAGTGGCATAGTTATGTTTCTGCTGCTGTTTGGCATTGGAATTAGGGTGCAGAGAGAGACCCGCACACATGGCAGCCGCTGATTTATGCAGGGCAATTTAATTTCCTGAGATGGGTGGATTCACAAGGGTACGCCAGGTCTTTGCTTGGCCACTGGTCAGTTGGCGTGACCGAACAGTACCTAGCATTAGCAGGTAAGAATGTATTTCAAATTGTTCACCAATTAGCAATTTGTCTCATTTTAGTTGTTAATGCATGACCAATTTCACAATTATTCCAGGTTAAAATCCAATATAAATGGCCTAAATGGCCTTCAAATGAGAAGCCCGGACTCATTGTATACACTTCCATTCCTACTCATCTGACAGATGAAAGAGAGATTTGATTAGACTTTAATTTCCTCCATCATTTTGATAGACAGTTTGCTCATCATCTATTAACCCCTATTTACAGTTTTAATAGAAGATAGGGAAAAGAGATTAAAGTGATTTCCATCAACTTAAACACACTAGATGTTCATGCGCCATTCTAGAGGTTATGAGGAGAATACAGGTGCATTTAGGGACTGGGTGGAAGTGGATGTTTTCTCAGTTGTATTTCACCTGATTGGAACAGGTAAATTTCCATCTCATAATGACCATCAGAAGGATTTTATTGCATAAAATGGACTTAACTTCAGCTTCTCTGATTAGAGCAAAACATCTTTCAGTTTCTTTCAATAGTCCACTTGACCCTCAGGGGGGGGTCCAAGCTCTTTGAGCTTTTGTTGTTTAGCAAATACAGCAGAGCTTTGAGTCAGCAATTTAACTTTTCCTCAGATTCCGATACGTAGATACGAAGGTACATAGGTTCTGGTACGCAGGTTGAACTCCTTGATGCCGACTCTTGAATGAGCCTCAAGCCACGACCTTTCACAGTAAATCAAAGGCATTGTCATGCGATTGATGCCTATTTTAAAGGCAACATGTTTCATTGTTATCTTGCCGTTCATGTCACTAATTAACATATGATAGATTCAAGTTAGCAGTTTAATTTAACATCTGTTTTAAATGGTAAACACAATATTTTAATAATTGTGAATAAATTCATGTATTAATGGTCTTTTTGGCCAAAGTCAAAGGGGGTAGTCCTTTAGGAGTAGTAAATTTAGGAAACATCTGCATGACAAAGGACCTGACAACTAGTTTGTTTATTTGTTTTGAATGGAACCAAGAGAAGTCTGATTTTGCATGTTACAACCACATCCAATCAAACCAGAGGGCTCTTTCACTGGCCCCCAACAGCAATAGCATGTCCAGCCAATGCAGATTTTAATAATCTTTTAATTATTGGTGTCAAAGTTCCTTTGGGGAAATTCAGTACCATTCGAGCCAGTAAGACAGAGAGAAGAGGCAAGGAGCTGCAGCAAGATAAGGGACTCTCCCTCCTGAAATATTAATGAAATGTGAATGGCAGGAGCTATAGGAGGTGAGGAGAGTGGGTGCTGAAGATGAGAAGGCCAGGATGAGCTGCAGGCGCTGATGGAAACACATCTCTTCACTGAACTTAAACTGTGAACTTTGGATGGCAGAACCATAGAACCAAGAACCATAAATCTGCATTGGTTTAGCTTTCTTCATAGCATATTTTCAGATTGCCCCGTTTCTTTAAGTTTCCACTACTTTTTAATTTCTTTTAATTTAAGATAATTAAGAAAACATGTTGACTTTACCATTATATCAATGTCCAATGCTTAATTATACAGTTATATAAAATATTTAATACATTTGTATATATATTTTATTATTTTTCATTACACCATTTAATTAAATAGTATTTGCCACCATGTTTTACTTCAATAATGTTGCACAAACCTCACATAGTACATTAAGAGGCTGTCAGTGTGTCATCTCTGTAAACAATGGCTGTCGTTGTCACAGCACACCCTGCAGTGTCAAATGTACCTTATCTATCTCTTTTTTAACATTCTTAATTTAAAGTTAGCTAGCTAAGCCTCAGGGGAAAACGTCAGATGTCTGCAGCATGAGGAGCTGTGACAGTGACGCGGGAGTCACCGCCAAGTCACTATAGCGACATGTGACAAGGTTGCGACGAGGCCACTGTCGCATTTGAAGGGAAGGCGCAACGCGTGGCACAGTTGTCGATCCAAAGCGAGCTTAGCTAGGAGGTCTTCTGTTTACAGATTGGATAAATCTGTAGGGTTGCGTTGATTACCGATAGGCCTGTGGAAAAGTTCCCACGTACTCATGCACATTGTGCAAATGTCTAAATGTGCACCATGAAGTACGATCTCTCCTTCATGCCACATTGACTTAGGGAGATCCAGACCTCGGTGCTAAATTAGCTTTCCTTTAGAGAATGGCTCTCTGTGGTTTCAAATCCAAGGCAAATGATGACCTCTGGGTAAGACGTGGGAGTGGCAGGAACATCTGAGAGAGGCTAGAGTGACCAGAGTTCTACTCTATGACCACTCCAGGGTTGTTTGGTGTCAGATCTACTGAAGGGAGGTGCTACTGAGCTTCTGTATGTCAGGGTTTAAAGAATCTCCAGAGGAGGGGAAAAAAAACCCTGGCTGGTTTTCATTCACTCATCCTCATGGCTCCCGTTTTTCCTTTCAATTCTGGTCTGAAGGGCCAAAGATCAGGGATCACTTTTGATTAATCATTTATAATCCTTCCATCTTTCATGGAAGTTTAATGCACCCTTAATGGAATATTGGGACACCGTGGCCGAACAGACAAACCAGGTTCACCAAACCACCATCATACTGTAGTTTGACATCAACTCAACAACAGATTTGCTTCCAAAAGGACAAGGAACAAACACGCAACTGCACCGGTCCGTTGTGGTGAAGAGAGAGCTGAGCCGAAAGGCGAAGCTCTCGATTTACCGGTCGATCTTCGTTCCTACCCTCACCTATGGTCATGAGCTTTGGGTAATGACCGAAAGAACAAGATCACGGGTACAAGCGGCTGAAATGAGCTTCCTCCGTAGGGTGGCTGGGCTCTCCCTTAGAGATAGGGTGAGAAGCTCTGCCATCCGGGAGGAGCTCGGAGTAGAGTCGCTGCTCCTCCGCGTTGAGAGGAGCCAGATGGGGTGGCTTGGGCATCTAGTCAGGATGCCCCCTGGACGCCTCCCTGGTGAGGTGTTCAGGGCATGTCCCTCCGGTAGGAGACCCCCGGGGAGACCCAGGACACGTTGGAGAGACTATGTCTCTCGGCTGGCCTGGGAATGCCTGGGGATCCCTCCGGATGAGCTGGAGGAGGTAGCTGGGGAGAGGGAAGTCTGGGCTTCTCTCCTTAGGCTGCTGCCCCCGTGACCCGACCCCGGATAAGCGGTAGAGAATGGATGGATGGATGGACGCAACTGCGGCTTTTTTTCTACAGGCGAGAGAAAACTCAGCATCCACTTCTAGAGCTCTTTATTAGATCTCCAGTGTTTGGATACATCTAGCTGAGATTCCTCACATCCTCACTATTAGGGAGCCCTGAAACAAGGCTGAGACAAAAGTTGGCGAATGTAGTATAGAGACAATGAAGAGTAGCGAATTCACCATCCACGTTACATCCGGAAAAATTAAGCAATCACTCTTATAATTGGACATTCCAAGTTGCATGTGTGATTTGATTTGTGACGCTCCCGGAGGTTGATGGAAAATGCATGCAATTTCTTCAAATGGGTACATATTTCCATATATAGGGGATGATGCTGCATAGAACATGACATAATATGAAATATTCATATAGGTCCTTTATTACCTTTTTCAAAAAATGTAAACAGGCACTCGCATAAATACCCACAGAGACAATGAGCCAGAGAAGCTTTCTCAGTCATTACCTGGTCTTCCATATATCTCATTTACATTCCACATCACCTGACCTCCGCAGATGCCTTGTACTCCTTTAATTTGTGCTATGCTTTTTTCCCCCGGCAGCTGCACGGTTGTACAAAAGGAGCCTCCCGCTAAGCCTGGTGTCATATCAGTTCTCGTGCGTGCTAAGCAGGCTGCGCAGTGACATGTGAAATTGAAATGCAGCCTTCAACTCATTTGTTGATTAGGATGAGAATGTGTGACCATGTGTGTGTTGTCGTGCCTGTGGGTACCATTGTATAGAATCAGTGTGGGTGAAGGAATGAGTATAAATGACAACGTGACTTCAGGTTGAACTTAGATGAATTTAACTCTAGTATGAAACCATTTAACACTTGACTTATACAGTACTGTAATGTTTGTGAAGTTTACATTTTCTTCTTTTCTTCTTTTTTGGCTTCTCTCTTTAGAGATTGCCACTGTGAATCATCATCCACCTCCCCCTATCCTTTGCATCCTCCTATTTCACTGTAACTAAACTCGTGTCCTCTCTGAATACACCCATATATGTAGTCTTAGGTCTTCCTCTGGGTCTCTCTGGCTTCACCTCCAAACACCAACACAACATGTGCTGTCCTTCTGATGCCTAAACCATTCTTGGTCCTATCCAGCCTCATTACTCCGGAAGAGAACCTCAACATCTTCATCTCTGCTGTATCCAGGACTATTTTCTATCACACCTGACACTTTTTTACATCTGTTCCAACCTCCTTTCACAGATTTGTCTCACACTTTTTCCACAATCTCCATTTCTCATGACTGTTGACTATTCCCTTTTGTACCAAATTTGACGTCAAACTTATCAAGTTAACAAGGTTTTTTTACACATTGTACACCAGTTTAAAATTAGCCTTTGGTGACATTTCGAGCAGACAATGGAGTGTGTTGCGAAGGTTTGATGGATTACATTGAGCTCTGTCACTTTAAAATGTTGCCGATGTTGCATCTAAAAAGGGAAAATTTAAATCCCCCCCAAGAAAACATGGGACACGCTGAGTCCAAGGAAGTTAATGTTCTAAACTAAGCTCCTCCCTTGTTCCTCAACTTGCAGTGCAATTCAAATACATGGGCCCATTGCTGCTCACACTACTGCAGAAATTAGTGGGTTGACCCAGGTTTGCCGTTCATACTATGCATCAATAAATACTGACCTTGCAATTGACCTGGATCGATTTTTTTCCCTGTTCTCATCGTCCTTAAATGGCAGCAGTACACAGGTTTAGATGGGTTTATGGCTTGAACGAAAGAAGCATCCTTCACACACATAATCTGTCTTTCTTTGGCTTCCCTTACTTCTCTCCATGTCATACCTCCACCCCATCTAAGCTCTCCTCCACCTTCACCCTGCTTTCTCCACAAATCACAATATCACCTGCAAACATCAGAGTCCATGGAGATTCCTCTATAATCTCGGTCTTCCTGTCCAACACCAAAGAATCAAACAAGAAGAGGCTCAGGGCTGTTTCCTGATGCAGTCCGGCCTCCACCTTGACCTCACCTACAGCACACCTCACCATTGTCTCATACCTCTCATACTTGTACTCTACCACTTAAGTACATGTCTCTGCCACTCTAGACTACCTCACACAATACCACAGTTCCTCTTTCCACATCCTGCAAAAGCCAAGGTCTTATCTGTGCTTCTCGCTCAACTTTATTTCATTTGCAGTACTGTTTGTAAAGCTTACATACATGAATTAATAAAAACAAACAAACAAATAAATAAATAACAACGAAAATAACAACAAACATGACAGAAAAGTCTGCAGATCTAAGCTAATAGTTTTAAAGTCTCATAGAAGTTGGCCATTGCACACGCCAAGACGTTAAGGGATGAAACAACTGGTTTTAATAATTCCTCGGTACACTGATTCTGTTCTTGATCAAGTTAGAACGGATTCTGTAACACGGCCAAAGGCGAAAATGTTAATTGCACAATCAGAAAAAAAAATGCTGAAAGCAAGCAAGTTTGTTTTTCGGTTTCTATTTCTGCAAGTATGTATGGATTGGCTTTGCTGGAACGACAATTAGACATAGAGGAGATGAATAAATAAACTGAATTCTTGACTAAGACACACCATCGCTGAAAAAAGAAAATTCAACACCGATGACTAACCTAATATTTAACTATCAGCTATCGTGAAAACCACTTCACTCTAGGATAACAGCAACAAAGTCAGTTGGATGAGAAATGTGTAATAGTCGAACATAACTTAAGCTTTGAGTCGCTAAAATCACTGAAGACGCATCGGGGGATCAAACACAAAGGCTCTTCGATGTTGCTATGCTGAATCCTCTGATCCACACTCAGTTGTATTTTGCAGTTCTGTGATAAAACTCACCAAACCCTTGAAAATGGGTGAAACTCTTCCAACTCAGTGCCATATCAGTATAGCAGTTCACAGGCTCATAATAGCGTCCATCACCCTCTGAATTGAGTGAAGTGGGAGCTAAGCCATGGCCCTTTTTCCTCCAACATTTCCATGACCTTTCATTACCAGGACTTTATTTCCTGAGATAAAAGAAATCCTGGTAAAGTGTGTGGAATTTGCGTGTTTCTACCGCCCCTCAAAAGTTCTGGGAAATTTATTCAAATCACGCTGATGACGTATGTGGTCCTTAAGCTTCTTAGGACCTATTACAACGATAAGATTGTTTTGCTAAATTTCTTTCCAATCGCACATTGGCTTAAGCATAGTGGGTCTAGACAGGTTTGGAATATTGGATTCCCCCCACTCCCAATAGTTTTCGTAACTGGAGGAGAGGAGGGTTTATTCTGTTATGGAACAAATGCATTGGGGAAGGTGTTCAGTTCATGGGTGTCTTATCTTTAGTTCGATCTACAGCGTTGTTCAACGTTATCATTTGTGATCATCAATCAGTCAAAAGTTGCATTAAAATCTTACCAATCAGAAACTATTTTTTTAAAACTAGGTTGAAGCACTTTGAAGTGAGGAAGAGAAATCTTCCAGATATCAATCAAAGATAGCCTTTAATGTAAAACATTAAGTTTTGGGGCATATCAAATACTGTGTAAAGGATTCCACCTAAATAGTTTAGCACTGTGAAATCTGCAAGCCTACCAAAGCTCCAGAGCCACTTAAAGCTAATTTGATGCAAAAACCGACACTGCAGGCCCACTCGCCTTGTACTTCACGCATGTAGTGTGCATAAATCAGTTTACGGGTCCGAAGTTTATCAGTCTCCATCAGACTGAGCTACCAATGCTCTGTGCTGGTTGCATCTCAACTAAGATAATTCAGGATGTTGGATGTACAGTTATCTGCTTTTTCCACAACAATCACAGCCAGAACTGGTGTGCAACACCAGTGCAGAGATTGATGACACACACACACATAATCACCTATAGTAAATCAGAGCATTTATGTCAAAGTTGATAATTACTGAGCCACTTAAATAGCACAGAGCCTCAGCAAACGCTGCATTATTTGACCTTTTTGTTTTATTTACCCATTAATTTCAAGACGTATAATGCATGCTTATCAGCATTTATATCGAATTGTAGTTTCTTTTTACTTACAAGCCAGTAATGCAAAAGCTGCTCCAAAATTTGCTGTGTGCGAAGAAGCATATAGATCTCTGTATTTTTCCTGTGCCATATTTCACCACAGGTCAATATGGCGTTAATGAGCTCAGTCTGGCCAATGCTCACTGGAGTCATAGAAAGACAATAAAACCGATACCTCAACAATTCTAATACCAAAACAAGCAAGTTTAGCGGAACAAAAAATGTCGCCCTAATTACACAGCGGAATGAAAAACTGGAGGGCCAGCTCCAAATGGTCACCAGCTGCGAGTCAACACTTACTTTTCCTATTTTTTATGACCTATCGCCCAAAAGAGGCAGAAAATTCTGTCAGAAATAAGTTCATTATGACTTGTTTTTACATGCTAAATGACTGTAGGTGGGCTTTATACTGTCGAAGGTAAAGGGTTGCTGAGACTAATATGACTTAGAATATACGGCGCCTCCCCTGCAGTCAGCACCCTGTTTCCTAGGTTATCATTAGCAATAGTTTATCTGATGTTTTCTTTGTGCTCGCTGCAAGAATGCAGATTGAAGTACCCTCCGCTGTGATAATAGTCAGACAGGGAGGGGGGGAAAGACTGAAAGAAAATAATTGTGCAATGAGAAAATATGAAAAAACTAAAAGACAGCTGCTATGGCTACTGTGGCTGAAGGAATTGATTGTTTCCACAGCTACACAGTTTGTTTTTTCTTTAATACATTGTCACTGTGACAAGCAGGATGCTCATCTGTCTAAAATGGCACTGAGACAGCTGTGGATCAATCAGACCAGTAGGTCCTGGACCATGCCATGCTGATGCAACTCTCAGTGTGACACTGTCACCTTGTTGCTCATCCCAGAGTCACGCGACCCAACTCCCTAAATGTACCTTTGAAAATGAGATTTGGTATGCAAATCGAGCTTAATTCCACTGGCCAGCTCGATGGAAAGATGTGCTTTTTCACTGCCACCAACACCCCCCCCCCACTTATGACCTCAAAGTGCAGTCAATAAAAGTAATTGCCTGCAGGATTAAATTAAAAATGAGCTGTCTACACAAAATGCGTGACCTGTGGCCACATTTAAAGTAGAGGGAGCAGCACAATCTAATCGAAGGTATGGAATGCACCATAGGTGGAATTGCAAGGAGATAGGTGGATATGGAACCCCACCACCCCCAATCTTGGAAATCCTTCCCAATTTTCATAGCATTGTTGCATATAGTTAAAATGAAATGAGAGTTACCAAGTTTTTATTTTTCAAAATCAACTTTTAATTATAGATGCAATCCTCATATTTTTTGTTTACCCCTTCATTTGCCACAGAGTGGTTTGATCCACTGCTGAAATGGTGCCCCTCCATTCATTTGGTAGGAATGAATGTGGCTGTCTCAGTTTAGCCAGTAGTTTGTAATGTGATTTCAAAATTTGGCAAATTTTTGTGGATTTTATACACAATAGGGTTTAACACGACACAGTTACTAGTGTTATAAATCGGGTTAAATTTAGAAAATAGGAAATGACAGAAGAAATCCAACTCACAGTCTTTGGGATCCAAACTGAATAGAGAAAATCACAAGTCCAAAGCCACCTCGTGGTGAAATGTTAGTGCTGTCTCCTCTCAGTGAAAAGGATTGTGGTTCACATTTGACTTTGTCTGTGGAATATGCATTTTCTTTTTCTTTCGTAAAAACTATTCCCCTTTTAACCATTCAAAATAGTACAGTATAAATAAAAATAATTTTCACAGTATTATGTTGCAGTTTTTTGCTAAACAGTACAGTGACATCTTTGGCGTCACACTCATTAAATGCAACTGACAATATGTCCAGTTTATTGACACCCCCCCACCAATTTTATATAAATAAGAAATAAGACATTCACCCCTGGAATGCATTTCCTTCACATTAACATTTATCTAGATTTTGGAATGGATTCTTTTCTACCTACTTGGCAGGATTTATTCCAAAATCCAGCTTTCAGTAGCATGTGTATGATCATACATTTTAAGAGCCGTCATAAATAAGAAGCCAGCAACATTGGTTCTCAACTATAACCTCACTATGTTCTCACCGAAATTGATGCTGTGCTCTTTTGGCTAGCATAGGAACAGAAGGAAGACGGAATGGCCCGATGGCACATCCATTATAGTTCAACAAGCACCACGTAAGTGTGGGTGAGGGAATGAAATGGCCCCAGCCACAAAGAACTCAGGGCCCCAGCAAATAAAGTGAGCTGACAGCAAATTGCAGTTGCTTCATTACAGGTTGGCTATTAGCACGTGGATCGATCCCTACTGTAATCAACAGCAGAGGCGAGTAAAGGAAAGTGGAGAAGAGGCTGAAATGATGCTCATTCTATTTTAGCCTGTTGTCAACATGCCTACAATAGCCTTGAGGCAGAAATCTATGAATGTATTCACAGATTTCCCAATGTGGCTAAATAGATTGTGTCACAGCCAACAGTTTTACTGCACCTCAATATATTGATCAGCGCATGTAATCCATGGGAAAAGTAAAGGATAATAAGATAAAATACAATGTTGGTCAAAATGATTAGAGAAATGGACATATTTGAGGGTTTAGTTGAATTTACCATTAAAATGAAGATTGTTGTATTATTGGACCCATGAGAATGACTACTACTATGCGCCGGTCAACTCAAGGTTCAGACTTGCCGAGGAATGTATTCAGCTGGAGTTGCCAATGTGATCCAAAGCATTGTTGAGGTTCTAAGGGGAATATACTGACACACTGCCAGAGAGCTGCCCATCTGAGAGGTGGACATAATCATCCTTTTTCTGTCCTTCCACTTATCTCTTCGACCATCAGCAGGTGGACCCCTTCAATTTGAGCCATGTTCTGATCAAGGCTTCTTTTTTTTAAAGAAGTTTTTTATTTTGGGGGTCAGGCTTTAGGTGCCTGTGAAGCACCTACAGACAATTTTGATCATAAGAGACCCAATAATAATAAAGTTGGATTGAGTCGAAAACAACATTTGTTAAAAGTAGTGGATGAGTGTATAAACACTGAACTCTCTTCAACTGATGCCAGTTCTGTATAAAGCAACTACTTATTTCATAAACATTATGAAATAAAATTGAGGTAAGAAAGGCCTATATTTTCAGATTGATCAGGGGTTCTTGTAGCATTGCTTTACTACAGTGTTATATAAAAAAATATCAAAGCTTAAGGAGGACCTTACAAATCAGTCACCTCACCACTACATTCAGTCATATTTCTTTAATTGTGCTCACAGTCCCCTCTATTGATGCTAACCTGACCCACTTCTTCAAATCTGTAGTACATTTCTCCTTGATACCTGCGCTTATCTGGAACGGTCCTCTCTTCTTTGTTTTTCTGCATTTTATGACCGGCCAAGAGTTCTGTTCGCCACCTCCTGTTTGTCTTAGAAGTTCAGAGCTTCCTTGAAACTTCTGACTACCGGCTGCTGTCTGTAGACCCAGCAAACTCATTTCATTCATGAAGCCCCTTGAAGCTTACACACACCCCTCACATTCCCTGTTGCTCTCATGCTCTGTGTCATCCCAGCGCTGAATCATTTCTTCAGATGCTCTCTGTGGGGGAGATAGCACTTGTGGGAAGCTAATAGAGGGTGACCACATATGTGAGGGATGCGCCTTGCGCCATGTGTGCATGTATGTGCAGTGAGGTAATGTAACGTGAAAAGTGGATTTGTCAGCATGCGGACATCGAGATTATGGATTTTTTTTGCATGCCAATTGACTAATCCCTTTGTGCCTTTACTAATTCACCAGAAATATCCTAATTACTCCCTGTATGTAATGCATTAGGCCAGAGAGCACGCTAAGGTCCATTACCAATGGCAAGTCAGACAAGTTGAGACAGAGGTACTCATGCAGCTCTGCTTGTTAAACCTGTTGTCTCTCGCTCTGTTTCTTTTTTCAATTTAATAATATAAGGCGCAGGATTCTTTTCTTGGTTTCTAGCCATAACTGTTACTTGCAGAGGCGTTCTGGCAGTCATCCTCCCATGTTGATGCTTGTTGTGTATTGTAGTATATTGGCATATATTTGATGTACCCTGCCCCATAAAGGGAGTGGTCTTAAAAGATAGATAGATAGATAGATAGATAGATAGATAGATAGATAGATAGACAGACAGACAGACAGACAGACAGACAGACAGACAGACAGACAGATAGACAGATAGATAGATAGATAGATGTGTCTGTTCCTCTCAAATTGTTCGCCTTCCCAATTCCCTAATCTCCCCTTCTCCTCCACCTAGCTGGCCATCCGCAGGAGGGTCCACCCATACTGTTCAGGCCTGGTCCTGCTCAAGGTTTATTCCTACTAAAAGGGAGTTTGACTAGAAACTAATAATATAGCATCTTTGAGCCTATGTGCCATAAAAACTAATGTAATTTCTTCCATATCAGTAGGGAGCAGCAGATAGCTAATTGTCTAAATGATTTGAGAGAAGATACATGACACTGGGCCAGTGATGCAGGTGACAGGTAACCATGGCAAAAATGAAAAGGAAAGATCCAAACTCTGAACTGGGCCCTGGATGAAAAGTTGAACCTATTATGAGGAGTAGTCAAAGGAGGACAAAGACAGTTAACTTGAGGCAACGCAGTTAAAGGCATTTTTCATTCTAATTTACTTTCACCAGGGATACTACGACACCCACTGTTGTTCCTGGAGTGTGACGAAAAGTTATCTACCCGTGCCATGGTGCAAAGCCCTCTCCAAACGAAACACCCGCCGCTTCAAAAGAAGCAGGCGGACTATTTTGTTCGCCTGTTTGAACACACGGACAAGTGCAAGTCATGCTTTTCAAGCCTAACTGCTAAAACCAGAAAGACTGAGAGTCTGCCTTCAGTTCTTGCCAGGATACCAGTTCTGTCTTCATCCAAACAGGCCACATTTCACACTGAGTGAGTTGAAATAAAATAAGGAACTGCTTTGTTATTATCAGCCTAGAGTGTCCTTTTATTATATTTGTGATTGTTGGTGTGCCGTTACTCAAAAAACCCTGGCGTAATCTGTGGAGCTGGGAGGGTGATTATAAAAGATTGCAATCGACAGTGTGCCTCATTATATCTGCTCAGTCATGAAGCAATTTTTGGACAAATTTTTCTTTCTAGATTCCTGAATTGATGCATTTGACCCCGAAACAACCAGGGACTATAGGCTTGGTCTGCTGAAGGCGGCGGGATGAAATAACACAGGGACCCAGCTTTTAATTAATAACACCAAAGACACTATTACGGGTGGCTAAATCTCAAATGAGTCATTTCTGAAACATAGTCAGGGCCTTCTGTGAGGTTAATTGAGACCTTGACAGCACTTAAGCCTCCGCTGCTAGTTTCTGTGTCTTGATTTTCTCGTGGCCACAACACTTGGCTCCTGGGCCCGGTAAAGATATTTGATCCGATGGGAAGTGTGTTCTCCGAGTATCTTTGTAATCAAAAGGCTGCTGCCCTGAGAGCGAGAGAAGTGGAAGGGGGAGGGAGGGCAAGGGCTAGTAAAGACGTGGCAAGGGGACGACCACATCAGTGGAGCTCAAGTGCTCTTGGGGAGGAAAATGAAGGAGTGGTGAGGGAAATACATATCCAGCTGTAAACAATGGATATGAAGGTGTCATTGTTACATTTCACATATATGTGTTTATTTTTCTTTTAATTTACATATTTATCTTTTTTAATGTATAAACAACTGTCAGCCATTCTGATGCTCTGCAACTCACCCGCGGCCATAATCGGCGTGCAGTTGCTGCGAGTCCTCAATCAAGCAGATTGAAAGCACTGAGCAACCATTTGATTTAGGCTCAAACCCATCCAGAACAAGGTTTGTTCCCAGAAGAATACAGTTTACGGAAGCTTCTGTCGTCATCCTATCGGTTGTCTTCCTTTGTCAACTTTTTCTGCACGAAGACAGACAGAAGTGGAGTTTTGTTTTTATTTTGTTTTTCAGAGCGCGCATTCTCCATCTCTCTCTCAGCTCACGCAAGCAATCACAATCCGTTTGGTGCTTACTGCTAACAACCCTTCGGGAGCGAGTCCAGCTTTAATATGTAATTGAAAATGGCCGCCGCGGTCCATTTGGTACACATTTGTTCTTCTTCTATCAGCAATACGAGTGTCGCCGAGAGGCTGATGTTGAGGGATTTGATTTTTTTTTCTTCCCCTCTGTGTCATTTCCTACATCAATATCTTCCCGTCCTTTGATGCCCATTCTCGATGACAATTCACACTTCAGTGGAGATTGCTCTAAATTTCGATTTCAGCCTAAATGTGCTTTTAAGTAGCTGCCTCTGTCTGGACGTCACTCGTCTCTGATTTCCCTCCACCCGTCGGTTCACTGGGACAAAATGTTTTCCTTCATGCAGATGCATGCACCTTCTCTGGCTGTTTGTCTCAAAATGAGACTCATCAGCTTTGTTAAAACCACTAAAAACCCTAAAAAAGACAACTAGCATGCCTGTCATCACTTTTGTCTTTTACTTCCACCAGTCTGAGTTAAAAAATCTAAACCTCATGCAGGCTGCAACATGCTGAATTGGAGGTCATCATTTCTCATTCCAGAGCAAAGCGCTACAAAACAGATGCTATCATCTGCCGCCACTATTCTTGCCACCTGAAATTGCACCTATGAAAAGCCCACCCGCTCATGAGATTCACCCTTCAATCTATCTACCATCTGATCACCTCCTCCGGCCAGACCTCGCCCGATCTCCCTGAGGGGATGCTTGAGGTCTTGAAGCAATTTTTCTTTTAATGGAACTTCAGAGTAAACCAGATTTGATGATCCTCCCATGCAAGTAGGGCTGGCAGTTTAAATCTGACCCCTCTGTTTCCATGTCCAGGCCCAAAACCTCATTACAGGGGATTGATCTCTTCATTCTTTCCTTGTGGTCGGGGGTAAATGAAGAAATGATAAGAGTGCCATTTTAGATGACACTTTTTATTGAAGAATCGGTTGATTTGTGTGATCCAATAAGTCAAGGCCAGACGTGATAGTTTGGTGATATTCCTATTAATACTGGGGCTTTGGATGAGTGTAAAATAATTTTAATATTTATTCATTCACTTAACTTGATGATTGAAATAATAATGTTGGTAATGGTGGCGTCCATAGGCTTTTATTTATATGTCATGTTACAATGAGTAAGTGTGTAATTACACACACAATTATTATTATTATTATTATTATTGTTACTGGTACAGAAGTCAGTGGGTGATAACAAAGAACATTTGGTAAAATTCCCAAAATGAGAGACTTTGATTTCCCATAAAGCCGGCGCCAACAGACACCTGCCAACGAAGTGCGACATCTGTTAAAAACCGTGGCTCGACCCAGCTCCGTGTGACAGGAACAGGCGCGCAAACATGAGTCATGTTTCCAGGTAAAGCTTCCAGGTGCTTCTATTTAGTGCCACCTGGCTCCATTATTGCTCAGTTCTCTCCTGCTGCTGCTGTTTGACATGTGCCCGCTGTATAAATGTTGGGATTGTGTAGGTGAGCAAAGCTCGCGAAGGTTTTGGGGTTTTTTTCTATTGTTTTCTTTGTTTTTTAAATTCTCCCTATTATCTGCTTTCTCTGGTGTTCATGCTTGTCCTGTTATTTTCTGTGCTGTTTCCCCTAGTTAAATTCTGATTTTGCTTCTTCCTGATGGAAGTAATTTGATTTAATATATTTGGAACCCGGTGGTCACCGTCTCAACATTGTGTTTCCTTTACCAAATGAGACTGGAGCCTCAGCTCCTGCATAATATATAATTGTGTAAAAGCAAGTAAACATTTGTATTAAACTCAAATCTGAAATCACTCCCTATTTCCTATATCAGGAGTGTCGACAGGGGCGGTAATCCAGCCCAGGATTCTGTCCTACCAGGTCAGCAATGCTATCACTTGGTATCCTACCTGATCTGTGAAAGAATTTTCTACCTAGTAGGACAGAAATCCTGGATGGATTGCAGCCCTTGAGGACTGGATCTCAAGACCCCTTCTGAATATAGTGCACTAACCTGAAAGTATGCCATTTTGTAGGGCAGTGCAAATGTAGAGTGAGGATCTCTCTCTCTTAAGTGCACACATTGTATTACACAATGCATTGCACAATGCAAAAGTAGTGTATAACTGATTAATAATTAACTGTACTACAGTTGAATGTCAACAATTGACTACTGAGTGTACTGTATTTATTAATTAGAGAACAAATGACTCAGCTAAGAACACAGAAGGCAGAACTGAAGGTGGCAAAAATGAACATATTTAGGTTCTCTTCTGTACTAATGGATGGTTAGGATCCTGAATGTATCAAGATGTTGGTAGAAGGATGCTAATTCAGAAAAAGGAGACCCAAAGGAAGACCTCTGACTAGATCTATGGTCAGAGTTATAGAGAACAGGAAGTTAAGGTTAGAAAGAGAGGGTTGATTTGCTGGCCCTTAAAGGAAAAAAGGGGCAAAAGAAAGGCAAGACTTTAATATTGTTATATTATTTCATGCCAGATGTCTTAAATAGAAACAAGTCCTTCGATTAGACACCAACATGCTTTAACTTCTGCAGCTCTGGAATGAAAACCCACCCCTATTGGTTCTGTTCCAATGTTTGAAGTGTTTGACCTATAAAATCTTAATGACAGAACTGATTCACAGTCACATTTGCAGTAGTTTTGTGCCAGCTGTGTCAAAATAGTTGACACTTTAATTTTTATGAGGTTTTTTTTATCCTTGCAGAATTCCTCATCATGTTAAATGAAAATTGTGTTTCCGAGAGTGTCTGAATTGGTAAATAGTCACATTGTTATTCTGTCTATATAATGTGATATTCTTATGGAGGAAAAGTGAAAACCTGCTTTCAACCACTTTGGTCTTAAAGAGCAAAATTAATGCTTGACGGAGATTTAAACCTTTTCCTTTGCGGTTGTGTTTTGTTTAATCATTTCAGTCAGCCTGAAATTTTAGATGCAATGGCTCTTTGATCTTAAATGATAATATTCAGCATTTTAAGTGGCTTTGGCTATTTGACTGGAGTGAACAATTGTCGTGCAACAACAACGGCTCCGACCACAGCCCCCTATAAACTAAACTACTGCAACTTCCAGAGCAACTGAAACATCCTTATTCTTCTATCCATATAAATTTCCCAAAAATCTATAATATTTTGTACAACCTCTGTTGCCTCTGGTTGCTAGCAAACTCCACAAGTCAGAAATCAGAGAATGACTAGAATAAATGTTTCTGTTTGGGAAGGCAAGGAAATGACTACAATTTGGCATCTCAATCAAAAACTAATATTAGTTTCCCGAAAAAAACAAAACCAAATGTCATTTTGAAAATCCATGGAAAGCAACAATATTTTAGACTCAGGACACAAAGAAGATTTTGGTAATTACCGATACACTTAATTTAGGGCAGCTATAGCAAACACGTCACAGTATCTGGTAGGCTAATTAATTTGCGAAGCAATGTGTATTGTAAATAATTTCTCTGTTTGCATTCCAGTAGACCTTAAAACTAAAGAAAGGAGGTGAAAAGACATCTTACCCTTTCATGGTTTTCTCTTTCTTTACCCAGACAAAGAAGAGTCAGTGGCCACCTTCAAGGGCAACGAGTTCTTCTGCTACGACCTTTCGCTGACGCCGATCCAGAGCAGCACCGACGAGATCACGCTCTCCTTCCGCACGCTGCAGCGCAACGGCCTCATGCTACACACCGGCAAGTCGGCTGACTACGTCAACCTCTCGTTGAAGAGCGGCGCGGTGTGGTTGGTCATCAATCTGGGGTCAGGCGCTTTCGAGGCCTTGGTTGAGCCTGTCAACGGCAAGTTCAACGACAACGCTTGGCATAACGTGCGCGTCACTCGCAACCTGCGGCAGGTAAATAGTGCTTGTGTAATCCAGGGCTACCAGAGTTGCTCTGGTGCCCCTGTCTTCCAGCTGCTCTTCTGCTTTATTTGATTTCCAACGACACTAAGTTAAAGAATCATAATTCACCTTTTTATGCCTCCCGTCCCCTGTTGCTTGCCCACAAACCTGTTGTCTTTTTAGGTCAGAGTTGCTCGGCTGATGTTGCTTTTGTTTTATTTTTGTTGTATTGTCATTATTCTTGCTAACATTCTGTTCTGAAGGGCATCAAAGAATACTTCTAAAGGATTCAACTTCATTTGTATAGCATCTGTCACGATCGAGATTCTCCCTAAGTGTTTTACAAAAAGACAGAGCCTTACCCACAAACAACAGCAGAAAGAAACAATCCCCTTTCAAATGGAGGAATGCTCAAGCAGGACCAGCCGGCAGAGTAACAGAGGAGGAGAAAATTTCCATTTCTTTTGGAAAATCCAAATGCATTCGAGACTAAATAAGTGTCTTATTGTGTTTAACTGCCAACTACCGTTTGTTGCTTTAACATAATTGCATTCATATGCAAATACTCTAAATACTGGCCTTGCAGCCAGCATTGGAATTTCGATGGCAGTTACAGATAGCAGTACAAAGATACAATCAATTTCTCTTACACATGCTGTGCTTACCGCCTGAATTTTTTCAGGCAATTGTAATTTGGATAAATTGCCCGTGAGACCTAGTAATGGCCAACGTGAATGGACTGAATACCTAAAAAGCCTGAAAAAGACTGTACATCAGCACTAGTCCTTTTTGTCTGCCTCTGTTATCACTCCCAGAAAGGTAGCAAAGAGGAAGAAGAAGCATCAAATGATACCAAAGTTTACTAAAGTGCTGACTGTGCAATCTCTAGTTTAACCAAGTTATTACATATTTCTGCTTTTTTAGGCTGTTTCCACACTGAATGTTAGAGGTCTGTGTGCAGCTGAGCGTAGCGGAGGGGTTGATTTAGCACCGCCACGCCTTTTTACTCAAGTTGAGCATTTTTAGTGGGTGCAGCGCCTTGTGTCACACTCGCGTTCAATGGGAGAGAAGCCGAGATCTTCAGAAAAAGAGGGGTAAAAGTGCAGGTAGTTGTATAATATGAAGAATGAAAAAGTTTATTTTAGCCGTGTTGGGATTTTGCGAGCTGTGGGACATAAGCAGGAGCCATACTGGTGTTTATGGAGAAATCTCAGCGTTAGAGAGAAATCACAACACATTAAGAACACTCTAAATCACCTTAAAAGTCTTCTCAAAAGGTTGCAAAAATTTCCTCCCAAAAACATTAGCTAAAAGAAAATATAGCATGCTCATGCGTCATATACTTTGACAATACTTTGGCGATATGAAGCATACTCAATTGGTCGCAGCTCAACAGCTCAATGGAGACATAGAGAAAGTTTTGTTGATGTCATATATATGTAATGTAGAGTTAATGGTGCTTTCACACACAATGTCCCTGGACTTGGTTTCCATTCCAGTGGGAATGTTAAGAAATACCTTTTTTTGGTTTGGGTTAATTTCACACTGCTTCACAAGCGGAACAAACCACTCAGAAAATGTAACACAGTTATAAACAGCCCATCGAGGACCGTATTGCCCCAAATTAGCACAGACTGGGAAGGAAAAAAAGCATGAGGAAAAGGAAACAACAGCTTGCTCAACCACACATTTACTTGTGTCGTTTTTTGTGCTTCTCTCCCCCCATCTCTGCCATCTCTGCCTCTATTGCTGACTGCTGACCTCTGACTCCAGTGATCCGCTTAGCTCTCCCTTTAATTGCTCAGTGTAATTAACGTATTTGCATATATGATATATGCCTATTCTGTCTTCTATCGGTCCTCTCTGCCGTCTCCTCCTCTTCTTCAGATTCACGCTCTTGCTCCATCGTGTCCCTTCAGCTCTTTGGTTCACTACCGCTCCCTGTGTTGCTGGATCGGCCATTTGCATTCACATTGTAAGCGAACAACGCAAGGATTCAGATGCAAGCCACCAATGTTTTCAGGCCAGCAAGAGTTCTCGTTTGGTCCGAATGAGCTTTCAAACGTGCCTTAACAACGCAAACTATCTGAAGAAACCAAATCTGGTCCAGTTAAACCGGACCAAACACCTCCCGTGTGAACATGCAGACAAATAGTCACACTCAAAACAAACAAGGACAAGAATCCATTTCACTCCTAATGAGTGTTTGGGAAGCCAGTATTTTTAATCACCTGTCACACTGGCAGCACACTGTCAACATGCAATGATCAGGAAGGAGATAAACAATATCCATATACCGGTACTGTATATAAACACACTCTAGGTTAGAACCTCTTGTCTAACCCTTCCCAATTTTCAAAGTTTCTGCTTATCACCAGGTAGTCAGGTGACCTCTAATACCTCCTCTAATGGGTTCAATCCCCAGAAGATCATTATAATTGACAAGCTGTCTAACGCCAACCTTGAGTTGGCTGCCTGCACGATTGTTCCGTGATGAACTGGCACTTTCGTGTTTTGCACGGTGCTCTGGTAAGACACGGTTACATTTTCAGAAACACCACCCATGTTTGCGTGAGAGCGGTTGCAGCTTGTGTGTTGCGGACCGTTCACTAGAGCTGTTCTTCAAACAAAAGCCTTCATGGTCTGAAATGTAGACTGAAGTACGCATAAGGTTTGTCATCATGTGATCAAGCAACCTCAGTCACACCCCATCTTTTCCTCTCTGTCGTTGGTTATTAATAACTCTGGTAACAAGTATATCTGTTTTTTTTAAATGTAAAAGCTTTGACGCTGTCACACAGCAAGCCATACCTTTGATATTTTGTCTATAAATTTACCGTCTTTCTTCACAAAACCCATCCAGAGAGTCTGCTTTCTGTGGGATAACGCTGATTAAATCAACTAAGAATTAAGTGGAAAAGGATGAAAACCGATTTAGGGGTGGTAATATGTTTTTAGTAAAACACAGAGCAAAGACGGGATGAGCGATAGCGAGGCGCCATGACGACCACAGATTCAGCGCTCTCCCTAGTGGCCACTGAGGGTACTGCATTATGAATAAAGGGCTTTCGTGTCTGTCTAAAGACATTAGATACTCCCTCTGCTTTGTTGTTAAAAGGCAGGTTGAAGAAATATCCTCATGACCTTGTGAGTTCATTCTAACAAATGTGCACATACTTGAGGCTGTTTGAACTACACTGGGTGCACATATTATTAAAAATAAGCACTAAGGGTGGCTTCTTATAGCCTGTGTGACTTCTGTGTGATGTTTTCTCTTCCTCAAGAAGCACACACGTGTCTACGTTTACCTACGAGAGACCGTACAAGGATAAAGGATGTCAATGGATGATATATGTGGTATATTGTGGGGGGGAAATAATGCAATCTAATAATAACTGTACTCAGCATATATCAAGACCCTTTTCTCGGTGAGTGCATACGTAAATCAGCATTGATTTCCTGATCCTTTGAGGTCCCGTAGGGATTTCCTCAGTTGGCCCGCAGACGTAAAAACTAATCTGCGTGCTGGCGCGGTCATAAATAACTTTTGAATCTCTGGCAAATAGAACTTTTGGCTGTAATCGTACCTAAACCAGACAGCAAAATCAGTGGCGCCGCACGTTATTGCGCTCCAACCCATTACCGCTATTACAGGAAGTCAAAGTCAATCGGTGCATTTCAGAGAAGCATTAGAGTAAGTGCAGAACAGGTAGAGTCCCCAGTTCTATATTCCACTTTATTAACGCTATATGCTTCTGAGCACAAATATTTGTGTGTCTTGATATCATTATGGGAATGGCTAGATATAAACTTGAAATCTAGCAAAAATTAGATTTAATTACACATTCAAACACTTGAAATGATGGTGCTTAATATGAGAGAATAATATGTTTTATACAGTCATTGTTAAAACTCCAGAGCGTTCCAGTTTTGAAGGATGACTCTGACACGCACTAGTGATTCTTACACACTCCTGACTCACGTCTCTACTTGCAGGGATGAATCCAGCACTGATGTCATGTGAAACTGTGCCTGGAAGAGTGGGTGCACACCTGTGTGCTGGTCACAAGCGCAATGGGCAAACTGTGCCCTAGATCTTCCCGTAACACAGTTTGCTTTCAAAGACTGTCCCCTTAAGTGTAAGAAAGATGAAGCAAGAAATATATTTGTGAAGGAAACAATTGCTACTAGCTTCAATTTGAGTCAGCCCCCATAAACTTAAGTTATGTTAGCTGAACAAAGGTAGCATTATCTTCTGAAGTAAACCAGCCACAATGGCTTACAGGCTAATTGTAGGAAGCACTATCGTCCAATGTGAGATCAAGAATGTTAATATGCTACAACTTAAACTTAAAATGCACCATTGTAACACTCTGTGTTAATAGTAATCACAACAATGATGACATGCAACGTGATGTATGTACTTCATTGTTCAGACATTTGATTCAAGTCAGACTTTATTTCCTTTTTACCCAAAATGAATAAGATTCGAGGTTGGACAGAAGGGTTAAACTGATGTGACATGACCATTGTTAATAAAGAAGTAACTAACAAAAGAACTAATCAGTAACTAGTGGAATTTATTGTTTGGTGGCTTTTTACAATGTATCAATACTTGCTTTGTTTCTCTGCTTTTTGTATCAATATCAAAGGGTGAAACATAAAATACATGATACGTAGACAAACACACACACATTATCCTATTAGCCACAAATTAACACAAGTGCATGTTAACACATATGCTCAATTGAAAATGAGCTAACGCAGGTAGCAGCTGATTTTCAGATCTCAAAACTCAAAAGCTCTCTGCTATTGCACACAGACCAGGCAGGCTAGAATGGGATGAGATGTTCTGGACTAGCGCTCTATGCTAACGCTCTGCGCTAGAACTCTGCGCTTTGTGCAACAGAGTTCTGTGTTAGAGCTCTGCCCTAGAGCTCTGCACTAAAGCTCTGCCCTAGAGCTCTGCACCAAAGCTCTGCCCTAGAGCTCTGCCCTAGAGCTCTGCCCTAGAGCTCTGCACTAAAGCTCTGCCCTAGAGCTCTGCACTAAAGCTCTGCACTAAAGCTCTGCCCTAGAGCTCTGCACTAAAGCTCTGCCCTAGAGCTCTGCCCTAGAGCTCTGCACTAAAGCTCTGCCCTAGAGCTCTGCACTACAGCTCTGCACTAAACCTCTGCCCTAGAGCTCTGCACTAAAGCTCTGCCCTAGAGCTCTGCACTACAGCTCTGCACAAGAGCAATGTGCTACTCGAGTTCTCTGCTAGAGCTATACACTACATCATGAACCAAGACATATCAAACAGCATAAAGATGTAAACAGAGGAGCTTTGATGGAAGAACACAGAGTTCATTACTTGGCAGATAAACAAGTCAGTTTACCTCTGACCAGCTACATTGGTAGCTCGCTGCTACCTGTTGTTTTGCCCAGCGTCATGAATGCACTGGGCAAACGTCCCCCTAAGAGCCAATACAACAGTAACAATGACCCACCATCATATCAGCTGTTCTGTGAGCATAACAGGCCCTTTTATCCCAAAGGACAGCGCTAGCAGCGAAAGGAAATACGCGACACACTCGTGGGAAGAATTAAGTGTGTCTGTTTTTTTCTTTCTTTTGTTCACAGCACAGAGAGAAAGAGAGAGGGAATGAGTGTATGTACAACAGAGGGTGGTAAATGAAGTGAAGCGCTGCAGTCTCTGACTAAAGGAATATCTGAGCATGGCTAGAGCACTGGGAAAGTGTTTGTTCTCTGCTTCAGTAAAGAACAAGACGAGCAGGATTACTTTTTTTTTTTTAAGTCCCCCACTGCAGCTTTACAAGCGAAAGGTTCCACATCTGCTGCACGGTCGTGTGGTGGTTAGCACTGTTGCCTCACAGCAAGAAGGCCCCGGGTTCGATCCCCGGTTGGGATTGAGGCTGGGGACTTTGGAGTTTGCATGTTCTCCCTGTGCCTGCGTGGGTTCTCTCCGGGTACTCCGGCTTCCTCCCACAGTCCAAAAACATGCATGATTGGGGATTAGGCTAATTGGAAACTCTCAAATTGCCCGTAGGTGTGAGTGTGAGAGAGAATGGTTGTTTGTCTATATGTGTTAGCCCTGCGATTGACTGGCGACCAATCCAGGGTGTACCCTGCCTCCGCTCGTTGTGCTGGGATAGGCTCCAGTCCCCCCGTGACCCTCAGTGGAGGAACAAGCAGTAGAAAGTGAGTGAGTGAGGTTCCATATCTGTCATAGACCTTGGCAAATGGTTTTGCTAGAGTCTTTGGAGAGACCTTTAAAATTCTTTTCCCAGTCGAGTTTCTGTTTGTCCTCCACCACCAACATTCACGTATCCATGTCCCCAGAAATTGAGATGGATATCATAATTCATGGTGCAAATGGACTTTTCATACAGTCTTTTTTCTAACGGAGATTAATTTCTTGGCATAGATCCGAGCAGGGGAGGGGGATTATATTATATGCATCAGGAACAAGTTTGGCAAAGGTCAGATAATTCTAGACCCTGAAAGAGCCATTAATATTTGTTTCTACAAATAGATTTGTGCCTTTTTATTCAACCCAGGGACTGTATATTGGATAAGTGGGAAAACTAAACATATATTTAGCTTGATTGATGATGCAATAGTCCCCTTTTCACCTTTAGGAATGTTTTTTTGGCATATTTTTAATAAATTTTCACCAGTAAAAATGTCCCCACAAAAAGGGCCTTGTCGGGGGAAGAGGAGAATTCAAATTTCCTTAAATTTCTTTAGGGGGTGGGGCTGTGAGCTTAAGCGCTCTGATTGGTGGAACACACAAGTGGCCTTGATTTTATTTTACTGTACTTTCAGTAGTTTTTCAGGGGTAATCTGAAAATTAGAATAATAAAATGGACTGTTAAAGAATCAAGTTCCAACAATAGGGGGAGAAGTTGAAATATTTCAAGAATGATGTTGAAAAATCATTAGAATTAAAGCAAGAATAAGCAAAATTCTTCTAGAATTTCAAAAATGCTTGGTGAAGATCTAATTTCATCTGGAGTCTAGCGCTATGTCACACACCTTCTGTCTGTGTCCATCAATGTGATTTCATGCAAATTGCCACCCCCTCCCTCCTCATGGAGCCCTCGGCCCTCTTTCCCTATAAAAGAATACAGCCAGCGGGCATTTTGTAGAAGCAAAATTGCGTTTAGAGTAAAAAACCTTTCACCTGAAACCAGCCAGGATCTGACATTACCTCTAAAGAAATAACATTACAGGTTACTTACTGAGTACTTCACCTGTTATACAAAATGTTGTGTTCGTGCTTTGCAGGTCTTTTTTCACAGACAAGGGGGTGTGGACAGAGGTAGAGAGGTGTGGCTCAGGCCCCCTTTTTTTTGGTCAACAGACAGCGCACAGCAGCCAACTTAGCAGAAAAATTAAAAATCACTTATGTCCTTTAAAGTCATAATACCAAAATATTTCTCTATTTTAAAAAACATTTTCAATTGTAATATATCAAGTTAGTACGGCTATTTTTATCATGATATTCAAATGTTTTTCTTTGGGGGTTTGGCTAGGTACCAAAATTTTAATTTGTAATTTCTATTTTCACGTTTTCTTGTGACCTTTGACCCGTTTTTCCTTCAAAAACTCAAATCTGTGTAGTTTATATTTTCTTCTTTATGACTTTAACGCATTGCCTTACATTGAAGTCAAGGCTGTATTCTGATAATTTAATGAATTAAGCCAGTGTCTTCCATGTTTATTCAGCGTTTTAATGAGAAAAGTGTGTGTACAATAACTTTTAGTGTCCAGCTTAACAGGTAATATGACAGCCTGACTTCCCTGATTTCCTGGCACATCAGTTTTTCCCTTTTTTTTCTCTCATCCAAATTCCTGCTAATTGGCTTACACATTCACAGCCATAAAACACAAGCAGGTAAAAGTAATAAATTCACAAGTACATCATAAAGAAATACACATAATGAGCACTTTACGGCGAGAGAAACATGATTAGGTTGATGACTGTGACTATAAATGCAACTGAGGGTCTGTAATGTGACACAATATATATATATATATATATATATATATATATATATATATATATATATATATATATATATATATATATATATATAACTGAAGCGAGAAAAAGGAAAGGCAACAAACAACAGCTCTGGGATTTGTTGGTACTGAATCAAAAAACACATTTATTTACCTTCACCTAGGAACTGAGACAAACAATTACAACAGAATCGGAGTAACTGACACAATATATATATATTCAGGATATATATTCAGGATATTGAGTTTTGAATTTTTAAAACATGCATGAATACGTGGTATATGAAACAGAAATTGCTGCTAGTTCAGACGATGCCATTAGCGTGCATGTCACACCATGCCTGCACGCAACGCAAACTGCAATAGGGTTCTTCTATAGAAGGAGTGGGCTGAGTCAAAGAATGACAAACCTTTAAAGGACGACTTCACTCCTTAAAATAGCACGATTATAAAATTAAATGCAGCCAAGGCTCAGTTGTTATGATTGAAAAATTCATCAGAGGAAATCATTGTCATTTATTAGCACCGTAGAAGCCTCTCCGAGGACATGTGAGCTTCCAAACCATTAGGCCTTTGAAAAGGAGATGTTGCTATATTTACTCTCGAAATGTAAACCCGTCATTCAGCAGCCTGTTACTGATGTGCTGTAATCCGTGTTCATAATCACCAAATCTGATGCCAGAAATAGCACATCATACTGGGAAACAACAGGGAAGACAACAGAAGGAGATGCTAAACCCTACATCTTCAATTAATTGAGGAATGCCACATTAAAAACAGGCAGCATTTGACTGAAACTGAAATTGTTTCTGCAAAAAATAATAAATTAAAAAGCCCATTTCCCCTGCATTGCCATCTTCGCTCACTTATGAGCCTCATTTTCCACTACCTGCGCCACCACATTCATGTTTATTCATTGCACATCTATAATTACACAACAAACGCAACATTTGCTCAGCCACACAGGTGCTATAGCTAATAATGGGTAAACTACAATCAGAGGAAGAGATCGCATATCACTACGCAAAAGCAGAAGGTAAACAACCAAGAGAAAGTTCACAATAACTGTAGGTGTCCTGAGGTGCAAACTGCAGCTAAATCAACTCCAGAGAGAGTAGAAATGGTACTTTTTGTTTCGTTGTTGTGCAGCCATCAGTCAGTTTTTCCGATTCTGTTGTAATTGTTTGTCTCAGTTCCTAGGTGAAGGTAAATAAATGTGTTTTTTGATTCAGTACCAACAAACCCCAGAGCTGTTGTTTGTTGCCTTTCCTTTTTCTCGCTTCAGTTGTCAGCCAAACGCTGCCCCTGTAATCTGCAGAGGTACTGTTGGAAACAAATGAGTTTCCAGTCATTATTTTTATATTTTGTCTTACACAAAATAAACCAAAATTGCATTTGTTAGACTAAAACCGGTCTTTAAAAGTGCATGTTACCACGCACTGGAATGGGATGCAGTCTTGTGCACGAGACATCTGTGCCAAATCCTTTGTACAGATGAAGTCGGCTGAACACGACGAAGGCTTCTCAGAAACAGAGACAAAGTTCTCCATTGTTGTGCCTCTTTAACTCCAGGTCTCTAACTTTCTAGCTCACTACACTGTGACTTGTTCAGTAGGTAAACTGATTTCTCAAAAAACAAAAAAAATCAAATCTCTCCAATCTTAGCTTCAGTTTATGTTTATCATTGCATGCTGTGATGTGTAATCAAGTATATATATAAATATATATATGTTTGTGTGTGTGTATGTTTTTAATGGGATGGATGCATCACAAAGTTGTTTGTCAAGGCCTGTGGTTGTTTACCTGACTTGGACTTTTATCCATCAGCAAACATTTCAGACAGCATTTACCCCTCATGGGTCAATTACAGAGAGGGCATTACAGCTTTTACAGCAGGGGCTCAGGGCGCGTTGAGCTTGAGGCAAAGTTAAGGCAAGTGCATGAGAGGGATTTCCTCAAGGCAATCAAGTCTGTGGTGTGGAACCAAATGAGCTGCTCTACTTTGCAGGCTTTCCAGATACTAGACATATTTATCTCCCTAATCCCAAATTATGGTTTTGCTTATATCAGTTGTTTGCCTTTACACCTCCCGATGCCTTGTAATCCTTTTTGAAATTCTCTATTTATCCGATCATTCTGGCAACTGATTGATAACAAAAGTAGAACAAAAGTTTAATTTTCTGCATGGTTGGGTCCAACAATGGGCCGCCAGTTCAGTAATACTTACAGTTCCTAGCATTGTGTTAAAAAAAAGAAAAGAAAGAAAAGAACAGCCTCTAGATCTTCCACACATCTGCTTTGCTCACATCACTTGGCTCACTGGCTCAACTTATTACTTTTATTTCATTTTCTCCATTTAACCCATCCTACATATTGTGCCATATGCAAATACGAGGACAGCAGGCAGCAGCGGATTACAGCTCAATATAAAAAATATTGGCAACTACTTTGATATTAATCCTCATTTATTAGAAGCTATAAACATCAGTACAAGTCAAATGCAATTCATTTGGAGAGGCCTATTCTGCCGCCTTGTTTGCCGAAGGAGCTAACGTTAATTCTGGCAAATGCTATCCAAATCCTGGAGGAATTGCAAGGACGGATTTGCAAAGCCTCTTGGGTAATTACATTACGGATAAAGGAGTCTTGCATCTTCCTCATTTGAATTTAAAATTACGACGCAAGTACATTTTTTTAGTATGGTTTCTCTGTAGAGTCCCATGGACGTCCTCGAGTCGGTGAACTCCTCTGACAGCATGAGTGACACATTGAGAAGGATGATGTGTTCATGGTCCTATTATTCTCTCAAAATACTCATATTAGGTTGCAAATATGAACTAAGCTGCATATTTTTCACTACCTATCGGAATTTCCGCTCTAACCATCATGTGGCTCTTGATAGGGTTGGCGACAATAAAATGTCTTTTTCATTTCTTTATTCATTAGTGTTCATTCCTTTAATGTAATCTTCAAAGACTAACTCAAGACAGCAACACTATTTCTTTTCTTGTATCTGTAGGGTTATTTTACAGACCCTTTGAGAAACACACATTGAGTTAATTAAAGGATATTACCTAGCGATCATCAACGTATACAAGGATATCATTTCCCCCTCCCTGTTTTTCCCTTTTACCGTCACCACCCTGTAAAGAATGATCAGTATCGTGTGTGTGTATCTATATAAGATAAGATAAGATAAGATAAGATAAGATAAGATAAACTTTATTGATCCTACATCGGGGAAATTCACGTTACATAGTAGCCAGTGGTATACAACACTAAAAGGAAAACTATTACGTTATGTACATTACTATGTACATTATACATTATATACAGAGGGAAAATTATATACAGAAGGGAATATTATACTATAAGAAAGAAAAATGAAAGTGCAAATAGAGTAGAATTGTGGCATTTACAGATTGAACAGTATATTGCAAATATGTTGTAAATATGCATAGAAAAGAACGGTATAAGAAAAAAAAATATTAGATTGCACAACAGCTTATCCGCAGATTCCAGAGGTAGTATGATATATATATAGACATATTTGTTGTTTGTTTGTTTTTTTCTCATTCATTCCGAATCTCTCAGCTCAACATCAAATGTGAGAGAACTTTAGAAATTAAAAAATAATCCCATGTTTATTATCATTGGCAGTGATTGTTTTCTGCCTTTCCAATGGTGTATTAATCCCAACACTTACCTTCGCCATAGCTTTCTATCAACGCTCGTTAATCAGCTCTTGTTTTGCTACAGAGACGCTCTTTGGTTTCCATATTCAAATGTTCACCCACACTTGAATCTTACTCACCACGTTAATGGATTAAAGGTAGTCATTACACTAATAAGGTGACTGGCGTCAACACTTTACCTTGACACGGAGAGCAGGAGTGGACGTGTGTAATGTTTTAAATTAGCCCGTTAGCCCCTTTGGGAGGACTTTGTTTACTGATGCTAACTCCCACACAGATGACACGGTAGGCTAACCAGTACCACAAATCCACACCCACGATGCACTTTTCAGTTTCAGAGATCCATTTGAGTGTCATTTCGATCAACTGTGTACCACTCAATTGTTTCAATTGTTTTAGCTTCTGGATTTTGGAAACATGCTGTTTCCAGCAACTTATTTTGATTTACCCACTATTTTCCCATGGATTTTACATCAGATTAATTAAATTTGAATCTAGATATAGCTACATTTTGACTTTCACTCAAGGAAGTTTTAAGAAAACCCTAAATCCTTTCTTATCTTGGGCATAAAGTGTTGCTCCGTGCCAAGGCCTATAGCCTTTATCTCTCACAACTGGTACAAAAATCCTATTTCCCAGATGAGATTCCAGAAATACTGTATTTGTTTAGTCAATGTGCCCATGGGGCACATAAGGTAAATGTTGAAAAGCAGTAGAGTAGAGACCCAGTCCTGTCTTGTACCTGGCACGATGAGACTCAAACAGTTTGACAGTGTTGGTGGCAATGGTTTTAGTCAATTTTTCAGAAGTAAACCTACCAAAGGCCCAGCATCGCATAGGGGGTGGTTTCCTGAGAAACCAGGGGCGACTGGGGCAAAAAACACATTATTATGACTGAATCAAGAACTCATTTTTGAATGCTATGTCAAAAAAATGACAAGAAGGCTGTTTTTTTTTCAGAATCAAACATTTTTAAAGTTGTTGACATGAAGAAACAATGGAGTTTAAGAAGATTCTGACTCCCAATGCTGCCTCTTGGGTGCAAGGCACTGCCAGGATCAGGTGAATGGTCTGCTGGATCTGTCCTAGGATGCTGCTTCTAGACCAAATAACTCAGTTTGGAGTCCTTTGCTTCCACTACATCTTGATTTTCCATGATGTAGTCAGCCTCCTCATCTAATCTCACTAACCTGCCATGACTCTTTTAGCTTCGCCCATCCAGCAACTGGGTGATTGCCGGGCCTTCACTGCATTAACCAATGGGATGTGTTGATGGGCTGTGCCCAATAACCAGCCAACCTAAACAGGCACCGGCCCACCTGGACAGACCACCCTCAGTTCCAAAATCCCTCAATTATTCAATATCAAGCATATGATTTGATGACTTCTTAATGGTTTCTGATTTTTTTCTCTTTTCTTGCAGGTCCTCAGGGTTTCTTTTGCTTTTGTGTTCAGATGAATTCAATAACTACATGAACCTTTCTGTCTCTTTCAGGAAGCTATGGAAATCTTTTTGTCATTTTTCTCTCCTTTCCACAGCACAAACTTGAGTTTTATTTTCTGAAATGCCCCCATGATGATTCTATCATTACCTTTATAATGTGACAAGCACCATCGTTTGATCAATAATTTACCAATCCTACCCTAAAAAATAAGTTGTAGTGCAATGATTTAATTCTGCTTGATGGAAATAGTCCCAATAATAACTGATGATGCCTCCACCCATTTTGCTTGGACCTTACTTTCAGCCAAGGCCATTGACTAGATCAGATTTTTTCAGCCAAACCTGAACTTAGAACACACCAGCCCAATCAAAACCATTCAAATTTCCTCTGTGGAAATTGATTAGCTAATTCTTGTACCCTTTACTAACAGCTTCTTTAATCTTCCAAAATAATTATTTCCCATCGTTGAACTTTATTTTTCTTTGCCTTTTTTTTACTCCTTTCTACAACTAACACTGTGTCACTCACGGAATGTAAACCATCTGTTGTTTTCTCTACTTAACTTACAACTTACATACTAACCAATGTACTGTTATCCTTGAAATTCCTTTTCGCTTTTTACACCCTTTTCAACCAAATTTGTGACACCGTTGCTTTCTTTATTTCTTTATTTGGACGTTTTTATCTAGATAAACAGGAACGTAAGCTGCTTTCTTTCATATTTTACTATTATACAGTATATTTTTTTTTATGTTAAAAGACTTGCAGCTTTTTTCTTTCTTTCCCACTTTTGGGGGTTTAGGTGTGTTTCCTTGAGTTTAAGATTGGTCATTATTATTTTTTTCTTTCTCCTTCCCCCTGTTTTCTCCTGAAGCACGCAGGCATTGGACACGCTATGGTAAACAAACTGCATTATATGGTAGATATCATTCTAATTGTCTTATACTTTGGTTTGCCCTGGGTTTTCCGTTACCTTTCTATTCTGTTTGCTTTACTGAGTACAAACCACCATCAGTTCCAAGGTAGCTGGAAAAACTCCACCACTTTTTTTGTTCTTTTACCCTCTATCCCTTTTATATGTTACCGCTTTTCTTTCTTCGACTGCCATCTGGTTCTCCCCTTCCTGTAAAGAAATTACATGTTCATTCAAAGAGGTCTGCCAAAATGTTAAAATAAGTTTAGAGCTATTATTTTTTTGTTTCAATGTTTTTGTATTTAAACTATTTTATTTAAATTCTATCCGTATGAAGAAATAAAGAATCATAATGCAATATTTTTTTTAAATTATTTTTTAATTCTTTATTTTCCTCCCTGGCTCCTTCTGCTTAATTTTTGTAGAAGAACTCTATTAAATGATCACACACAGCAGATTTCTCAGACAGTTGAATTTAAAAGTACAGTTTAAAAATGGAAAAAAGCATGGTATCTTTAGTCATTTCTGTATTATGTGAAAAACACGTGTAGGAGACTGTTACCTCTGGCGGACCTTTGGAGGCTGTAATGGAGTGATCTGCTATCAACAATTGCCATCCTGAGGTTTATGGACTCATGAAGAGTATTTACAGCTCCTGATTTAGCAGCCAGGCCTTCACTGTAAAATGGGCCTCAAATGAGGGCTTGATCCCATTATCGGCCGCTGGTTGATTTATGAGCGTAGACGGCGTGAGATCTAGAACTGTGCCACAACACACACTCCATAACACAGAGACGGACTTAATAAGTGCCTTAATATGGCAGCGGGTGCCTAAACTGGTGCCGTAAACAAAATTAATTAATTATAGAAGCTCATTAAGGAAAATAAAACACATTTGTCTTTTTTATAAAGCTTTAAATGAAAGAAGGATTAGGGAACCATATGTACAGTTAGCTTGTTAGTTATCCAATTTAACTAAAATTAAGACATATTTTCTGAGAAATCCTGATCTGTGCGTGATCAACCAGTCATTAACACTAACACTAACTTATATTCTTATTGTCTTTGCATGAAAATACTTAAACCTGTACCCCACTTTTTGTATTATTTTCAGTCTTATATAGCATTCAGAATATATGTATATGTATATATCTTGGCTAAAATATATACATACATATATCAGCTGTCCCAAGAGTACCAATACTTCCATAAAAAAGCTTAGCCATGCCCTCTTCTTATTTTTGATTTTTTTTTGTTTCTTTTATATATCAGTTTAACCTAATACCAATGTACTTAAATGAAAAATGACCTCACACCATATGTAAAAAGGGAAAAATGAAAAGAGGGAATGTCAGTGTCTTGGTGAAAATATCTATTTATCTGTCTAGGGGGAAAGATCAACATTTTCCTAAAATTCCTCCAATTTTGTCAAGTTTAAGGGTCATGTCCTGCAACTTTCTATTCACCAAGAACAGGATGTCTTTCCCTCTTTCTCCTCACTTTTCCTATCCCTTAACCCATCACCCCTTTGAATTAATTTCTGATCCCTACATTGCCCACCGACACGCAGTGGCGCTCCTTTGTTGGCATGTTGGCGACGCTTCCCCATTAGCACGTGTTGGCCTTTGGTACATGTGGGGATCCTTCCATCAAATCCCTGTCATCCTTTTCTCCTTCATCTGGTGTTGTGATGTGTATTTACTTACCTCTTCACTTTCCTGCATCTTGCCTCTCCTGTTTGTGGCGTGATTGCGTTGTGTTCCACCTGCCCCTTCCATCTACATTTTGACATGTATTCCGCCTAACTGCATGGCTCGTTCGTCTCCCTGTTGTCCTGCATGGATTGATTTTGTTTCCTCCAAACCAATAGCAAACCTGTGTCATTCAAAAACACTGGTTCGAACCCAGTCCTGGTTTGAGCAATCAAATTGCAGAGGACTTTTCCGAATCCTCGTTATCATAAAATTTACTAAAACGATGTTACTAATCTACCGTTTGAATCCAACCTTTGTTGTAACTGTACTAACAACCATTTTTGTGTCTGACTTCCCCTTACTTACAAAAGTACTAACCAATTTTCACCTCCTTCCCTCAACCCTCTTTGGCGCCCCATAGAAAACAAACGTTCCTGTTCTTGTCTCACCTTGAAGGCTGTTAGAAAAACAGCACACACCCTCCCTCAGGTCTCACGATCCTCACTCTTTACCACTTATAGAGGAATAGTGTAGTTCAGTTGCCCAGAGGATCTTTTTTCTCTGCTCCCTTCCCGATGGCAAGCTGCCAGAAATCTATCAAAGTCGACCACTGAATTGTTTCTTGCTTTCACTTTTCCCTTGGCCTTGACTGAATGGGGTAACATCTTATAGAAGATGAGACTGAAATATTCTCAGTCGAACAGGCTGTTTCTTCATTTGAGACATGTGAGGTTGTCTTAGAAGCAATGGTAAGTGAAACAGGTTCAAGGTAAGCTCGTCTCTGCTCGAATCACAGGGATGAAAATAGTACGTACAAGTGCCAATTGGTGGAAAACTGTTCTGTATATCTCAGGATTGCTGACAAAAGACTCAGGCAACCTCTCAAAATTCAAGGCAGAACTTGTCTTATATTTTAAAAAGAAGACTGGGAAACACAATTTAGGGATCGCTATCCAGCTAGGTCCATTTACGCCTACCCTGTTTGGTCTGGGGCCCAGGGACATGCTGATGTAGCCACTGTGAATCAAAGAGTATAGGTTTTTTTGATTTGGTTGCAAGACAAACTGGTTGCAGACCTCCAGTCTCAAGGTTTAAACACCTTCAGATCCATGGACACTGCATCCCAATGAATAATCAATTTCCATTCCAGAAGAATAAAAAGCAAAAATCTGAAGCTTGAGATTTTCACATCACTGGTGAAAAAATGAAGAGAATTCATTAGAACCGTAAAAGGAAAATATGCCACTAGATAATCAGTTAATGTATAGAATTGTTCTTCTCCATTTAATGGCTCCAAATAGTCTTTTTTGCCTTAATTGTATTAGGTCATCCTCGACAATAAAAAGGCGGTTCAGTTCTGTTTGCAGCGCCACGGCTGGAAACAGCTTGATCCTTGTTTATTCTCCAAGAGGGAGATCGGCTTCACAGCACACTCATTCGCCGTCAGCCTGCAGTCAGGAAGTCAGATTTGGTCAATGAGCCGGTGACACGCTCAACTGAGCATGCATTCAGCCGAGGTTCGATAAAAGCTACAGGTAAAATGGCGCCAGGAGGGGACACAGCTCTTCTGGAGCTGTTAGGTAGTTTAAAATTAGACGGCAACAATTCCTTTGCGAGGGGATCCCGTGAGTAGATATGGATTTGCTGAAATCAGCTCCTCGGTAGAATTTCTTTGACATGACTCGGCACATGACTGGAAATCTGAGGTTTTGTGGAAGAAATATTGCAATGACATCTCGGTTAAAAAAAAAGAAGAAAAGGATTCCCAGGTAGCATTGCTTAGTTTTGTGAGTATAAGAAAATTGAACAGATGTGTTATATATAACTGCAGCGTTCCTCAGTGTGGTTGGAGCAGAGATGACCTCACATGTGAATAAGTCAGCGCTCAAGTACCGGTAACTCATTTGGCATTTTTAATTGCCATCATGCACGTACCTTTATTTTTATGTACACATTCGGCACCAATCACGGTTTTAGATACCAGTCAGAGTCCCCCCCTCTGACTGCATGGATTGATAGATGTCTGGCAGCTTCTCTTTCTAGTCCTCAATGACTACAAAAATAATTTCCCCACAAAATAAACATCATTTATTTTAGACCTAAGGCTCCAGACTTCTATGTATCCTTATTCTGAGTAGAGATCACACAGTAGATGGCTTTGGTGAAAGTGAGTTTTAAAAAAAAGTCCCCTTGTTTGTTAAAAAGCTTCCTGGAAGGTCTCTTTTATCATTGCAAGATAAACAAAGTTGCCCTTCTGATTGCCCCACCACATCCCCAGTGTTAGCTTATGATTCTCCACGCCTGACCTGTATGGTTGCTCCTTCTCGACACCATATCAATGCAGCAGACATAAAAATGGGTTGCCCTTTTTACATGGGAAGTACGACATAAAAAAAGTGCAAAAGCGAAAGAAAAAATAAACATCAAGAAAATGCAAAGATGTTCACTCAGATGGGTGTCTGACCTGTTGATTGCAGTTGCTAAGCCATAATCATAGTGAAGCTATAGATGTGTATTTGATTTACTTTGTTTGCATTTGCCCCCTTTTCCAGACTTTTCCAACATCTTTTACTACCTGAATGGAAATGTTTGGTTAAAAGAAGTCATACTATCCTGTGTAGTTTGCATTTCCACTGCACCCTAAAGTTCCATAAATGTCATGGTGGCCCTTTAGATCCTGTTTATGCTACTAAAGTTTTCAGGATTTTTTTGTCATGTGTCCTACATTTGGCTCAATCAGCTCGTCACATATGCTCTCAAAGCCCCCAGTCATTTTAAGTCCCTTATTTCTTCCACAGTAAATGCACTCAAAAGAGCCAGAATCTTGTCCTCCTTACACTTCTTGTGCCTTCCCTTGTTTGAGTGAACCTTATAGACATAAATTCAGCAAGTTTGCGGTCCTACCTCCTTACAATATACTTTTCAAGAGAAACGTTATGGTTGCGGGAAGTTATTTTTGGGAGTAATTTTGGTGGAAACACACAGAGGCTTATCAAAATCCCAGGTAAATAACTTCCCATGAAGGGAAAGGGGCTACTGGGGGCTAAAAGCTTGTGCAGAACTAGACCTCTGCCTAGCAGTATATATCCAAATCAAACTTATAATTATTTTAGAATTAAAAACTCAATATGTAAGTGAGTAGCCTATGACGTTTTGAACCAATAGTTACTATAGGGTTGAGAAAGCATTATTGTATTGTTAGTTTTCTATTAGCAACTGCACACAACAGTGAAAGCGTTGAGTCTGAGTGGCATCATAACTCACATGCGAGATGACACAGCATCACTTCTTGCTGCCGTTTAAACAATTATCTTCCTTGTTTCTCCTCCTCATTTTTCAAATTCTCCCTACTCTTCTTATCTTCTGCATCTGTCATCGCTCTCTGCGTCTCCGTCTTCTTCATCTGTCTGCGATGGGCCACGCCCACGGCAGGTGACCATTTCAGTGGACGGTATATTGACCACCACTGGCTACACCCAGGAGGATTACACCATGCTGGGCTCGGACGACTTCTTCTACATCGGAGGGAGCCCCAACACGGCCGACCTACCCGGATCGCCCGTCAGCAACAACTTTATGGGATGCCTAAAAGATGTAAGTCTGCGCTATGTTATGCAATCACGTATATTATTCTTTTAGCTGATTGTTCCTTGCAATAGTAACTGCTTCTATGGAACATTAGCATTTTAGCATTACCTGTACCGCCGGTCATAGGTTTTCCGTCTTTTAAAGAACAATTCCATGGAAATTGACCGGGGACTAAACTTTCCCAATATTTGAGGTCTGAAAGAATGAATCCACAAATATATTTTTAATTGCTGCTGTTATGCAGTAGTTCTGTTTGTTCCTGTATTGTCAATGCAAAGTATATTGGGAGTAGATACTAAATCTTAGTTTGCTCAGGCAGTCTATATCTTACAAAACATCTATTTTTTCAATTTGAGAAAGTGGGCATTTATATAAAAGCAGTTTTAATACAAAGTCTTGTGCTTAGTTGGATAGTTTGGAAAGGAACAAAAAGAACTTGACTTTATGCCTGTATTCTAAACATTAGTCAACATTACTCATACTAGTATGAAAGCACATTCCAAAGTGCCTCAAACAACCTCTAATCATACTCAGTGCATGATTCTGATTCTCCTGACAGATTTTGTGAGTTATAATATGCTATTATACTATATGTGGCAATTAAAAAAAAAAGAATTACTAAAATATTATGAAATTATAGCCCTAGGTCGAATTTAGGTTAAATTTTCCTGTTGGAGTATGCTACGGAGTCAGAGAATTAGTGTGGATGGGTCCAGTTATCTTGTCCACCAAAATATTTTTTTTTCTAAATCTATCACCTTTAAGCACCAAAAAAAAAGCTTTAAAACATCACACCCGGCTAAAATTAGACTCCTCACAGACATGCAACAGTGGCAACAAAAAAACTCTAACAGGAAGAAACCTTGACCAGGACCAGCCTCATTGGGTAGGTTGGTGGATGGATGGATGGATGGATGGATGGACAGACGGACGGACGGGCGGGCGGACGGACGGACGGATTGATGGAAGGACAGATGGACGGATGGGTGGATGAATGGATGGATGGACGGACGGGCGGACGGAAGGACAGATGGACGGGTGGGTGGATGGGTGAATGGGTGGACGGACGGACGGACGGATAGATGGATGGAAGGACAGATGGACGGATGGGTGAATGGGTGGATAGATGGATAAGAAAACCACAAACCTACAGAAAAAAAGTTGTTAACGACATCCAAAAAAGGTCCTATAAAAACATTCCCTTTTCCTAAAATTTTGTACACAAAAACATCATCAACCAAGCTTCAAATTGTAGCAACAAGCTACAAGCTGTCAGGAACAGCAATCACATCTTGAAAGTAATGCACCCTTGTAAATGTAATGACTTGTATGGCAGCGAAGCAACGTGGTGCCATCACATTGCCTCATAAAATGACCCTGATTGAATAAGTAATTACTTTTACCATCATGTTTAATGGATCTCACAGTAATCGCCCTATCTCTAAGTTAATTAAGTCTGCAGAATTACATTTTCATTATTTGGGTTGCTATCAGGGGTATCCCTAGCGGGTCTTAAAATTCTCAAGGCGTTTAACTACCCTCTCTCTCATCGAGGCAAGGCTGGATTTATCATCAGCATACAGAATTTGTGTGTGTGTGTGTGTGTGTGTGTGTGTGTGTGTGTGTGTGCGTGTAAGACTCTCATAAATGTAAGGGCTAATCGTATCAAATAGAGGAGAAAATGAGAGAAATGTGAGAAAGATGCTAAAGATGTGATGCTGAAAGAACTAAAGAGGGAAAAAAATCTAACATACAGTTTTCAAAGGCACAGCACGAAACTTCCTGGGATGTGCACAGGAAATAAACAAAAACATGATAGTTGTGGGGTATAGTTACTTTAGAAAGTAGTCAATAACATTACAACAATATTATCAATTAAAAGTAATCTGTTTACTGCCTTACCTAAAACAACATGCATAAGAGTGCTCATCGGTTACCAAGAATTAAAAAACTGGAACATGCTGCAACTACAAGGTTTTGTCATTGACTGTGAGGAAAAACACAACATTCTCAAAATGAAACAGAGCCATCTGGCCCCGCCCTCTCACAATTTTATATCATATCTGCTGCTTTTCCACTTTTTCAGGCAGTGGGGGACTTACAGGGACTAGAGTTGGGGATATGTCCTCTAATGAGACAAGCTTCTAACAGTTTGTGAGGAAAGATGCTCTGTAAGTGAGCAATTGTTTTTGCAAAGAAATCTCAGATACAACCTTGAAGTGAACACGAGCAAAATTGAATGCCATCTCTTATTGGACCAAATTGTGACTCTGCAGGCTAATGACAAGTAAGAAAAAGAATGCATAGCAATATTTAACATAGCAGAAATTTATTCCAGATTTTAGGTTTGATTACAAAGCATTATGTGGGTATACATGAGTGCCAAACAAACAATAATGTAAGTTAAAAAAAAATTCAATGATTTTTGACATTTCGTCTTGTCACCGTCACTCGATAACAGAAGTGATATCAATGTTGATTATCAATGTTGTTTCTCTTCTCCCACTACTGATGGGAAAATGTGGTGGAAAACATAATTGGAAAGGCCAGAAAGTTACATCCAATACATTGGAGACATACATCATCCATGCATAGATTAGTCACTAAAGGAAACTTTCAACATTCAAATAAAAAACAGGTGTCCTGTAGAAAATGTGGAAGGGAAAGAATAATGGTTAAACTAATCTTAATGTGAGAGCACACCAGTCATTGACAGAACTGCTAGAAATGCATCTGATATGCAGCATAAGTGGTATGTTGCTAACAACAACAAAAACATGTTTGGAACAAACTAAAATCTAAAGACAAGAGCAGACCTCAGCCTAATTTGAGCCTTCATTTTTGACTGGAAGGAAAAGACTTTCTGGCAGGCAGTCTCAGTGGGATTTCTGTCACAAGTCAGATGTGGACAGTTCCTTTTAGCGAGTAACAATCTTGAAGTCAGTAGTGAGGGCTGAGAAGACCATCAGGAATGGGTAAAGACAGATCTGAAGGGGCAGAGGGACACTCACACATGCTTAAACCACAGGCCTTTATAATTTAACAGTCTTTTCAAAAGTACCTCTTCTGCTCGTTCTTTTATCACTGGTTGCTGTAGTCATATAAAAGTCATTGGATTGATTCTAGACCTCTGCATACTACATAATACTAAGTGTCCTTGAATGAGACACCAAATCAGAAAACAGCTTTCGCAGCTCCGTCTTTTTGTGTAAAAAAGTGAATGAGGGATTTTGTTCCTAAATCCTGACTCATCTGTGTGTGTGTGTGTGTGTGTGTGTGTGTGTGTGTGTGTGTGCTCGGATATCTCTATTATCCCCTAGGGGGCATTTTGATTTACAGCCAATGGGAAAAACAATAACCTACAAACCAGACAAACGGAGATGTACAACACAAAATAAGACAAATATTTAAAACAATATCTTACGTCAGGGTGCCCACACTTTTTCAGCAGGTGAGCTACTACTAGCTAATGACCAAGTCCCATTATATTTATTTAGAAAACTATTGGCGATCGACTGGTAGGTCGCAATCGACGTATTGAGCACCCCTGTCTTACGTCATAATATTTAACAGGCTAGTAGTGGCAGGGATGGATTAATTTTAATCTTACTCAAAATATCTGCAGCTGAAGGGGAGCAATAGGAAGTCTTTAAAAACCAGCTATCCTGCCTCAGATCTTTAAGGGTTTCCTCAAGGTGCTGGCATTCTGCAAGTTATGCTGACTAATGAAGGTCACGCCTGAGGCCTAACCCAGATTTTGACAAGGCCTTGTGGGTGATTTTTATACACAACTTCCCCCATTAAAACGAGAAGGCGTACTTGAAATGGGATAGAAAAATTACCTCAAATGTATATAAATACAGTCCATTCATCCATATATTTATCGTCTGTGTGGACTTACTTTATGAATCATATTCAGTAAGTAATTGGCTTGAAGAACTTCCGTTCATATGAGCACAACTAGCAATTTCTCCTTGAAGCGACCTGTGTTAAAAATGCTCAGGTGGTGAGATATGGTCTTCCAAAAATTGGAAATGTTGTTTAAATTACCTTGCCCATCATTACCGTGGGCACAACTCTATGGTGTAGGGTAATCATCTGTAGCATTGAAAAAAGGAACACTGACCGAAGGTTGAATGTGAGCATCCTCGAACAAAAAAACCCTACCAAACAATCTCTCGTGCATAAAGAATTTCTTTGCAATTTCCAGCACACGCAGCTGTGGCTGGTGCGGGAGAGGAGCTCAATTTAGGGAATCCAGCAGAGAAAATGAGGATAGCGGTATTGGTAGCTGGAAATGAAAAAAGGAAAGTATGAGGACAGTGGCACATTTTCATCCTGTGCTGGTTCAGTGTCAGAACACAGATTATCAGTTATTGTATGTTCTGGGAAATGGCTTTCATGCCGCCAACATGGCCAAATGCCTTTGATTCATGGGCCGGTACGCTCCAGGCTGCACAAAATCCAAAGGAAGAGGCCAGCAAAAAAAACATTAAAAGGCACCCAAGCCCTCTGAAGTTATTAGTGCGTGTTTGGTTCCTAGCTTGTGTGTGTGTGCTCAAAGTCACCCAGACGCTTCAGTCATATAGTGTGTGTGTGAGATGCATGTGTATTCCGGCACTTCCAGTCAGAGTGGTGAGGTGTGAAATCGACTGTCTGTGCTCCCCTGCCCCTTTCCAGTATTGTTGCCGTGGATTCCTCACACCATCTGTCTCCCCTCCACAACCTGGATTTCTCCTCCCAAACGTTGACCTTGTTGTCACCCATTTCACACTCCTCTCTCCATATCAGCCATCCCTTGCTCATTCTCCCCACCCCTCCCATCACTTCCTCTCTGTTCGTCATCTCCGTGCTCTCGGGGGCAGTTTTGTGTAATTAAGTCCATGCTAGTGCTGTGGGCATGCCAGCTTTGCCATCCTGACGGCCAAATTAAAAATTGATTTCTTCGACTGCTTCCATGCGCTGGATGAATACCCTCAACCTGCTGCCCCTTCCCTTCATCTTTACTCTTTCACTCACTCCCTCCCAACACGGACACCCTATCTATTCATCTGTAGCCTTCTCTCAGGATCATCTCTGATAAAATCTCCTCACCTTCGCAGCCGACTCTCATCCTCCACCGACCCAAAGTCGACGTTCATTTCTAACTTCTGTTGTGGTGCGAAACACAGCTGCATCCAAGCCTGGCCTTTATATTTCTAGTCAAGGTATGCTGCCCCTCAAATGGTACGGTAAAAGTCTGTAAATATATTAGATTGCTTCATATTAACAGTTAAAGGGTAATATTTGAAACACATCGTGTCACTTTGGCAAAAACAGGCCTGTGTTGTATTTTATATGGCCCCGATGGGCATGAAATCTTTCAAATACCTCAAGATAATAGGATTATTTCCGAACCCCTGACTAGCTGTGTTTTGTATTTAAAGAATTTCAATTGACAAATTCACTCAAGGGAAAGTCATTGCAGGGGCTCTGCAGCAACTTTTGGGGCCCAATCACCTTTAAGCCTAGAGTGAGATGCCATGCATACCACCACACTATACCTCCAATATGACAGAAATGTTTTGCTAAAGAAAGAGTGTGGACATATTCTTGGACATATGGTTAAAGTACCGTAAATTCCGCACTAGAAGCTGCGACTTTTTTCAAACGCTTTGACCCCTGCATCTTATAAAGCAATGTGGTCTATTTATGGGTTTTTACGATTACCTCAATTGCACCAGTATAAAGTTTTCTGAATTTGAATGGATATTTACGGCCACCAGAGGGTGCTCGATCAATGCAAGATAAAGAGGTTGAAGGGAAACAGTAAATCGCCGAGGAAGACACTAGTTTAATTGTGTTTTGAACAGCCTTTTTGTGCTTCATGTACAGACCCTCATCATGGATAAGACACAAAGAAATGCTTAAGATGCAGCTGTAAAGTTAAAGGCTAATGATCAGCAGCTGATAGCCTCGTTATTTTTTTAACAGGCGAGTTACTCTGTCATTTTACAGCTGTGTTTCTGCTGTGTTTTGTAATCAAACATTTAAAATAATCTATCTGTGTACCATAAAGATATCATGTTTCAAAGTGGCCACCTGCGATTATAGTCAGATGTGGCTTATATGTTTATTTTTTCTTAAATTTTATGAAATTTAGGTGGTGCAGCTTATAGTCAGGCGTGCTCTATTGTGTGGAATTTACGGTAGGCATCCGGCAAAACAAACAATATTGATATTTGTCCTTCAGAAATCACAAACTTTTAAAATTATTTTTTATAAGTAGTATCTACTGCCTGATAACTTTTTTTAAAATCTCAGGACAACAAAGTCTGTTTTCTTTTGATAACACATTCATTTATTCAGTCTTTAGATGTCACCGGGTTTGTTCCATCTTTTGAAATGACAGATCAGAATTGAGTCCTACGCAAACGTTTAGTGCATTGACTAGATATGAGATTTAAGTGTCACTTCCTGGTAGCTAAAGCAAGAGTGACCTCTGTTCAAGGCTGAAATCAGGATCGCCTGGGTCATCATGCAATCATCAGAAATGATTAACTATCCCTCAGAAACAAACTTGTCATGTCCATATATATAAATGTACAAAGAAATTAAATCAAGGAAAAATATATCTTGTTATCCTGAGACAGCAAAACAATAGGCCATTATCTTGAGAAAACAGACTTTATTATCCTGAAATAGCATTATAATAAGTAATTATTATGCGGGAGCAGATTTTCTTGTCCTGATATAATGAAATAATAAGTGGTTAACATGAGAGTATGGACTTTGTTTTGCCAAGATAATTAAATCAATTAATGCATTATAGAAAACTTGAGAAAATAATTATGAGAAAATGTGGGTCAATTAAAATCAAGTGCCCGGGTTCTCTCGGATTCCATATTGCTCACTGATTAAAATAGCCAAATTTGTCTACTTGATCATTTGGTTCATTAGACTGTTTAAACTAGCTCTTCTCTTGGTAAACCAGAAAGACAAATGTCTTTGAAGATATTAGAAGTAGACATGCAAGAAACTGTTCTTTACACTGTATGTTATTAGACTTTATCTGCAATTGTTTTTCTTCTAAGGCCTTTAACAGGAACCTGAGTGCAGGTTCAATTCTATGTATATATGTGACCTTGTGTCTTATAGAAGGAAACTCTACTGATCCAACTAAATTGGAATTGTTAAATATCACAAATTGAAAGTTATGTGGCTGTTATTCTCAAGAAACTGCAAAGAAATGTTTGTTCTTTGCATCTGTTTGTTAATGGTGCATTCATGGTCCAGCATGAACCACATAATAAGCTCTGGATCAGTCACATACTGTTTCCAGTGACAACAGATTTAAATGAGCTTCTTTCCCCTTTAATCATCTACTAAACCCAATTTCGTGTCAGCCAACATTAGCAGCACTCCCAAATTATACATTTAGAGAATAAACTAATGTGAAGAGCAGAGTTATGTTCAAATGAAATATTAATAAACATAGTCCCTATCACATCTTTTTTCTCCTTGTCTTTCTGTAACCATTTACCCAGTTAGCCAATATTTAATAATAACCATTTTCAGCATGATTATTGCTAATTACTGCCGCTATTCTCTGCTAAAGATGACATGGTAGATGTGCATTTTCTGTAGCAGCGTGACCAACAAAGGGGATGAAGTCTTGGGTTCGGGAAAATTATAGAATATGTGGGGTTTTTTTGTGACTCATTGTTTGGCCGTGCGTAGGTGTGGTGCTTGACAGCCACAGCGCGGGGGGGGGAGTGGGCAATTGTGATTTTTTTTTAAAAAAAATAAGCTAATTGGAAAGCTTTTTAGACAGGTAGTGTGATAAAAACAGCGATAGCAGCAGTCATGTGAAATTGGATACAGCAAACAGCAACACTACAGATTATCCTGTTAGCACGGCCAATGTGAAAAAGGGATGAAAAACCTGTCATTGCTCTCCAATCAAATATCAGTATTTCTTATTACAGGCTAATTCCCTCAACTTTACAACTAAAGCAACATCGAATAAAGAAACACATACAGGAGTAGAGAAGTGCTGTTTTTTATTCTCAGCGTTCTCTCTGAGCATGACAAACACAATCAGAGAAAAAAGCCTCATTGGCCACTTTAAACTATTACCTTGAGGGCAGCCTCCTAAATCAAGCTATGCCTGGTTTCAAAAAAGAGGAAAAATAGACCTCCAAAAAGTGATCTTTATGAGTTATTAGTTATGAGTTCACATAATAAGGCCCAGATGCAAATGCCAAGCTGTATCGTTGAATCTCTATTCTGTCAAAGGACGTCAGAGACATTTGTATTGAAGCCTGAGGCGATATTAACTTCTGTCTGGTCCTGCGTGCCCCCTGGAGCATTTTCAACCTGTCAGACGTGCACATGTTCCAATGTTTCAGAGTGTTTCACCCACACAAGTGCAAGGGGAGCAAAGAACGCAGGTAAAATGGAAACATCTCTGAAATGGAGTTTGTTGTCTGGATGCCTTTCATGGAGGCCTTGGTCAAATTTTCCTGTCTCTTTTAGGTTTTGAGTCACTTAGACATTAACGCTAGTTCTTACCGTCCTCCAGGTCGTGTACAAGAACAATGATTTTAAGTTGGAGCTGTCTCGACTGGCCATCGAGCGCGACCCCAAAATAACCCTCCATGGCGACCTGGTGTTCCGCTGCGAGGACGTCGCTGCCCTGGATCCGGTCACCTTCGACACGCCAGAGTCCTACATTTCGCTGCCTAAGTGGAACACCAAGAAAACCGGCTCCATCTCCTTTGACTTCCGCACGACCGAGCCCAGCGGACTCCTGCTGTTCAGCCACGGACGCCCCCAGGGCCCAAAGGAGCAGAAGCCCGGGAGGGAGCTGAAGACCGATTACTTTGCCATGGAGCTCCTGGACGGGTATTTGTACCTGCTGATTGATATGGGCTCTGGGAAAACGAAGCTGAAGGCCAACAACAAAAAGGTCAATGACGGGGACTGGTGCCATGTGGATTTCCAGAGGGAGGGCAGAAAAGGTGAGACTTTCTCTTCTTCTCAGTCAGAAATGACATGTAATAAATTTGCATTTCGAAATAACTGCGCTCGTGGCTTTGTTTTGCTCCAAAAACACAATCCGAAAATTTGACAAAACGAACACGTTTGTCATTTTTTTTAAATTTCCATTGTGTTCCAAACCTCCTTTGACAGGATTAGAGGGATTCAGACGCGCTCACCAATTTGTCCGCCACAGAAAAGTTTTGTTGTTATAAACCCTTTTTTGTCTGTAATCACCCTGGTGAAGGAATGGCGTTGCGTTATTCTTTTAACAATGCAACTCGTGGCATTTCGTTTTGTTTATCCTCAAAGAAGGAAAAGGAGATATGCACGCTGGAGTGGGCGCATAATGAATGATCCGTAGGAGGATCGGCACCTAGGACATTATATCTCCTTTCTAATGGCGTCTTATAATAAGGACGTGCGCGCGCCATTACATGCGCGCGTGTGATCTAGCCGTCGCTCTGATCCGTAATTGGCTTTTAATAGAAAATTAAGACAGACTCGTTAATCACAGGCAGAGCGGGAGCCTTTTGTCTCACTCCCTGCTGCATTATGGTTCCCTTCGCCTCCATTTAGCCTATTAAAGGCGGATTACACACAACCACACACTTCAGTCATCCATCCTACCTGTCTCCTGTACATCTGTCCATTTTCTATGTCCCTAAAATATCTGTTCTGGGCTCCTAGCAGCCAAATATTTTATCATATGTGATCTTGAAAATCCTTTCAACTCAGATTTGACTTTATGGTTTTAGTTTCTGGTTGATTTAGGGCCTTTTATGTGGGTTTCAGGCTCCATCTCAGTCAACAGTCGTAGCATACCCTTCAATTCCCCCGAAGGCAGCGAGATCCTGGACCTCGACAGCGACATGTACCTGGGCGGCCTGCCGGAGCTGAAGTCCGACCTCATCCTGCCACCGGAGGTCTGGACGGCACTGCTCAACTACGGCTACGTGGGCTGCGTGCGCGACCTCTTCATTGACGGCAAGAGCCGAGATGTCCGGCGCCTGGCCGAGATCCAGAGTGCCATCGGTGTGAGTAGCTTCTGCACCCGGGAGCTGCAGAAGCGCTGCAGCAGCACCCCCTGTGCCAATGGGGGGTTGTGCAAAGAGGGCTGGAACCGCTACATTTGCGACTGCACTGGCACAGGATACCTGGGCTCCAACTGTGAGATAGGTAAGTTAATTCCTTTAAATATTAATCACAGAAAACATTTGATATATGCATCCAAGGATGCTCCCACAACAAATTAACTGGCCGACATGCGGCATCACTGGGCAGCATAAAATTCATGCTATACAACTATGAAATTCCAGTCAATAAAAACCTAAAATTGTCTTGAAATTGAATTGTTTTATTTAACTAACATCATATTATCAAACAATATTTTTTATAGCATGTAGAATGTGCAACTCTTGAAGGCATGCACAGAAGATAGGCTAAATTGCTAACACTGTACATCTTATTTAACAAAGTTGAGCAGGAGAACAACTGTCCTTCCACCAAGCAGCTATAGCCCAGTACGACTTCGATTCCAGTATATTAGACCTAACATCCACCTCACATCTGCCGCATGCATCAGATTTATTCAGATTAGCTGCATGCGCCTCGCTTCACGGTGTGTGTTTGCATGCCTGTGGGGGGTTAGTGAGCCGTGATGGTACCGGATTTTGTGAGGCAAGAAAGGTAATGAGGGATGCAGGGAAGCTTAAATCAAGGCGGAGATAGAAATGTCTCTGGTTTAAAGGGTGATGTTTCAACTGTTTGTCTTTTGGACAGCCGTTGATGCCTGTTTGGGTGGTGTTCTGCTGCCATCTAGCGGAACTTTCTGGGAATCAGGCTGCTCCCTCTCTCTCCTAATAAAATTGTGGAATATCTTTATGAGCCCGAACATATATTATTCATTTACACAAGAGGCACTTCTTTTTTTAAGTGTTTATTCAAAAGGTTATTTATTTATTTTATTTGAGTTTTGCCATATCGTTGTGTTTACTTGTAATTATGCAACTGTACATTCATCTGCTGAAAACCTAGGTTGTCGTATAAAAAACATCTTTACTGTTATACATCTCATGCTCCCTTTATAATAAATCCAAGTTTCGACCTCCAAGGACAGCCACAAAAAAAAGGAAGTGCAGTGCCGATGGCTGAGCTGCCTTTCTTGAGACAGATATACTTGTTGCGGGGATACCGTACTGTCATACTGAATCTGCCTCAGCACATCCGCTCTACCTCTCTACCTCCTCACCCATTCTGTCCCCTCCTTCACACCTCCATCCAGAGGCGACGGTGCTGAGTTATGACGGCAGCATGTACCTCAAGATCATCATGCCGGTCACCATGCACACAGAGGCCGAGGACTTGTCGCTGCGCTTCATGTCCCAGCGGGCGTATGGCCTGCTGATGGCCACCACCTCCAAGGAGTCGGCGGACACCCTGCGACTGGAGCTGGATGGAGGTCGCATCAAGTTGACTGTAAACCTCGGTAGGCTGTGGTTCATTCTGGTTGTACCCCCGCTGACCTTGTGAATGATCCATCTCCTTTCTCTGTAGCGAGAGGTGTTTTGATGTTTTTTTGGGGGGAAAGCTTCTAAATTTATAGCTCATTTGGATGTTATGTTGCACATGTATTTGAAAACCAAAGCTGTGCAAACAGAAAAACAGGGTAAAAATGTAGAAACGTCACCTCACGATTGCTGCAGGAATAAGGATTTCAGGAATAGACTCCTGTGCATTTTTTGACCCCAGTTTCTCCATCCTCTCTCTGCATTCATCCTTTTCTTGTCCTGATGTCATCCTATGCTCTTCAAAAGCTCCATCTCTCAGCATCTCTTTGGCCTGTGTCTGAGCCTCTCTGTGCTAACCTGCCTTTAGGAGTCGGCTTTGCTCTGCTGCCTCTAAAGGTTCACCTTTTTCACTATCTTTGATGAAGGGCTGGTGAGTAACGTCACCGTAATCCATTATAGAAGAGTTGAAAATGAAAAAAAGCTCTATAATGCAATCTAAGATCACGCTTTGTTAGATGAATGGAGCAAATTTACTCTATAATTATATTTTGTAATTTACTTTGCAAATACTACTATTGTAACTCCTTAAATCTTTTAACGCAGTGATTTTGTGGGCCCTTGAGATGGTGCAGGTGGTGCTCGTAGGGCCTCAGAAAATTGGAGGGAAAATGACAAAAACAATTATCAAAACATCTTTCTTGATGTCACAATCTGTGTTTTACTCCTGTTATCAAGCTGCTCTAATCCTCAATCTATCACAACTAGCTAGTGTAGAAATAGACAGGTTTTTGAAAACAAACAGATCAACAGGTCTTGGCAGTTCCCAGATTTGGAGTACTCTTTGAAATATGGGTCATTAGAGAAGCAAATTTGCTAAAAAAAATAAAAATAAAAATCCACGAGTGCTTTTGGATCCTTTAAAGCACCAGCTGTGAACAAAGAAGTAGAGCTGGAATATCAACCGAGGCAGTGCAACAGGCAAACTAAGCCATCTCTCTTCATTCCTTTTCCTTTTGTTCTCCTTCTCCCTCTCCCTCGTTTCTGTCAATCATGTCTCCCACCTGGCCGAGACTCAGACGATGGAGCTTTTCATCCCTTCAATGGCCTGTATGTCTGCGGCCCTCGGAGCGAACAGTTGCAGAGACCGGCTCACACCTTTCAAGCGAGCGTGCACACCTTTCCCGGACCACAGGAAATTGAAATCTCTGTTCTCGCAGCTCAAAACAATTACCCAGCCAAATCAGGGTTGCAAACATAAGACGTTTAATTAACCCTTAATCAACAGGGAACGCTCAATGTCCGTTCGCCCTTAATCTGATTATTAAAACCAATCTTGGTCATCGCTATGGGAAAGATTGGATTTGGCAGGTTACACCTCAACTGCATTTATTAAAAAAATATCGTTGATAATTTGTCAATATTCTATGTCATCTCTTAATAAAATCAGTACGATTTTCCCATTTCGAAGGATGCAGCCCATTGGTATTTCTCATTAGATCATTATCTGAGTGAGTGTAGCCGGTCCCTGGCTGTTTGTTTCCACTATTCTGTAGCGGTTGACAGCTCGAGAGACCACAACCCAACCAAACTGCCGCTTGCACACATTTTTCGGCCGCAAGATGGAGCTAAATCACCATCAATTTTTTTCAAAACTAACGAGAAATTATGGTTTCTATGTGTAGCTCTTTTTAATTGCCCCGAAAAATCAGTTTGTAACATGCAACTCATGTGTAAACTGGTCAATGTCAAGGAGATTTCATTCCGAAATCGATGCCGTCATTCGTTCGGAAGTCAAACCTTCGACTTTTGCAGGACGCAAAAATGAAACTCCAAAACAACAGGCTCCTCTTCTCTCGCCGCGTGTGTGCAACAGGCGTGGGGTGGCTGGGATGTGCAGATCACCCTTTCTTGTCACTCAAACAGTCGGGTTTCTTGGGCCCAGATCGTCGCAGGAGGCAAACCGAACTGAAATTTCCAGCAAAGAGACGAGAATTGGGAGTTTGCAAGGGCGGCCGCCAGTCAAATGATTTGAGCCGCTTGACAGCTTCTCAGCTAAAATAGGCTCTACCTCTCTCTTTAATCATGCTTTTTGGATTTTATTCTAAGCTTTATACAACAGAATATGCAAAAAAAAGAGAACCAAACCTGCTGTGTATTTTAGATCTGTAGCCTGTGTAAATTAAATTTGCATATTTAGTGACCATATGACAGAACCTTATGACATCGATGCGGGTCTTGCCTTCTGCTGCTCTTCTGTGGAGTGGAAAAAGGGTGATCCTGACTCAGAGCCTGTCCCCGGATGGTGGCCTCAGAGAAATGTTTGGTTGTCTGCAGAATGTACTTTGAAGGATGTAAAACTGTCTCTTTCTTTCTTTCCTCTTCTTCCTTCTTTCTTGATCTCACCATTTCGCTTTCTCTCCCGCCAGATTGTATCAGGATAGACTGTAGTCTCAGTAAGTGGTTCTATTCCATTTTTCTGCCTAAAACAAATATGTACCTGCTGTATCTCATGTTGACGCACCATGCACACACACCCCAAACCACACTTTTTGAACATACCGTAATTTCCGGATTGAAGGCATCTGAATAGAAGCCGCACCTGCTAAATTTTAAAAGAAAATAAATGTTGTACATGTATAAAGCATAACTTTAATATAAGCTGCAAGTTTACGTGAGATATTTACACAGAATTTTTTAAATTTGAATTTATGACACGCTTAAAAAAACTGCCTGAAAAGCGGCAGTTTTTGCTTTCAGCCGGATCTGGAAGGTAATAAAACTTTGGCTGTCTGCACTTTGTGTATTCACCCAGTCTTCAAAAATGTTTTCAAGTGCCGCCTCCAACGTCACGCCATCGATTCATTGATAGCTCTATTTCCTTCTTTGACGGCCAGATTGCCTTTAACTTGAAAGCTACGTCATATCCATTTCTGCGTGTGATTTCCACAATGAGCGTGTGTGATGCACGTAATGACTCAATCAAATAGTGTCTTCTTCGGCGCATAGTCTTTCCCACCTGTCCGCCTCACTTTTGCGTCAACCACTCGAGACGACCCCCCGGTGATCCAGTAAACATATTTAAAGTAGACGCAACGTTATAGAGCCCGCAGGCTTCGAAGCGTGTGAAAAATTAGCGACTTATAGTCCGAGAATTACGGTGTGTATGCTGCGTGTCTCATCTTCCGAGTTGCATTCCCTACGAAAAATACGTAGAGGTAGCCTCGCACGCAAAGTCCTGCGTTACTTTTCTCGCCCTCGTCTTCTCCCAACACAAATTCAGAAAAGGGCGGCCTGGCGCCCCCTTTTCGGATATTCCTGTTTCCATTTCGTGCCGGTGCGCCTCGGCGCCGCTCGGCTGCACGCAGGTGCTGCTTGATTTGACGGGACGACCTGTAATTCCCCCCCATTCACCCCAGAAAGCCAATTGATTGTCCACTCCCAGACCGCGTCACCTGCAGGCTTGTTCCCTCAAGCACAAGCGCATTTTCCCCACTTTCTCGCCCCATGCTGAAGGAATGATTGCACAGTGTTATTACAGAAACAACCACTCGGCAGGTAAGTGTTGCTACTGCTGTGACATAAGTGGAGAAAAGCTTTTGCTTGCGTGTTGACAAATGTCTTCATTTGTTTGTTATAGTTTTCTGTAGGTTACTCGCGTTTTTTCCCCGAAATATGTTTGAATGTAGTTTTATTGGAGTGCCAGCAAAGTCCCCAGTTTGCAGGCAGTGCATTCCTTCAGGTTCTGGACTGAGATAATAGAACGTGATAAAATGAGGTAATAGAACGTGATAATATAAACAATGGACACTAGGTGTCAGTAGCGTAGCAACGAAATAAATAGTGAATTCTCCCTGCAGCGTTTTCCTGTACGGTCTGTTCAGATGTTCTCAACTGAATTTAAAATACGCCATTAACTGACAGACCATGTTTCACACGTGCAGTCATTCATCAAACTATTAAAAATGCAGCTTAGTCATTTATTTACTTGGTTATTGCTCTGTGCGTGAACTGAATGGAATCCAGCAGGATAAGTCAATGAAACGGGCCTTATCTGACTTATTTTGCTAAGAATGAAGAGGGAAGGACAATTTCCTACAGAGTAATGGCTTAAAAGTGTCATTATCTGAAATGACTTATATCACACGTACAACCTCTCAAGCTACAGCACAGACTTGGTATGGACAGGTCACAGTCCAGTTTGATTCATTGACATTTTGTCACAATAATGATTTTAAAAATGCTCTTCTAAATTCAGTTTCTTTGTCTGTTATTGATTGATTCAGTTAGTTGCACACAATCTTTGCTGTTAAAGAAGTGAAGCATTGAACTTGTAAACATTCATTTCATGTTCCATAAAATTGTAAATTAAGTACAGTGACAGATCTGGCGTGTTCAGGCTCTCTAGTCTTATTAGCCAATCGGCTTCAGTTTGGACTCACTGTAACCAGTGGAGAGATATTTCTCCAGACATCACAGAAAAGAAACCAGCGGGAGGAATAGACATCTGAAATGATTTTGATAATCTAAGACAAAATTATTATTATTATTATTATTATTAATAAAAGAAAATGAGCATGGGTGTGTAACTGAACTTCAAAGCGGTTTCATTGCACAGGACAAATAACAAAGTGATGTTTTGAGTTGCTCGCTTTGAGGCGAAATTGCTTTTGAATGCGAGTAAAGTCTTGTCAGAAACAGTAAAGCGCCTGATTCAGAGGGATCTCACTGTCAGGTGTTTTGTGTCTGCAGCACAGCCTACACCCATGCTGTGATGACGTGATACGTTGATTCTCCCGTGTACTGTAATTTGCTACGCAGTTTTGGCATCATTGCTACAGCTCTTCTGGAACATTTCACCTAATGACAGGTTATTGGCTTTTGATCTCATTACCTTGGGACTATGAGGTGCTCAAGACTGAGTCATTGCAGTGACCTTTGACCTTTCAGCAGGAAGGAGCACCTTTTTCTTATGGCTAGTTGATGAGGGCAAGAGAATTACATCTGTTAATGTCATAACCCTCTGCATGTCCACCTGCAAGTGCTCAGACGATTGCAGAAACACTCTTGTACTTCTATCTTTATGAGGACTTTTCTAGATATTTTATACTACCCAGCTCCCTACCCTAACCATCCCAACTAACTAAACCCAGTTCTAACATCAACATGTCTTAACCCTCAAACATTCCTTTAAAGTGGGCCCACCTAGTCATAATGTCTTCATGTTACTAGTAGAATGCATATTTTTGTAGTCATGTCGAAGTCAGTCTGTTCTTCTGCTCTTACTGTCCTTCCTCCTGTCCTTCCTCCTGTCCTATCTCCTCCTCTTCTCCTTCTCCATCAGCAGGAGAGTCCCCGCCAATGTGCCTGGTACTGCTCAAGGTTTCTTCCTAACATTCCCTACCACTGTTGCTTGTTTGGAGGTTAGACTGAGTTTCTGTGAAGCACATAGAAACAATTTTAAATGTAATGGACTTCGAAAGTACCTGTGTTGAATTGAACTTTATTAGTAAACAAAGCTGTTGTCTATATTGCATTTTGTACAGCCCTCTAGTAGGAAACCCTTGTGTGCTGTTACAAAACCCAGCAGGCTTTGGCACAATTTTTCCTTTTAACATGGTGTGAAGGCGCTTGGTTTACATTAGGTGGTAATAACCTTACAGCGTTAATCATTTTCATTAAACAAGAATTGAGTCCCAGAGCAGGTTGTAGTGATTTACAATATGTAGGCGACATGTGATCAGTCAGAAAAGCAGTTCTCTGAATGCTGTTTAGTTGACAACTTTTGGAGTGTAAAGTGGACAATAAAATTTGTTTTGTGTTTCTTGTAGGTTTTGCTGTAATTTTACTAGGTAGAGTACCCACAGGTCATGCAGCATGCCAATATAATACTACCAGTTGTTACCTGTGAGAAAGACATTTGAGAATCAGCACTATGTTTTGTTTGTGTTTTTTTTCCCTTTCATCTGGGTCAAAGAATTTTTCTTTCTTGCATCTCTTTTGGTGTCCCTGGACCCTTTCAAGAAACCCAGATCCTGACCCAAAAACATAAACGGTGGCAAGAAGCTCCCTTTTAACAGGAGGAAACCTTGAGCAGGGCTGGGCTCATATGAGGGCACTCTTTATCCTTCAGCTGAGTAAAGGAAGGGGAGAAGAGGAGGTAGGTTTGGGGGTACAGAAAGATAAGAAGGATGGACAGATGCATCAGACATCCAATGCATTAGTTATACTGAAGATGCTGAACAAAAACTGGCTGGTCAATAGGTCAGTGTGTAACTATTGGTGCAGTAATACCTGTAGATGGATAGAAAGAGACAAAACTATGCAAGAAAGATGTGTGAATGATATCAAACAATGATTTACAAACTGAAGAAAGGAAGACCAAGAGCCAATTAGATAAGAGCAACCTGTCAGTGGATCATGTTTCTGTATCATAAAAGTCTAGGTCTATATCAGCATAACTAAGGCAAGAGCTGAAGGTTGGATATCGCTGTCTTACTAATACACATTAGTATGTCTAAAATAGTTGCTATAGCTATGGGTTAGTTAGAAGTGTTTTAGTCTTAAAAGTAGAGAGTGTAACCTAAACCTAGACAATATGGGATATGGGTAGAGCCCCCTGGTGGACAGAAAGAGGAGCGGAATAAACATATGTCCCACACATTAGGAATCAAATGTGTGCTCCATCAAACTGAGGACAGTTATGTTGGATATGTTGGGATAGTTGAGCATCGTGCACACACATGGCTGGACTGATGTATACAGAATAGTGCTATCGGCTAACTGCTGTGTCTGTCTCTTTAAACACATCAGGCTACACTTGTTCAGAGCTGTCAGTTGTCATGCCATTTTATACAGGGCGGATACACTTCCCAGCCTGACTAACTTTCACTTTCCTTCAACTCAGTGTTTCCTCAGCGTCTCACAGATGTCGCCCATTAATGAGTTTGTCATGGCTCCATTTCATCAGAGCCTATTTTAGAAGTAGATCTTCGATATGCACAACGCCATGCGGTTTGTGAAGTTTCAGCATGTATTAAAGTTTTGGGGGCAATCAGATGCTTGGATTGGGATTTTTTTTTACCCCTGTATTTGAAGGCAATTTATTGCTCCATTGGAGGATGGTCATCTTTGAGTTAATGCTCATTTTATCCTTCGAAACTTCAGGCTAAATGTGATGCAACGAGCCAAAAGAGGAGAATCTCATTACCATAATGCCTCAGATCTGCGATCAGCACGACCCCAATGCTGAGGGACGCCGTTTGATAAAAGTAAGCAGATTTATGTTAATGCTGGTCGCAGCTCGGTGACGGACAACATAAAGGCACTGCGTATCTCTCTGTACTTAACAAGTTCAATACTATCAAGAGTTACGTACTAGTGAGGCTTCATACAGTGCACATTTAAAAATATGTTTTACTGCCTAAAAATAGTCTACTGTCATACATAATGTCAGCTTATAAGGAGTTTCGTGTGGCATTTTCTTGATAAATTTATAAAACCGGAGTAGCTTTAAAGATATTTGTCCTTTTTTTGTGTTGGATGGTAGGTGGTATAGCCTCAGTCCACCATCACTCTGTTTCCTTTTGTGAAGTGTGGCACCACCGACAGGTTAGATATTGTCTCATTACAGGGGCTGTAACGAGCAGACTGGAGGTAGCCAGGAGCTGTCTGGACCCATACTTCTCTGTAGAACTGATGGCTCCCACTGGGTCCCTGCCTTGATCTTACCCTAGCATGCTGGGAAATGTGGTCATTTGAATCGCTGGCATTTGAACTTGTTTCCTGAGATGAGAGGAAGTAAGAAGTAGGTTTATCCAAAGGAAAAGGTTGCGGACAGGATGTGGGAATGACAGGTTTTGTCCCTCGGAGTCAATCGGCTGGCTCACACGCTCTAAAACAGAGGCTGTAACAGAGAGAGACACAGAGAGCGGCAAATGGGAAACAAAGAACAACGGAACATAGGAGATAGCTTATCTCTGTAATTGACACTGAAGGGTCAGAATTAATTAGGTAATAATGACATAGAGGTCATAATCCCTTCGATCCCCTGCCTTTCTCTTCTTACCTAATCAGTCCTCTCTCAAATTGTACCCCCTCTCTCTCTCTTTCCCCCTCTCCCTCCCTCCCCATCATGTAATACTGTGTGGGTGCTGTTTTGGATGTTGCCAGGGGAGTGCTGTTGCGTTAGCATGTCACATGTGACTGTTGGGCTGTCTCGTTAGCAGGTCCCTCAATTATCTGCCAGAAGTGGAGGATAATATCACTTGAATTCTTTCCACGTGAATCAGCCTTGTATGTATTCATATTAGCTGCGACGTGTGTATGTTCATGTGCAGCGGGAAAGGGAGAGATGGAGAGAGAGCCTTTCATCTGATCTGCAATGATAGGTCTGAATTCCTTTGAGTTACAAAAAAAAAAGATATCAAAGATAAAAGCCAAGAAGCGTTATCATCAAAGTGAGCTTATCTCAAAAACTGCAAAGAACAAAGTAAATTTGGTGTCTCGCGATTTTAACCGTGTTAATCCTGGTACCCTTTTTTTAAAAACTGTCGCTTTGCTACATTTAAAAAAAAAAAAAAGGTTAATTTTGGTTACTGTTTTTTCCCCCTCTTAGCAGTCACAAAGTAATGTTTCCTCATTTACGAGTGTACGCTGTAACTTTTTGAGCATACTGCATTGTCACCCCTTAATTAAGTATGGGAAAGACTGAGCAGTAAGATAAAACCAAGGCAACTATACTGTTGTATATGTATACCCGGTATTTGCCCTCTGTGGCTCAGCAGAAAATTCTTTCCAATTTAGCCATTGTTTGTCTCATTTTTAAACAAAACTCTCCCGAATCTGAAAGTCAATGAAGGCAGTTAACACAGTTACCAGTCATGAATCATAAAAAGGTGCCCCTGGGTGTCTGAGCTCCTTGGTTGTTTTTTTTTTCCTTGCCACAAATTCAATTTTCACCAACCACGTGGGAGGTGGTGCAGGTCTGTAGATTGTAGGAAGCAGTTGTGTCCAACCCCCCCCCTCAAAATAAATAACCCCCTCAATTTACCAAAGACTAAAATAAATAAAACTACTCTCTTTATCGTGCAGATAACTGCAAGTAGTATTTTGTGAGGAAATGTAAATTATTTTCAGTTTGCCCCTTATGCTAATTTTAAGCTGTTTTTAGTCCAGCAGCTACCAATTGTTGTTTCTTTTGACAATCAAAAGTATTAACTGGATTTAGGCAATAGTTTTGTTCAGCAAATGTGTTGCAACTTGACATCAAACGATGCAGGATATTGGCTTATGAATCAGTGAAAGCACTTAAAGAAGTACCATTTCTGTCTTGCCAGGATCTGTCTGACTCAGTCTCAGTTATTTTGTATGCTAAATGCTCGCAGAACAAATCATATCATCGAGAAAGTTTATGAACCCAATTTAATTTTTTTCCACATCATGAAATTGTGGCTTTGGGTGTTGATGTCCTCCATTCATGCAGGGTTTTAAGAAATCTCAAGCTTTATCTATTTTTATAGCACCTTTCATCCATGGAATGCAGTGCAATGTGTTTTACTTCAACACAAATTGAATAAATGAAAAATGGTGCATGGTGCAGTGACTCCCCAGTGCCCCGTCATCTGGAATCAACCCCCAGTGTGGAGAACCCCACCGTAGGGGTTTGTCCCTTATTTTTTGGTTATCAGATGCAAGAAAATAACAGGGCCTGCTCAGTTGGTTCGGTAGAGGCAGACATTACCCTTTTGGGAGGCCATAACAAGATTACTGTTATCATTTTTAATCTCCATAAAATCTCTAAAATCAAATAAAACTGCTTTTATTTTATGCCATTTATCTATTTTTAGAGACTAAGTAGTTTGCAACTTGGGGTGTAGTTTGCAACGTTGCCTCACAGTACCGGCTTTGAATCCCCAGGAGACCAGGGGCTTTTCTTGGAGTTTCCAAGTCCTTCCATCCCTTGTGGGTTTGCACCAGGTGCTCTGGCCTTCCCACACAGTCCAAAGACATGAATCTGGAGGAAAGGAGAACTGGCTACTTAGGTGTTTGTAATTGTATGGTACCCATGCAATGAGCTACCGACCTGTCAGCACGTACCCCCTCCTCTTGCCAAAAGTCGAGTGAAAAGTGGTAAAAGATAGTCGTATTGTGGAACTTCAAAAGGTTGTGGACCAGATACCCTGGAGTCTCAGATGAGATGAAATAAGGTTTAGTGATCAGAAGAATTGATACCCACATGGGTGCAGAGCCTGCACCAAGTCCAGTGAGTACAGGGAGGTATATAAGATGTAAGAATAATAGACCAAGTGCTCGCTGTGACCCTATAGGGCAATGGTCAGCCTTGCTTTAGCTGGTCCAAGCACAGAATTCTAACCGAGGATAAAATAAAGGATTAAGTGCTGCCGCCTCGGCAGCATCTTGTCTAAAGAAAGAAATGGAAAAACAAGATTGTGGAAAAGTAATTTCTCCTTCACAAAATGGATGGATGTGAATTACAAGTTTTGAAACAATACAACTGAGTACAACAAGAAGAATGCACTGATAGGGACACATGCTTTTCTACTAAATCTGGCCAGCACTTCACATCACTCAAGACTTATAACTGGAAGGGTCAGACTGCCCTGGAGTTACCTGGAGATACCATTTAGCTGCAGTAATCAAGCGTGAAGGTTGAGAGGAGCAAACAGTCATTAACCTCCCGAACACAGGCCATCCTCTGCAACGGACGGAGGGGGTACAGAGCGCAAATGTCAGTGCTGTTACATGCCTTGGTAAGTCCTGTATAGGAGGGAATGTATTTTTATTGTCTGCTGGGTGGAGTTCACTGGCTTTATCTGATGGGGAGTGCATTGTGGGTGCTCATCTATCAGCTTGTGCAGTGTGTGTCAGGGTTTAGCTAATCTTTTTTGTCGAACCCTTTCTTACAGTCTTATCATCATGCCAGGAAAGTCAGTTGTATTGTTTCAAAGTCTGTTTCACAGACTTGGTGCTTATGACTCTCATGTGTCGGTACAATGTGTTTGTGTTTGGCATGGGCAGGTCTATGGCTGCCTGTTTGGCGTGCCGCTGTGTCATCCTTTGTGTTGGCAAACTGAGCCAAGCCATCTGCTCCAGACTAAGCTGGCACAACCCAGAATTCATCAGGGGGCTGAGAATCAGGAAGAAGACATCGAACCTGTGATTTGGCTAAGACGGACGTCTGAAACCTGTCCTGTATGCAAACGGGTGCAATGGAATGTGTGGTACACAGAGTATACCCATGGAAATCATTTTCAACAACAACATATAGAGCATACCATATGTCAGTGCTGTTCAAACTGGGGGGAAGCATGCACCCTAGGTGGGGGGCGGCTACATAACAAGGAGGGGTGCAGGGCAAAACACCACTGAGGATAATGATACTTGTACACTTCTTGCTAGCTTTGACCAACAAAAGGCAGCATAAGGCAAACCCACACCAGCCCCTGAAAAGACACAATGCTAAGTTAGAATCTATTGTAATTGATTCTAGTACCTTTTTTGTAATTTTTCATTCAACATTCGTCCAGGTATTTACTTCAATTACCTAAGATTATTTTCTGTGTCCCCTGGCCACAAATTAATGGATGACAGCTTTGATTTAGAACTGAAGTGGCCTTGCTCAGTAAATCAAAGCATATTTTTTTGGTTTTGTGATTTAGAAAATTTTAGGGATTGGTAGTGGTCTCTGATTTTTTTTTTTTTTTTTTGTATCGTTCATGTTTTTCTTTAGTGTAGAAGATGGGGAAATGACAGTATGCAATGCAATTGCAGGGGTTTAAGCTGGTGGTTTCTTCAGCAGGTAGCTCGCTCGGCAATCACCCATGTCAGCACTGCCAGGATCCAGCCATGCTAGTATGACATTTATGACCATAGAATGAAATGATTTGATGGTAAAACTTAAGTCAACAATTAAAATGAAGGATGCTTTGCGCTTCAACAACCTGTATTACTTAACTCGGTACAAATAAAGGCACAGCTGAGTCTTTGCCGTGCGGTGCACTTTTATAGAAGCTACTGCTCAAGAGGATGCTCAAGATTAACAACAACCACGCTGAAGAACAGCTAATGAAAATCCACAACTGGGCAGCAGCGAGATGTGATTAACATTCAGCTTATTATGAACAATAAAAATAAATTAAACTTGCATAAAGGTCTTCCATAAAAGCTAACAACTAAAAGAAATGTAAACACTTTCAGGTGCAAACATCACTAATTATCTTTTATCTAATTTGAATTTACAGAACTGTGCATGAATAATTTAAACCAGGTTTCAGGCTGTAGCCTGAAGGGCTATTTCATATTGTTTTTGGGGTTTTTAGTGGCTGACCATTGCTGTGTCAGGATTTAAAGCATGTGATGGCAGTAAATACTCTAAGGTTACATATATGGTTGATTGTACTCCTTGTTCATTTAGAACTAAATTTAAAGATGCATTTGTGCATTATATTAACTGAAACTTCTCAAGGTTTCTTTGCTTTACCATTGAAGAGCACTGTTTTCATTGTGACAGCCATGCACGGTTGCTGAAAAGGTTGCCACATGAGTTCAGTCGTTTTTATTTTCACTGTTGCACTGTTTGCTCCTGTCCTTCTGCTCATAGGACACAAAAATAAATAGAAAGCCAGAAATGCTTAACTTATGCAACAGTATTTGTATGGTGCCAGTAAATAAAGCTATCACAATTACTCACTTGGAGGCACTCATTCAGATAGTGCTTTCACATCCAGCTAGCAAGACAACACATTCTGTCACAGTGAGCTCTGGGCTACCAAAATGTGATGATTATCCAGGAAATTATTCTGGCTGGAAACTTCTCTCTGTTGACCAATGAAGAGCTTGGACATGAACAAGGGGAACAGCTTGATCTCCCAAGTAAATAACTAGGTCCTTAATAAGTCCATATCTGTGATGCAAATGTGGCTGTGACTGGTATGGGAAAGGCAAGAGGACCTGTATTGACCTTCCAAAAATTTCTAATAGGGAAAAAAATTAAAGTCTAGAAGAGGCAGGAGATATTGTAATCATGGCTGAAGCTATAGAGGCAGATACATGTTTTCCTCAACAGGATTTATATGATGATTAGCATTAATAGCCTTAATAATAATAATTCTGATTTATAACCACCCTAACACAAACAATGTTATATAGGCCGCTAAAAGCACAACACACTCATCACTTCATTGCACTTGCATGCATCTTTGGAATGTCCATGTTAAATCTTCCAGACAAGCGAGGATGCTCTGACGCCCATGAGGCTTTTTTAGAACTTGAGGTAAAATGAACTCTAAGAAATTTAACAAGGAAATTTAGTGAGACTCGAGAGTAGAAGTAAGGGCAATGCGAGTGTTTCAGATGAGCATACCTGTAGATGAATACGGAAAGGGAGGGGGGGGGCAAAAAAACTACACAAGAAATAGCATCACTAGACTACTTGAGGAGGAGAGGAGAGAAGACCACTGGTGACAGTGTTACCATGACACTACAGACTACTCAAGAGCTTGATGCAGAAGATCCTTTTCCTAGGCCCCAAATCTTTCCTGGACAAGAAGGATTATGAGCACATTCACCACAAGTCTGAAAACTTGGGGGGGGCTCATAGGGTTGCATTAATTCTTAACAGGACATAATGGTGTTGTAGATTAGGGTGAGAGTATTCTTTGCCAGTTAAGCGACGATGTGATTTTGCATGTTGTACCTTTGGGTCATTTGTCTGGCTTTCATTTGGTCCCAAGAAGTCTAGTTAAAATTAAATCTGTGTTTTTCTTGTGTTTTTGTTTGTTTATTCTGCTGACACCTCATAGCGTGTGTTTGTGAGTAGCATGAACTTTTGTTACTTCAGTTATTTTATTTGTTGACGCTATGTATGGGATTTTCAATGTGACATTAGCATTAAGCTAATTGCTAGACCAGCTGGAAATAACCTCTATAACCATGTAAGGGCAGAACATGCTTCAGTACTGAATCAACAAATACCATATAAAGCCAAATTGCAATAAAAACAAGAGCTCTTTATCTTGATTTTAACCCTAACTTACACATACAATGGACACGTGCATTCATGTTCTATTCATATCTATTCATCACAAGATAAGCACACATTTAAGGCCCACCACCACAGAGGACCATCTGATTGATTTGTTTTTAAATATCAGATCTAAATAAAATCTCCTATGATGTATAAATTATATATGTAAAAGGTTGTTTGAACATTGCATCCATCCTCTGTTTTCCTTGTAGGGGTTGCAGGGGGTACCATTGGGCAAGGGGTGGGGTACACTCTGGATAAGTTGCCAGCTCATAACAGTTTTCCACGATATAAATATTTCTGTTTTTCTAAAAGGATGCAAGACCTAAATCTATCGTAAGATAAACGAAGCTGTAAATTAGAATATGGGCATTTTTAACATTTACAGTTGTTTGATCCAAACCAAAACCCGAGTGCTAAAGAGTAAAGTTCATGGCTACATCCATAAATCTAGATGTTCCAGACTAATCGAGACAAAATTGTGTTAGTTAATTCTGTTTGGGAAACCATTATCTTGGGTTTTAAATGATTACTTGAGCAGAATAGACAGTTTGTTTTTTAAAAAAATTATGAGTAATGCGAAGAAAAGCGGGCATTTGCGTGAAATTAACAAGAGTTCATCTGGAAGGGGAAGGTGAATTTATTGTTTAAAAAACCCCAAAGCTGTTAACACTGAAGGTTATTGGAATTTATGGTTCAGTAACATTGTTATTTTATTTTTTGTTGAGCATTGAATAGAATAGTGGGTTGCTCATATTTCTAATGCTGAAAAATATTCTGTGTTTTTTTTCCTGTCTTTTGGAGCGGGTGTAACATTCAATATTAATATAAATGACAAGTAAAAAATATTTGCATAAATCTAAAGTAACAAAAAGCCTGGCTTTCTGAAATGAAAGAACAGTAAATGAAGAGATTTAAATTTTGTTTGTTTCTTTCCGGTCAAAGGTTCCTCCATTTCTGCATGTTATTGTGTAGTGGATACACTTAGTTGAAATATTAAAACTTAATGAAAGTCAGAGATAACAAATGGAATAACAGCGTGTGTTGGGAGGGTGTGGAGTTAGTAGGAAGCACAGATGGCGGTAAACAGTGAGATCTGACACACTTGCAAACCACATGTATCAATTCACTTAAACATAGCGTATATGAAAATACATACATTGCATCATTTTTGTTGCCTTTTATATGACCTTCCAGTCAGTTTGCCACACTTTGGAGGGGGTGGTTCCTCTCCCAACTCAGCAATTTTCATGCAACTTTTTCATCTAACCTAATTTGCCCACACACTTATACGCTAGTAAAACCTATTGGACTAATTACGTGCGACGGTCGGCATGTGTACATGGCAGGAAGTTTGCAGGAAGTTTGCTTTGTGTGTGGGAGATGTTTTGCATGTGTTTGCCTTCAACACCAGACTCAACACCAGACTGGATGGAAACGCAGCAAAGTACCTCCTACACATATATGATAGGAAGCAAAACTTCAGAACAAGTCAAGAACAGTTTGCCAATGTTCCAGTGCTGTTTTTTGTGCGGTTTTGTGGCCAAGTTGTTACCAAAAAAACAACTAATAACGTTATATATGTTTTCAAAAATCGTGTGCGCAAAGCAGATTGTGAGTGATGCTAATTATGCAATACTATGCAGCAATCTCTTTTTGGTTGCCATGTTTTAGTTCCAAACACAAAAAAGATTCCAAAAAAACTTTTACAGAAAAAGGTGCATCTACCTCTTACAAAATCCTATCTGTCTAATACATTAGATCGCAATAAAATGTTAGCTTCCACCTAAAATTACCATTGCCGACGAGGAGATATTTACTTGGACAAGACGAAACACAATTTGATGTCCTATTGCTCTATTCAATAGAGGTTAAGAAACATTATTATGGCCAGCTATGCCTTTAGTTGTCTGTATTTTTCAATGTTTTATCAGAAACGTATCGACTTGAGCCTTCCCCACATATATGACAGGTAAGAGAGACTTGGAAGAACTCAAAAACAGTATGTTGCAGTCCTGATCTTATGTTTTGGAGTTAAGCCTGATTATTATAGAGAAAATGTTCTAATCCAAATTATGCATATTTTAAGAGCAATGCAATTTGTAAATTCTGATTAACAATTCCTACAATGGTATAATCTAAATTTCACAATCCAACCTGTCAGTCCTTCATGATGTATAAAATGATACCTAATAAAAGTAAGCAAATCTGTAGCTTACATATTAAAAAAGCTCTCACGAATGAATGCATGGCTGTGTGGCATTGCGTAAACAGCCACACATTGCATGCTTTCCCACATGAATCCACAAGGGGATTGTAAACTATCACTTTACAGGAAAAATGCTAATCACTGGCATGAATGTGCCGTATATTGTGTCCCCACCGAAGAGCCTTATACAGTCTCAGTTTAATTACATCATCTGTCTTATTGCTGAAGACACAAACACACAGAAACAAAGAAGCATTAAAGTTGAGTAACTGGTGTTCTTTCGCCTCCCAAAATGATCTGCATAAAGAATTCTATGGTACCCACCTGCTGTCTGTCCTCCATCAACTGCCTGTTTTTTTTTCATGTTCATTTGCAGCCTCTGATACATTTAGAAAACTCTGTTCAGAGGCTGCTGACCTGAGAGAATGTGTGTTTCTCTTTTAATTAGATTTGTCAAAAGCTATTTTAATTTTTGTCATGAGCACACGCAGGTGGGCATGTGCTTTACCGCGATCCACGTACATTGCACTTTCCTGTTGAACTTAAGATGACTAAATGCAGCGTGGCATAACCAGGCCACACATTTTTACGGGCAATAAAAAGGAACTGAAACTTAATAAACACACATCTGTTGGGATCCTTTACTAAGAGGTTGCATGAAATGTTCATTTAGCTCAGATCCCTGCTAGCAAACTACTAAACCCAGCTCTCCTTTGCATGATCACAGTTCTTTTAAATCTACAACTGCAATATGCTCAACATACATGTCTGAAAGACATGAAGATGCCACTAAACCCTACTGAGAAGTGTCAGCTGCCAATAGCCAAATATCTTTGGACTGTGGAAGGAAGCCTGTTTTCTCAGCACTATATACAGTATATGCCATGCATGCTATATCAAGCCATTCTGCATGTCACCAACCTGATTTGAATACATTTTCCAGAACTTTGAGGTGAGGTGGGACAAACATAAATTACCACGATTTTTTTTCCCTTCTTACCAGGGTAAAACAGTTATTTCTAAATTCATGGGAATGTTGGTTAAAAGGGTCTGGTGACATTTTGTACGATAAAACTACAATCCAAACTTATCTGACCAAAACAAAAAACTAAAGTAAAATAGATCACCAACATTGGCAGGAACCCAATTTTCAGGGGGTCCTGGAAGTGTTTTCGCCAGGCAGATTAATCAAATGATGAAATTAATTCTTTTACAGACAACAAGGAAGTCAATCATACTTTACTTGGCTGTAATTCTGTGTAGAACACATCCTTTGAAAGTTATAATTGTGTTGTGTGCAAATAACACTACAGTATCTTTCTTTGCACTAAGCTGTGCAGTAAGGATGCTCAGCAATCGTCAGACAATACCACAAAAACCTTTCAGTGTAAAGAAACTAGCCTTTCCATAACCTGAGACGTCGCCTCAACCCCCATTCCATCAATCTCAGCAGCATTTCTTTTCTATTTCAGCTGTTCCTAGTTTCTAACAAAGGGAACTTTTGAAGATCCTGTCAAAAAATCAGGGAGGGATCCTATTGTTCTATGGAACGTTATGCGTTTCCAGTAGATCACCAGCATCCACAACCAGTAGTACTGCCATTGTATCCCAGAAATGGTGCTGTAATACTGAGAGGTCATTCAACAGTCTCATTTTGACAAAATATCTGTCTCTAAATGTATTTCACATCAATTTGTACAAGCTCATACGCCATTCCTTTGTATTTATTTCACTAGAAGAGGTGCGATGACAGCCCAGAATAGGTGAACAGAGGAGAATAGATTTGAGTGAATGTGGCAATTAGGGAGGAGATGGGATCTAAGTAATAGCCAGGGGTGATAGTAAGATCTACAGTCCTTGTGCACCGCTGAAAAATTCAGTGGTGGCGCATCAGCTGCCTGCATCAGCTGCCTGCATCAGCTGCCTGCATCAGCTGCCTGCATCAGCTGCCTGCATCAGCTGCCTGCATCAGCTGCCTGCTGCGCCACACATTCCAAACCAGTCGCAATTCGTTCCATCAAGAAAACACGTTTCCTGACATGTTCTCTAACCTTCTGTCATCGGCATGTTGTATCTTTATTAATTACTTCTGTCAAGTTTTCCATGCCTGACTGGGCCTCTTTTCATTCTGCTTGTTGCCATTAGCATCAACTAATGTGCTGCAGATCTCTGATATTATCTGCCAGGAGGTTTTGATAAAATGTGCAAGAGAGTGCTGTATGATGCATAATCTATAAGTCATTACTTATAGATTACATTACATTAAGTAATGACCTATAGTACTTTAATTTTACCGCATAGACACAATACGTTGCCTGGGTGACCATCAGGAGAAGGGTTCTCCCATATGGACCTGGACCTTCTCAAGTCTTTGTTCCTGATAAATAAATGGAGTTTTAAATGCCACTGTTGCCTGTTTGGGGGTCAGATTCTGGGTTTCTGTCAAGCAGCTAGAAGAAAATATAATTGTAACAGATGCTATATGAATAAAGCTGAAAGTATTTGAGAGGGTCCAATTTGGTGGCCTCAAGATAGGGTCTCTGAGGCTAGAAGAAGAATCAACACCCCCAAATTAGGGACAATGGTAGAGTGAAGTGCCCTCCCTGGGTCGGTGATGAGATCCTGCCCCAAGTATTTTTGGGTCTTGGTAAGGACTGAGGGAAGAACAGAGCTGAGAGTTCGGCGGATGGATCTGTGCAGCATCAGCAGCGATGCAGATTTTGTGCCAGTCTGCTGAGGAGGAGCTGAGCCAAAAGGCAAAGCTCGTGACTTACAAGTTGATCCACATTCTGACCCTCGCCTCTGGCCATTACCTGTGACTGAAAGGGCAAGGTCACGGACACAAGCTGCTAAAATGAGTTTACACCGTTGAATACCTGCGCTCTCCCTCTGGGATAGATTGAGAAGCGCGGTCATCTGGGACATGCTAAGATTTGGAGGAACACGGGACCAGATGAGGCAGACCCAGATTGAGTTGCTCGGACATCTGATGTCCTAGGAGGCCTACTAGTGAGGTTTTATTGGCGCATCTCACAGAAAGATGCCCCAGAGAAGGTTCAGGACCCACTGGAAGGACTATTTCTCCAAGATGACCTAGGAGCGACCTATTTGGGCTCCTACCTCCACCACCCCACTCGGCAAAATTGCTAGAAGATGGAGGAGTTAAAATATGACATTCCAACCATATGTTTGAAACCAACAAAAGTTTGTACTCTGTCTGATGCAGGTCTTAAAAAATGAAACGGTTCCTTCAAAGATTGAAGCTGGGGGTGAGGAAATATTCGAGGAAAGTTGTTGCTGCATCAGCGAGCATTTCAAACTACTTTCACTGGAAATAGCTAGTTTAACCTCCTACTCCAGCTGCAGAAGAGTTTCCTTTATCCATCAAACTGAGTCTCGAGGATCTGTGAAAAAGGGAAAATGACTTCATATAATGTTTGTAGCACCGCATCTTCAGTCATTGTCCCCTGTTCTAATCTCCTCCCAGAGCGGCCTCTATCCTTGCTCAAGACATTTCACAGAAACACCGAGCTCTTCCGAAGAATTTTTATTTCATCAAAGCTGCGTCTTTGCCCCCCCCCCCCTGTTTTCTCTATACTGAGAGAATTGGTGTGCTGTGGTATGAAGGCATTGTCAAACATGCAGGTTTTCTTCTCTTCGGTTGTCTCCAACTGTGTAAAAACGATGCTGGTGTGTGTGGGCGGTGTGAGTGGCACAGCGTTCCCCTTTGTGTAATTTATGATTTTGAATCCCCTCCCTCCCCTCCTCCGTGACAGGCAAAGGACCGGAGATGCTGTTTGCAGGGCAGAAGCTGAATGACAATGAGTGGCACACTGTGAAGGTGGTGCGACGAGGCAAGAGTCTGCAGCTGTCTGTAGATAACGTCACAGTGGAAGGTAAGATGTGTTTAGAGGCTTTGGGGGGGATTAAGTGGGTATGAGAGCATGAGGGGAAGCAATAACTTATCACCATTTCTCCAGGATTCCATTATTAACAGTATCAGTAGATCTATACAGCAGATGTATAAGGCGTGTTTTGAAAAATAAAAAAAAGTTTTGCGTTCCACAATGTGAAATTGAAATTAAGATTTACTAAACAAAGAGGAATGCCTATTTTATGGAAACAGAACAAGACTTTCTGGATTTGTCTGGCATCCCGAAGCTGAATTGTAGGTCACTGGACCATAAAAATCCAATAACGGGGATTAATCAGTTTAATCTTAATAATCCGAACAAATGCGGTTAAATGTACTTCAGGCGATAACCCAAGCACACCGAATCAGTCAATTATTGGATTTCTTTTAGAATGACATCAGTTTTCAACATCCTGCTTTGTTTAACTTCTTTTCACTCCAGAAGGGGTTGAATTTCAGTGTTTGCAAAAAAACCTTAAAACTGCTCACTTACAGGAGATCGTTCCTAACAAACTCCTTTTTCTTATTTCTTACCTAATGTGTACTTTCTCCACAGGCCAGATGACCGGTGCCCACACAAGGCTTGAGTTCCACAACATCGAGACGGGCATTATGACTGAGCGCCGCTTTATTTCAATGGTGCCCTCCAACTTCATCGGGCATCTTCAGGGCCTGAGTTTCAACGGGGTGCCTTATTTAGACCAGTGCAAAAATGGAGACATCTCCTACTGTGAACTCAATGCCCGCTTCGGCATGCGCCACATCATTGCCGATCCTGTGACGTTTCGAACAAAGGGCAGCTACTTGGCTTTGGCAACGCTACAAGCTTATGCCTCCATGCACCTCTTTTTTCAGTTCAAAACCACCACACCTGATGGGCTGATTCTCTTTAACTCTGGAGACGGGAGCGACTTCATTGTTGTGGAACTTGTAAAGGGGTGAGTCACAGAAACAGAAAAAAATCATTTTTATTATTAGGTAGACCAGGTCAATTGAAAAATAGTATCTTTTTACGGGACCCATACATGGTTGTTATTAAATGTCTCTATGGCAGGGGTTCACGAATCCAGTTCTTGAGGGCCACAGGTGAGCTGGGTATCTGTCCTACCAGGTAGAAAATGCTTCCTCCAAGGAATGTTGGATACCAGGATGACTTGATGTCTACCTGGTAGAACAGAAAACTCAGCTCATCTGCGGCCCTCAGGTACTGGGTTTTGGGCGCCCTTGCTCTGGGACGTCAACCTGGTTTTACACATATGAATGGAACTTGTCATAACCTGTTCAAAAAGTCTCTTGGAGTCATGCTCTAAAGCCAACCTGAAGTCTGCCATTTTAAACTCAAAATGTGGTTTTAGCTCGATTTTTAAATTGTACTTTAACAAATGAGATTTGTGACCACCCCAATGTGCCAGCCACCCAAGATGAGGGGCGGTGCTGAGGGGCTTCTTCTGATTGCTAGCTGGGTAAAGGAGGAGAAGTGAAGACAGAACGAGGATGCATTAATAAATACTGTAGACATAACATTTTATATTAGTGTTTTATTGAAAAGCTAAAACTACGGCACTCAGTGTGGCAGAGAGTTAGCAACGTCTGTAGCTATAGAATTATAAACTTCATCAAATCGTTAGGTGTTGGTCTTGAAATTGAGGAAAGTATCTGTAGCTGGATAAGGATTAGGAATTGGACTACAAGTAAACTGGCACTAAGAGAATAGAGCTGTTTCCTGGGACAATAAGCTGCTATCATCTTCTCCAGACATGGAATTCTGCTCCTAGATGTTCAATATTATTTCCATTCTGGCCATTACTGCATAAAAGGATAACCAAATTGGGTAATTTCTTTCTTTTTTTGGAGGGGATTCCATTAATTAGTCGCTGTTAACATGATGCATACTCTGGACCAGGGAAACATTATTCACACTTTCTAAAGCATACTCAACAAAGCCAACATAAATCCTAAACTGGTTTGAACTGTATCACCTGCAAAGCTCTATTCCTAATTACTAGATGAAAAAGAGGCTTTTGCTTACGCAAGCCTATCGCACTTCCTGTTGCGCTCTTTATTCAGCCATGAATAACACAAAAGCCCGAACAGCCTCTGCAACACAAAAGGCGGCAGGATGCATAAAAGAATTAGGATCAAGGTAGTGGGAAAAACACACACACACACACACACACACACGCACACCTTGAATTAAACAGCTACAATAGCCTTAAAATAAAACACAAAAGACAGCCATGTTTGTGCAAAGGCGGGAATCGTGTCACCTCACCTGCCACCGGGCTAAGAGAAGATTTTACATGAAAGCAAGTTTTTGTGTCTGAGTGAACAATAAACTAATGTTTTTATTTAGACAAAAATGATGCATCATAAACATTCAAGCATAATTTGGGCCTTTATGTAATCTGGGCGTTCCAAGTGATATTACAGGGATAGGCCGAGTCCAAAATCACACTCCTACTCCCTTTTCAACATCAATATTAGCTGAATTTTTTAATTTACTCACTTAACGAACTTACCTCCACACACTCGGTGGTCATTCGTTCATGTATTCCTATACATGATATATATTAATAATTAGTATTGTTTGTAGCTTCTCATATGCAACTGCAAAGGATGACATTAGTTAGTGGACATCAGTTGTACACTACTTTTCCTAATGCATTAGGAGGGACGTTGAGTCCAAATAGGGTAGGTGACACATACTCAACACACAGACAGCCCTACACAATAGCGTAATCATTAGTGAGCACACTATTTACGGAAAGGGGTCATTTTCAGAGAAATGTCACACGCTTCCTCTTACTTTCTCTTTCAGGTATGTCCACTATGTCTTCGATCTCGGCAACGGGCCGTCGCTGATGAAAGGGAACTCGGACAAGCCACTTAACGACAACCAGTGGCACAATGTTGTGGTGTCCCGGGATGCAAACAATGTACATACACTCAAGATTGACTCGCGTACCGTTACTCAGCACTCCAATGGCGCCCGCAACCTGGACCTCAAAGGTAAATGAATGGTTATCAAGGGTCAGAAAGAAAAAAAAAAGAAAAAATTTGTTTTGGTATGACCTTTAACGTATAGCAGCTTGAATCTGGAGCAAGTTAAATACATTGTTACCAAAATGGTCATTCAAGAGGTATAAGATTTTAGTGACCGCTTTTACTTATTGCTCCCAAGCACGTAAATACTTCCAACATTTTCTTCTGCGGTGAAAGTAAATTGTGTTTCATTAATAAAATTAGCTGGTTTTATTAGCCTACCTTACCTGCTCCACAAATAGGTCTGTGTCAAACGGCCTAAAGAAAAATGAGTGTTTAAATGAGTGTTTTAAAAAAAAAAAAAAAAAAAAACTCAACAAAAGCACAACAGTCCTATTAAAAAAAACAAAAAAAAAACAAACATATTTTGTCATTAAAATCTCAAGGCCCACAGGTAGTTGTGTTTCCCTTAGTAGCAAATGGCAGCACGATGCACTTGGGGAAACAAAGAGAATTACACTCTAAACTAAATATGGGGTGAGCGGACACTGGGTAAAATAAAACGTGACAAATGCCTGGAAGCATCTGTGTCTCACATTGTCTTCACCTTGAGAGATAATACCCAACCTTTCAGCAGATGTTAGCTTTGCAGGGACGGGGCAATAACAGAGCAATATCCTGGAACAATTGCCATCACAATATGAGCCGAGCCACACCACATACCTAGCACAAAGATAAACTTACAAAACAATGTCATCCCTTTTTTTGGATCCTTGCTGTTGCTTGACAACATTAAGTTGCAATTAAATTGACTTTTTTAATTTAAAAAGACATCTTGTTCATCTTTTTGAAATTATATGCGATGTGAATGGGATTGTGGGAAACTGTCAGAATTACCCTGGTTTCTGTTTATCGGATTGCTCAACAGCAATTAGAGGTGCTTCCTGGGAAGATTTACGATGTTAGTGTGCACACAAAGGTCACATTGGAGTGTCCCAGAGTTTAAGGTGCCCTTGAGGCTACAGGCACTTATTGTGTGAGACACATCAAAAGAGTGAGGCTGCAAGTTGAAGGAGGGTCTTTTTGACGGGTCATTCCTTTATGTAGTGAAGGGAAATCCCAACATTTGGACACATACTCCCGTTTCGACCAAGAACTACCACGATTCTAATGTGTTACTACACTAAGTGCTGCCTGATGTAATCTGCAACTCCAAATCCAGATATGTGCAAATATTTTTACATTTCTTCTACCTATGAATAAGGCTATTAGGCTAGCATGCAGTGTAATTTTTGGAGGAGATAAGTCTGTCAGGGTTTTATAACATATTTGTAATGTGATATTGATGTCATGTCCCATCATGCACAATCGATGAATCAAAATTGCACAGGCAGGGCAGCAAACCTTTAATTTCCCACATTATATTAGATAAATTGATGTCTTTAATCAGAAGGGTCTTTTTTTTTTTTTTTTATCAATAGCGTCTCTCCAGAACTCTGTCAATCATCTCTCGGATTAGACAGGAGAATCACTAAGAGACAATGTCAATGAGGATCGTTAGTAGAGTGCTTGTTTCCTATTTTCTTCTTTTATCCATTTTAATTTCCTCATCAGATAAATATACGTCAATAACCTAAGGCACAACTTTGCGTACTGTGTCAAAGTGCTTGGTTCCACAACACTAATGATAGACTACTGCAAGACTGTAAAATATGTGTGTAAACAGTACCACTAAATATTGTGTGTCAAAAAACATACTTGATGACAGAATTGACTATATCCAAAAAACACACTTTCCAAAACATGCTGGGAAATTCCTCCCACCTACAAATGCGCTCCAGTAGGATTCCAGTTCGTTTTCCTTTGTTCAAGCATACTGCTGACCCACATGAAGCTAGAGGAAAGTTAAGTACTACAGGTAATGTAGAGACCCAAATAAACCAGTATTAAAACATGTAAAATAACAAAATGTTGTTTTGCCCTCTGGCAATATGACAGCAGCTTTTGTCTGTGAATTCTAACATCACACACCTAATAACAAATAATGTCAAACTCATGTTGATAACAAAAAAAGTCGCCCAAGTGAGGAGTCATGTTTAGACGTTCAAATAGCAAACCCTAGTATGCACATCGCGTACAGGCCCAGAATTGGTCTTGGACCGACGAAAACAATATAGACATGATCTGCACGTCCATCAGGCATGTAACGTTTAGTGGGTAATGTGCTTTGGTTGTAATTACTCTATAATTAAAAGAGTCTTTAAAAATGACAGCACAAGAACCTTTTGAGGCAGAAAATGAAATTTGCACCCTGCCCAATTAACCCCCTTACCCTTTTACTTTAACCTAATTTAACCATTACACAAGTTTGAACCCTTACAAGACACTTTGCAAACATGGCCTCCCTTTTCGAGCACAATGAGTATTTTCTCCGCAATATGTAGCAAATAAAAGGGCAAACACCCAGTGTAACACCACTCTGCAACAATATTGTTGCTCAAGTCCCTTTTCACATAATTTGTTTTAATTCAAATTTGAACATGTCAAGCTAACCTGACACTTGACTGTTTTACATATTTCAAGTTCTATATTCGCATTCTCCTGCTTTTCCCGAGTTCCCACCTGTCACAATATATTAAGATTAGTCCAATTTTTGGGTGTTCTTGACACCTTAGTGAAATGACACAGCATTCTTAGCAATGTTGGGACATTCTTATACTCTATTTTGTCTGCTTTGTTCACCGATTACACAACAGCTCTAACAACCTTAAAGCGTATGTTGAATACAGGATTTCATTTCTTTCCACATGGGCATGCAAATAACTCTTTATGGGCTTTTGTGATTGCTGAGCATCCGCAAACGAGGCTCGGCCATCGACCACAGGAGAAATGGCAACAAGACATTTCTCAGAATCTCTTTCCTCCGTTTTAACAGCATTTATGCTGGCATTTCAAAGAAAAAAGGCCCTCAATTTTCCAGGCTTTATCTGCGTAATTGCCCAGAGAAAATGGGGGAAAATAGGTTTTGTGCTCCCTGTTGTCTGTTTCTTTCGTTTTGGGCATACAAAAATCTTCAAGGCATCCCTCCCTGTCAGCTGAAATATAGCGAAGGAGGATTTCAGAGCCCCCATTTAAAAGCAGAACACATGTCTCAGGAGAAGATGTTGAACATGTGCTATACTGGGACTACAGCTCTATCAGAACTGGGTTTACCATGTGACAGAAAATGGAAAGGAACTATATATATATGAGCTTAGGCCAGCCTCAGTCAGTGTACCTTTTGCCTCTCTAGCACAATTTTACCAAAACATGTTTAGAGCTATTTGTTTATATGGGTCAAAAACCCTTAAGATATTTTGTTTTGTGAGTTAATAATGATCCTTTTCCACAATAAAAAGGCTGGGATGGAATGTCTTCACTCATTTTTTTTTTTTAGCTTTCAGAACCAAGCAGAATACAGCTTAATGTTAAAAGGCCTCATCCTTAAATCACTTTAATGCACTGACTCATTACCAGTCCATTTAACCAGTTATAAAAAGCTTTTCAGAGGTGCTTTTTTATAGTGGCACCTCACAAAATGCATTCACAACAAAAGGGAACCAAGTCTTTAATTATCTAATAAAAAGCCTCCTCTCTGTCGTGGAGTCCCCACATTCAAGTGTAGCTTTTTTCTTTTGTTTTCTTGATATCCTGAGAAGTTAACCAGTAAGTAACTTCAACATAAAAGCTTATTATGTTATTTATTGAGACTATTATATATATATTCAGATCAAATAAAACACAAATATAATAGAATAATGGTTCAGGGATGGTTAAATGACTGCAATAATGATTTTAAGTGTTAAATTTATCTCCAACTTCTCGACAATAAGGCTTTCAGATGATGGGGTCCATCCAACTTGCAGGACTTTTAATGCTACCTTCGCACTGCTAGCCCATGTAGACTGAATCCGATCCCCCCCCCCCCATCCACCCCCTCCCCCCATGTGGCCCAGGTCTGAATGTTGTCACAACAGTGTGAAAAGTAAAACACACGTCAAGTCTGATCTTTTTGAATCGGATTGGTGCTTTCACGTGGTTTGAATGATTGAATTTAATTGGAATTCATTGCGACCTTGATGTCAGTTTTGTTCGTGGTTCATCATGATTATGTGCTGGCAGAAGGGGCTGCGCAGCAAAAAACCATGGAGAACAGCAGCGACGGCAGCAGTCACAGGAGGAACTGAGACGTCTGACACCTTGAAAGTACTGGCCAAGGCTATTTTCGACCACTGGCCTCAGAAAAACTATACCTGGATTTAATCATGACGGGATAATTTAGCCTATTACACATCTCATACACAGTTTTTATTTGAAACCATATCAAATAAACAATATCTTAATTTAGAGGCTGTAGTATAATTATCTAAATAATAGAGAGACAAATGAATCAATCATGCAAACATAAACCATGTAATTAGCAGCAACTTGGCAAGAAATATTTAAGTTTGTCTTATTTTGAATAACAATTGTAGCACTTAGTACAGGATGGACAGGGGCTTATTTATATTAATTTCTTAATGTTAGTTATGCCAATAGATTATCATTAATTTATTTGGATGCACAGATAGTTATTTGATTAAATTAGGGGTTTATGTGATAATTGGCTAATGATTTCTGATGCAAATCCATTTTAGTGCTGCATTTTATGGATAACATCTACAAAATATTAAGTTTATAATTTGTTGCATAAACTGATTTTTTTTTTTAATTTAATGATTCGTTAATAGTCATGCAATGACAAAAAAAAAATGATGGGTAACAACAAATACAGAATGTACAGCTGTACATTTTTCAAGCTGAGGCATAACTCAGCGCAATATCGAGACGTCTGAAGGTGGTTTCTAATGAGCTCAACCTGAGACAACATTGAATGTCTTGTTTTCCAACAAAAGCAAAACAAATCGCCCGAAATTGCAAAACAATGTGTGCTTTGGCTCGGGGATAGGTGGAGGTGTGTAAAGGAGGAGAAAACGATGAGCAAGGAACGCAGAATTTAACAAGCTGTTCTTCTGCCAAGAGTGAGAACTGAGATTAGATGTTTGATCATTCATTCTACTTCTGTCGACATGAAACCCAGTGTATGACGAACCGATGAAAAATGTGTTCTAAACCTGTCAAAAAGCTGTAAACCTCAGCGTGCCACATGAGACTAGGCATAACAGCCATTTCAAAAACCTTACCTACTTCCCTAACTGAGTATCTAACTTGCTATCTAACCAAGTCACTATTTTTTGGGTTTTTTCCTTGAAAATATTTTTTCAACTCTGCTGGCCTGACACATCTGAATCCAACATCTAAAAATCAGTAGTTATCACTCTCCAACAATCAACACTGATTACCTAGTGATGTACATTTACTGGAGATGAACACATTTCAGGCTTGAGCTAACCAGAACATCTTGTACCGTTCCAGTCCAACTGGCCTGGATACATGTAGAAGTAGATCAACTTTCAATCACATTATCTGTGCGTTATAACTGATAATGTATAAAGTGTCTTTTCTGACATTCAGACTATTTCTCAGTATATGTTGGTTGAACCCCCTCAACAGAACCTCAAACTCTCATATGATTTTACAAAATTATTTATGTTTTTAGCATAATGGATTAGACTTGGGCCACAGCAAATTTTTGCTTGGTAGGACGGAAAACCCCACTAAATTGCAACCCTCAAGGGCCGGGTTTGGAAACCATTGATATAGGGGGTTTCAGTCTTTGTTCAAGGGCTCCAAGGCAATGAAAATTTCCCAGCACAATCTGAAAATTCCGTTGCCTTTTACAGCCCACTTTCTGAGTTTTGGTTCACAACAGGGAGCAGAAACCCTCTCCAGCTCTCAGTTCAGTTTCCAACACACTGTTCATTGTCAAATATTCAAGATGAAGCATTTGGAATTGAAAAATTAGGGTGCATATAAATGGATAGCTCTCTCTCAGTTCTCCCAGTCCTCTGACAAAGCGCTTACTCAAACTGATGGGCCAATAAAAAAAGGGCTGTTTTCACTAATTGCCCCATGTGATGTTAAAAAGATAAGCTCTGCACTAAAGACAGACACTAAAACATCCACACAATGTTCAGGTGTTGACGAGAAATGGAAAAGATTGAAAAATTGCACCATTCCAAAAGTTCTAACCAATTGTAAAATTAGCATTGATTAGCTAAAAGCTAAAGGCTGCAGAAAGAAGCAGTTCTGATTGATGCTCTCTATTATTGAACTATTTTAGATCTCTGCTTACTATTAATTGATTTTACCTAAAGAGAAAAGAAAAACTGAAGCTAATTGGCCACTTTCAGTTTTATGTGCAGATATTTTGTCTGACTTCAATCGACCATAACCTCCTGGGGCCTTCGGTGTTCCCTCTATGGTTTTACTGAACGAGATAACATCAGGGGCTTCATGCAGGTCCCTTTACTCAAGGTCTGTAGTCTCACACTTTTCAGAGCGTGACCTTCTCATAATCTCATCCACCACACCTCGAATGTCTCGAGCACGGAAAAGGATCATGCAACCCTCGACAAGAACACCCCTATACATTCAGGAGAGCGTGACACGCCCCTTTCTAGTTGGATCAAATACCCATCAGTAAAAACACAAAACTTAGTCGGTCTGAAAATAAACTTTTCAACACTTTTCAATTGTTATTTTAAAATACCACTGGCATCAAACGATAAGGATATATAGGTGAATTTGAAATTTTAATCTTTTATAACCCTTTATAAACTATCATGATATAAATGATACAAATTTTTCATTATGTTTTATTTATCTTTTATGTTATGGGAGCAGAGAATTGATGTTAAGAGCTACTATTCCACCAACAGGTTCAGAATAGATTCAAGAAAACAAAATACATAAAATGATTTATATATATAAAATATATTTAAACAATATATAAATATATGAAAACCAAAACCTTAAACATGGTCATCTGTGTGGTTTGCACATCAATATTCCTGAATTTTTTTATTAAAAACAGGCCAAAGAGTGGGTGAAATAATTTCGAAATTATTTACTACATTTAGCTTTGAATTTCTTCCAAGACAACTACAGTCAGACGTGGCCTCACCTCCAGCCACTTCTCATATTTTTTCTTCTTTTGTTTCATTTTGTGTTCAAGCCAGTGTTCTTCCACACATAACACCGTATTTTAAGTATCTTGGTGAGTCAGAGAAGTACTGCCTTCTACTACGCTCTTTTCAGGGAACATTTTGCATTGGGTTACCCAGAGTTTTCCCCGGCTCATTTTGAAGGTAAAATTTACTGGATGGGAAAAGTCTTTATTTGAAAAGTTTGGACAGGGTGACCTCCAGGAAGTGCCTCCATTTGTCCAACCTGTAGCCTTACTCAGTTTTCTTAAGAATCATCTTTAGTTCCACAGTCGGCCAGTATTTGCACATCAGAGGCTTCCCAATGGTGTTACCGGAAGAAATCAATTTGGAAGTGTGGTCTGCCAGTTTTTGCATTCAACCTCTGTCAGGTAATATTCCGATAACAATTTGGAAAAAGAACCTGACCTGTGCTGCAATTTGATGTAGATTAAGCAAAAACAGCAGTAAGGAGCTGAGCTGAAGAGAAAAGGCAGTGAGAAGAAAACAAATGGAGGCAGATTGGAGAGGGAACGATGGTGACTGAGCGCAACTAAAACCAAGAGCTAAACAGTGTCAAAGAAAAAGGACTCTACATAAAGAAGGGAATCATAAAATGTGTGTAATGACAGTTGTGTGAATAACTACTAAGTAATAAAACATGTTGCCAGATTTTTCCATGCCAAGGCTCCCCCAGATTTTAGCTTCTGGCCGGAGAACACACATACAAACCCACAGAACCCACACAATACTTCAAAATGTGTTGAAAATTCAGCTTTTACAGTGTATTTTCTTAATTTTATTCACTAATCTCTCCTGCCTCATAATACCAATACTTTATTTTTTTGTTTTCCATGCCAGGGCTGTTTGTCTGTTACTTGGGACTTTTCAAAAACCCACCCATTCTTTCCAGCAGCTACAGAGCAACAGATTATGCCACCAAGAATGGTTTTGACAGGCTGGAAATTTGAAATACAATGTAAAATAATATTCTGAATCATTATATTATTTTTAAAAATTTTTTTTCTATTTTTTTGTTTTTTCCCTCTTCATCTTCCCTCCAGTTTTCTGAGGCCCCCCTAGTGCACCTGGCGGTCACTTAGGGAACTGCACCCCTCACTTTTAAAATCAGTGTTATAAAGCAACTGGCGATTTGCATGTGACATACATTCATGTTGAAACAATGGATCTGTGCTGTGTCATGGGATAAGCACATTGGACAACAATTCTGTCACAGATTAAAGTAACTTTTTTCATTTTAAAAAAAAATCTTTTTCTCACAGAAGTCAAAGAAGAACCTTTTTTAACTGTTTAGATTTTTGTCTGTTCCTTCTGTTTTAGTTTAACAGTGTTTACAGAGCTATTGTGAGGGAAGGATTGAGCATGCACCTGTGTGTATCCTGTCTTCTATTTAGCCTCATTCCCTTCATTGCAGCTATGCTATTGCAATCATGGTGCACCCAAATACAAAACAAAGACAAGAGCTTGCTTAATTATACATGTGATTTGTTACCATTTAATTAACCCGTAAGCGGTTTCAACGATTATTTTCCAACACCAGTCCTCTTGTCGTGGCATCCTCCTGGATCAGAGAGCCTCGGTAATTAGCAATCACATGATTACTGCATCTTCCCGCCATTGTTTCATCCCTGCCTATGAGACAAGCAGCAAAATTCAAGACCCGTCTGGGTTTGTTTTGCGTTTCGCCTCAGTAGTCATGCAATTTCTGCCAGTTAAACCAAGGACAGAAGGGAAGGTAACTCCATAAAGATGGATGACAGATGCAGAGTTTATTAATAAAGCGGTTTATGAAACTGGTTTGTTTTCCAAGGAGTTGGCAGGAGACAGAAGGATATTATTTAGCCATCAAGGGCAATTTGTCAACTGTTCATAGCCTCAATTTATTAAAAAAAAAAAATGTTGCGTTTTGGATTGTTTTTAATATTTTATTACTGTTGACGTTTGAAATTTCAAGCTGTGTGATGGGGGGAAAAAACTTTAATTATTCAAATAATTATAACCGAAACATTTTTAAGGATGGTCATTGAGGTTGTGGGTTGTTCCAATCAGCAAATCTGCAAAATTGTCAATAAATAAAATAAATCCCAAGGCTCTACTCTTCTGTACCCCTCATTGGCTGTTGAATCACTACCCACGTCTCCCATGGCTCATAGACCATAGTTCTGGTCTTGGGGGTCGGGATTTAAAGACATTTAAAAACGTGGACTGCAGCGTGCAAATGTGTAATCACCGTGTTACTTCAGTCTTTTCGAAAGCCCTTGTGCGGGTTGTATCGTGTCGTCCCATTGCTTCCCAGTGGCCCCTGAGAAGTCATTACGGGACCGTTAGAGAGGGTTGGCTGATCTCGGAGAGACTGTACAGTAATTGGTCCGATTTACTGAATTTATCTGAGCTCGTGAGCCTGGGGTGCATTCGTCATCACTGCTGCAGTAGCGGCCACGCTGGGACACGGAGACTGGAGCAAAAATGTGTACTCTTCACTTTAACCGGCTCGCTGTAAACCAGTAACATGTCGTTGTCATATCAGATCAACCAATCTTCAGCCCCTTCTTCGTGGCCCACTCCCTCAGTCAGGATGCACAGATTCTTGGTTGTGTTTTTCTTTCCTTGACCGTTTTGGTTTAAAAAATCCTAAAAGGGCTGAACTGGCCGCCAAAACATCTTTTATGGTCGCCATGGCACCAAGGTCACAACCAGAGCAAAATGATGACAAAAACGGGACCAATCTTAAAACCCAAATTTTTCTCTGCCTGCAAAACATGATTTCATTCCATGATGTTTATAAAATAGGCCTACGATCGCTCTGAGCTCAAAACATGTCAGATCAAGTGAGCTCTACTGTGTTTATTCCATGTTTATTCAAACTTGAATGTATGATTTAGTCAAACCTGGTTTCTCTATAATGGTGTACCCTGGTTTCTGAAATAGGAATATGATCTTGACATACACAAACACGAAAACAGGACCCTGAAAAAACTCATGACACTCGAGTGCTGGTGAATGCACCGGTAAATTTTATATGGAAAAAGACATTTTTGTGCAAAATGTTGCTCAGATGTGTTCAAATCAGAGCTAATAATAGCTGCGTTTTATGTTCGGAATAGATCTCCGTGGTGGTTCTTTAATAAGCTCTAATGGATGCTGCACAGAAACCTGAAGACAGGAGTGAGCAACTGCAGAAATCTGTAATTCAGATTAAACCAATCACAGCACAATAAGAGCCAGGGTCTTTGGCCGTGCCTGCAATGCATGTTTATTAATTTCCTCCAACCGTTAAGTCCACCGATAAGCAGCACGCCTCGCGCCTTGGTGTGTTTCAGCCCAGCCTGCAACTTTCTCTCATTCCTTAAGTCTTTTCAGGTTTGTCCTTTGCTTAATAACTCTGCGCTAATAATTCTGCGTCTCCTAAATGGTCCCCGCAGCTCAGGCACATCAGTCAGCTGGACAGCTAATGAATTTGTTCTATTGATTATATTATGATGGAACCTTGGCTGGGAAATATGAAGTGTCAAGCACTCATTAATTCTGGGGAGAAGTCGACAAACATCATCGACTCATTCCATTACACAAAGTCCACATATGATTAACCCCGCGTCTGCCTGTCTGTCTGTTTGTCACTGTCTGTCACTGACTGTCTGGCTATCTATCCATCCGTATGTCTGCTGTCTGTCTATCCATCTATCTATCTGTTGGTCTGTTCCTCCATCCTTCTGTCTGTCGCTAAAGCACATGCATAGTTTCGCTAAGGTTTTGTTGATAGGCCTTCAGAGGAATCTTGACCTTCATGTTAGCTTGGCGCTGAGGTTGCCCCTTAAATCCAGAAGCAGTGCGTTGAATTGGTCCCTCCCTCCCGCTGTGCAAGAAAATGACTTCGTGTTTATCAGTTGTTCCAGTTTGGATTCGTTCATGCTTCAAAGTTGTTCCAATATGTTTTGCTGACAGCGTTGGAGCGCCGTCACTGCACGGTCATTCATTGAAGGTTTTTTGTTTTATAATCAAATTAATTTAACTGCACTAACATGTTAGTTCTGACATGTTCAATACATGTGTGAGCACTGAGAGTGGCATGGCACAGGATGTCCCTCTTTTAATGTTTGAGTTTAATGCTCAAAGCTTGGTGGTGGGGGTTGATGATGAAGATGACTCCACTTCAGGCTCCTCATTCACGTGCACTTACAGAACTTCAAAGGCCGCGTTGTTTTTCATCACCTCGCCTGACGTGCTGTCACCAGTCTGAGAGGGAAAATAATTGGGCTGAGGAGCAAACGGATATTTCTTTTTAGGAAACAGACAATTTAATTGTTTGCGAGTGCTGAAACTCATATTTGCTGAATTCTCAAGATCACCATGTGCTTTACTCAACGCTGCTGCTGAATGAAGGGCACAAGGACATCGGTCCTCTTTGTCCCTCGACTTGACATGCTTGCAGAGAAAATCCTTCAATTGTCAATTCCTCTCCCCTAGACCTTTTACTGTACAATCTATTTTTCAGCTGAAGGATTTTTTTTTAATAATCATCTAAACGTCTTCTCAGCACTTCTGCAGTGACAAAAGTACTGTGGGGGATAGCTTCCCCGCCATCAACATTTAGTGTTTTCAGCTTTTAAATGCTCCAAATACACTTTAACCCACCACAAACTAAGCAAACACACCAATCCAGCTGTTGAATTCAATTAACAAATAAACAATTAAATTGCATTGTCTAATGATAAAGATGAGACAACAGGAGCATGTTGTGGTCACACCGGTCACTTGTGGCAAAGTGGATTCTTTTTAGAAGCATGACTCTTTGGTGTTTACCATGCTTTCCTCTGTTGCATTGTTTGCAAAATTAGCATTTTAATTAACATTCAAAAGTGCCTTGTGATCAAAAGGCAGATTAATGCATATTTACAGGGTGGCCACTCTTTTATTTTTTTTCATTTTTTTTATTTTTTTGCACAGTAGTCACTTTTAATGTGTTTGAGCACAATAACTTTTTGAAAAATGATGCCAAAATATGCAAAAAAGTGCTTAAAAAATTTAAAAAGGAATTTCTTCATAAAATTCTGCGACAATCTCATTAAATCCTCATGGTCATGCATATAAATATGAAATCAAAGATATTAGATATGTCTTATTTTTTTTCTTAAAACAATTTATCACCTTTTTCTCTTCTGTTTATCAACCTTTGTAGATTATTGTAAACATAGCTTTGTTGCCAACTAGTGGCCTAATGTAAACCACAACCAACTGGGCCCAGACTGGATGTCCAGAGTGGAATGTTGTGTGTGGACATGTGTCTTCACACGGACAATCATTTTCCTTTTGTTTTTAATATTAGGATTGATTCTCATTATTGTGCTTGCTAAAACCATGATCGATCAATAGACAGAGGGATGGCAATTTTGTTTAGGTTATAAACTTAATCTTCACTTTCAACACATCTGTTTTGCAGGGGAGCTGTACATCGGTGGCGTGACGAAAAACATGTATAGCAATCTGCCCAAGCTGATCGCATCCCGGGATGGCTACCAGGGCTGTCTGGCCTCGGTAGACTTGAATGGGAGACTGCCCGACCTGATCGCGGATGCCCTCCACAGGGTGGGCCAGGTGGATCGAGGCTGTGACGGTGAGTAGAGGACGGAAGTGAGGGTTACATTATGCTAAACGTAGCATCGAACATTCCTGTTATCCATGGGAATTACAAACTTCAGGGAACCTTCTTCTTAATTAAGGATGACTAAGGACTGTTTACAAAGATAATAGGTTCATAATCACCTAACATTCGGTGCACGTGGTTAATTTTAGCATCGTTTAGTGAAGAGATGAACATGACATCAAAGCTTGAATCTAATCTCGGATTTTTTGCCCCATTGATCTCGAAGTAGCGGTTTCTTTGCACAGTTTACCACCACATCTGAAGACCTTTCCAGTGAAGTAGCTAATCTTGAGTAAAATGCCAGATTTGGGGTCCCTCCCATCACTTGGTGGCTCCTCTAGAGCAGCGGTGGGCAAATCCTGGCTGGATTCCTGCCTTTATGGATTGGACTTGCCCATCAGAGGAGGTCAAATCCAGTCCTCGAGGGTTGAATTCAAGATGGGATTTGCATCCTACCAGGCAGGAAATGCTTTCACCAAGGTAAATGGAACATTGGGTGAAAGTGTTTACCTGTAGGACAAAAAGTCTGGCTTGAATCCGGCCCTTGAGGACTGGATTTGCCCACCCCTGCTCTAGAGTCTGAGGTCACCGACTCATTGCAGCAGCAACACCATTGCAGCACTCCTGTTTTCTTTTAATTATTATTTTTCTATTAAGGACAGATCCCCATTGCCGCTCTTTGAGCCTTATTTGGCTGTTTTTAACGTTATATTGACTCCACGTGAAATGGATGCTAACCTGAGTTAATTGTGGGATAGACCATAAGTTTTAAATGGAAAGTTGCATCTGGGGCTTTTGCTCCATCAGGAGAAAAAAATAAGATTGATTAATCACCATAAACAACCCTTATTAATCACGTTCTGAGTCAGTGCTGTTGTAGAAGCACGCTAAAAAACACTTAAATATATTATTTAGATATATTATTTAAGACTTGTGGTGGAGAGAAAAACCAAGCAGTGGAGAACAGTGATGTTACTCAATGGCAAATAAGATCAGGGAAACATTTATTTTAGTTCCATCTTGGTAAAACGCACTACATTCTGTAATGGCACAATCTTCTGGTTTGCAATTGACCAGATGTAATAAAAAAAAAAGCAAAAAAGTTATAAAATGACCTAAAAATGCCCCTTTAGATTAAAAGATTTAAAGCAAAAACTGTCTCTGTAAAAAGATTAATGTCTGGTTAATACTAATGGGGGACAAAAAAAACATTGATTTAATACATAATTAGTTGTAAAAATGCTGACATCACCACTTTTGGATTTCTTGATTAAAGACTGAAAATCCATTGTTGATGAGACTTGACACGCTAAGATCTTATCTGACTTGCTTTTGAGGTCATTAGTCATGTTCACATGTGCATGTTTGTTTTAAAAAAAAAATCTCATTAGCATCAGTTTGATTGGAAATTGATCTGATTCAAACCTGCGTTTGCCAAAAGGGGGCCTATCACCCATTAACTTGTCCATTAGAATATAAAATGGAAAGGTTGTGGGTTCAGACCCATTCACTTTTCTCTTTTTGGCTTTAGCCTTGTAATATCTCACCTTGATGCTTTGCCACAGATTTTTTTTCCTGGTCTACCCTCTGCTTGAATCTGGCAAAGTTAAGTTAAACATCTGTTTAAAGGACCCTAAGAAGCTAAGAAAACATTTAGCACGTTCCCTTAGCTCTGCTAACTCTAAAGTACAGGGTGGGTGATATGGTTATAAATCAAAGGCTCCACAGGAACCAAGAAGTCCCTTCTCCATCCTGGTCTTTTCTTGCTGGTTTTGGAGTTTGGCTTTTCCTCAACATCACTCAAGCAGGACTTTTTTTCCTTCTGAGGGTGTGTATCGGACATGTTTCATAAAGAAAAAGGTCAATATTGCCATGAGCAACAGACAACGTCTGACAAACAGCTAGCCAAGGTGATGAGGAAATGCAAAAATTGATATAGCACACATAAAACAACGTCAATGGGTGATTATTTGTGGAAAGATGTAGCACTATGTCTTGCACGGTCACAAAATGCATGTACAGAGGAAAAAAGAGCAGGCTATGCACTGGGAGGGGCCCAGTGGGACCTCCAGAGAGTCAAAGTAAAGGTGTTGCAGCATATGTGTATTCTAAATGTATAACTGTAAGCACATTAATTATTTAATGGGGCAAAAGTTCCATAGAAGCCGAATATAATAAGGTATTTTAAAAAGACATACACTCAATAAACCAATTTTAACAGGCACAGTTGTGGATTTGGGTTAGATTGATATAAAGCCATGTGGGAACAGATGTTATCTATCAAACACAGATGTTATCAATCAAACACAGGTGTTATTTGTATACACAGGTGATTGCATGACATTTCTTTACTCTTCCAGCCTATTTCCTTTCTTTCTTTTGAGGATTTCTCCTGACATTTTTGGAAATCACAGCAGATGGAACGCTCCATTGAACAGAGTAGCTCAAAATTGTCAGGTAGTATTTGACAAAAGGAGAACGAGGCCTGAGAATGTTTGTCATTTTGTTGTGACATGAGTAATTAGTTCCTAAACGAAAGTTTTTATCAGTGGGTGATTAATTAGCAATTAGCCTAGCACATATCCACTGAAAGGTTAGGGGGAAAGAAAGAATGTTGAATAGAAGTTGACATTTCCAACCAAAAAACAAAAACTGTTGGCTTTTTTTTTTTTTTTAAACAAAATTTTTTTTATATTCTTAGCCTTAATGGGAGATTGAATTGAAGTAGTTGTGAACAACATAGTTCCATGTCTGTTTATCTACTGGGGAACATATTTGTTGGCACTAAACTGTGGGTTTTTGGAAATGTTTGTGTTCGATTTAGATTTTAATGAGAATCCCAACCCACTCGACAGTTGCCGCATGTTATTTTTAAAATAATTATCTCGTCTCGACACGAGACCCACATCAGATATTTATTGGCTCAGTGTAGCTGTTGGTAGGAACGTGTTGGGTTTGATTGAAGGGGAGAAGAGCTTTATTATTTTCATATGCATTCACAAATAAGTGGCCGATAAAGCATTAAAATATGAATGCAAATCTGTCTCTGTCAAGCAGCATTCTGATGAGTAATGTCAAGAGTGGGTTTTCTAATTGATGATTTAATGTGGTTAGTCATCTGTGAGACTGAAGTGTGCTCCTTTCCTTTTGACAACACTAAATGACATGAATTCCGCACCTCTGTACCTTTGTTTACTTTCAGTGGCCTAGCCGTGACCTTATCTAACTTTGTTTTTGACCTTAAGGCCTTAAGTTCCTGCTCTTGCCAAAGGTCCTAGAAATTCTTTAAGCAATTAAACCAGATACAAGTTAAAGTTATGTCTACCTTCATAATTTTCCTTTAAGTGAAAATGAGTCTCAAGGATCTTATGTGCTGAATCTAATTGTAACTTTTACTTTTAACTACTTGTGAATGCGTGAATTCGGTTGCTGCTCAATTATGTCATCACTATACCAGTATAACTGATATCCTGGGCCACATCATGTAGCATATGCAAGAAGACACCTGTACACAACTCACGATACCAGTTAGTCAAAGTCATGATTAACAGTTAGTTTAGAGAACAATCCCCTTTTCCTCTTCGTTGTTGCTCCATAATTAGCTTTCCCTCCCCAAAAATATGAAAAAGTCTATTAAGAAACCTGCAAGGAGTTAAATGCTTCAGTGGTTAAAATAAGAGATACTGTTTTGTGTTTTTTTTTAATTTATTTGTCCTGTATTACCTGACAGCAATAAACCTTGACAGTTCCCCATCCACCTTTGACCACCTTCCAATTCTCAAGGTCAAATAAATAAGTAAGCAAGGCCTTCCCTACTGACTCGCGATGTTGACGATCCCCATAGGACCCAGTACCACCTGTACGGAGGAGTCCTGCTACCATCAGGGGGTGTGTCTCCAACAGTGGGAGGGCTTCACCTGCGACTGCACCATGACGTCCTATGGAGGTTCATTTTGCAACGACCGTAAGTCAACCTTTTTTTTTTTTTTTTTGCAAACCATATAAATGTGTGTGAGTGGAGAGTGCTAGTGAGATTGCCTGGTGCCAGCACCCAAAATACCTGCAAGTGTTTTTTGTTGTTGAGTCGTTGTCCAAGCAGCAATGTGTCCGTGTATCAAGCAGACAACACAAACTCATCCATGTTAGAAAGCCAATGAAGACATCAGTGGACAAGGAGAGAAGACAATTCTTGTCCACATTAATTGCCATGGATTGCAATTCTGGATGGGTTGCTCAGAGTCCGGGTCGTCTGGCACTGCCATCACAGCATGTGTCACCAGTGCCAGAGGATCCGTGCGGCTGACACTTGCTGTGAGGGGAACGGCCGATCTACGGTCGCTGCCATATGGTCACTTGCTGGGTGGTTTGGCAGAAAGTTATAAATAAAGAGGAGGAGACATATTTGCCAAGTGTGTAACATTTCTAGTTTATTTTATTGATGAAATATGGAACTTGGATTATGGTTTATGAGTAGGAGAATGTATATTGAGCACATAATAGATCACAATTACTGTGGTTGGCATTGAAATTAGCTACTTTCTATTCACGTTGTTTGCCGGAAATTTTCTTTAACATGTGGATTTGACTTTTTTTTGTGTATTTTTATGATACCATTGGGATTTTGGTGAGAGCGAAGCAAGAGCAAGTATTGTCCGACCTCTTGTGACAGCCAATCTGGGATAGCAAGACGGATAGTTTGTTTATCAAAACAGGATCAATCCAGTTGTTCATGTTCTGGATTAGAGTTAGGGCCGCTGAGCTCTGCTGTGCTGGTTTCATATGTGAGAGTGTGTGCGGCACCAGGTGTGTGTTTTTGGAGAATACACAAAGTGTGAGTGGAGAAGATCTTACCAGCAGCTTAAAATTCATATGAGCAAATTCATAAAATGTACAGTTGATTGTTTCTGCAATTGAGAATGATTAACCAGTTCATCTTTTGCTTCTAAATTATATTAAAGTCAATGAGAATTACACACTCAACGACTGCACTTTCCTAGTAATTTGCATACAATGCAATATTGGCGATATCGGTTTACTAGCTGCTGTTAAATGTTGTCTCACTGTGCCATTTCGCAACTTCTACTGTTTGTTGTGGATAAGAGGCTGCCATACAACACGGGGCATTTACAAAGCCATAAAAATCTGATAACTGGTCGGGATATCGGATATCTGTCTTACTTAAAAACAAAAAACTACTTGAGTCCATTTATTGTATTTCTTTCCTTCATCTGTAGTCATGTGCAATATAAAAAGTCAAAAGGCGACTATTCTCTTGCTGCGTGTCATGATTTTCTTTTGTTTTTCACCAGGTAACACCAGAAATCAGATCATGATCGGATTCTTGTAAAGAGACCCAGTGGGACACATGTCTGACCTCTGATTCTCTCAGGGCAGATTTCTAAAATGCAGATTTAACAAAACAAATTCAAACTGACATTCCTATCCTCTGATACTGATCTGGGACATTTTCTCTATATTGTTTTTTTAAGATGTGTCACACGTCGGTATGTCAGCCTCTTGCACGATGTGAACGCTTGGTTAGAGCTGTGTTAGTCCTTTCCTTCCACACAGCAGCTGCTCTGTCGTATTTGTCATCGTTTATTAATTTCTCTCACTTCACAATGCTGACAAACACGATTCGTCTCTTGCCCTTGAGAGCCTGACCCGAGTTCGACTCCCCGGCTCCCTCCTGTTATCTTTTTCTCTCTTGTCTTTTCTGCTTTTGCGAATCTTTGAGCCTTTTCTGGGCTTGTGTAATCACGGAATCAACAACCTTTCCTCAAGACAGAAACCTTCTGTGAATTTTCATTGAGTTCTCTCATGACGCCAAGGTAGGAATTTTTTTTTTTCCTTTTCCAGAATGCTGCTATTTGTCAGAGGTATGAGCGTATCCCCGCTGCTGTCAGGACGTCTGTTTTCGCAGCTTTTGTTCACAGACCCATGGACAAGGGCACATCTCCTACCGTAGACCAAAATAGCCACCTGCCCTTCTTTTGCCTTCGAGGTAACTGAAATTAATCGAAAAAAAAATTCCCTGTAGAGAATCGACCATCATTTCCTTTGTACTGCCAAACCACTTTTGCAGAGACAAAAAACGAAGAGCTGTATCATTTACATCCTTCTGTGGCTTCATTGAAGGTGTATGAACAGAATGGTGACTCAACAAACCATGTGATGAACATTTATGACACTGTCCATACATACATTATATCCTAAGTGTTATAAAACTGAAATGAGTCATATCTCAAATCCAAAGAGGAGTAAAGGTTGGTTTCTGTGGGGATGGAAATTGAAATAATTATCCCATAATGCTGTAGCTGTTGGACATTTCTCCTGGTATTCATTCAAGATGGGGACAATGTTTGTCAGTGTGAGCCACTGTTAAAATCATTTTAGGGTATATCTTTTTTTCTCACTAGTATTGCTCCATTTAGTGTTGACCTACAAACACAGGCCATGAACAGTAAGTAACCAAGGTAGTGGGAAGTGCTTCTCGTGATCCATCTTAAAACAAACTCTACACAATGAGTAGACCTCAATCAAGGACATAATATACCCTTGTATACTCTAGTCTAGGGTTTAGTCTGGACTAGAGGTATACTGTGGCTTGTTACCCTGAGTTGGGGTTAACATGGAGCTCAAGCACTAAACCACCTTCTGCTGCCAAATGGCCCCCACAATAAGAGTAGATGCAGTTGCATTATCTCAGTGTGATAGCTCAACTTTAAAACTTCAGGTGAGCTAACATATTTACATGCACTTTATAATGCAGTAATTCTATGTTTTGTATGTCAAATACTCCTTATGATCTTGTATTATTAACACTATATTGCCCTACAAAATGTGTGATTCTGTGTCATTCTAGTTTAAAGTGGGTAGGTTGTTGTCCTATACTGTTTCCTATAAATATGAATCTTGAGATTCTTGTCAAAAACATCTTACTGCACACCTTTACACTGTAGCTCTACATCTGATGCTCGTCATGTTAGTAGGGTGATCACACGCAGAATGTGCATGCATTAAGTATATTACATTTCAATGGTGTGTCATATTATCCTGAAGGCCAAAACAAATTCAGTTAATCTGCACATCCTTAAATGTATCCGATGGAAAAGTTGCATTTTCCTGCTTTAAGGGAAGGTTTCAGACGGGATTAAAATCGCTAAACGCTGATCCTCATAGCAAGAGTTGGTGTTGAGGACATGTGTTCTCAGGCATTATTTAAAGCTTCCTGCCCTGTAGTTCACCCTCATCAAACTTTCAGACATTTGTTAAGGGGTTTGTGTTTTATTGACTCCTAAATGTCTGCTGTGAGGGGCATTGACGAGCCACTGAAGCTGTCTCTCGCAAATGGATACAATTATATTTTAGATCAGCTTTGCTCATTAAATTCATGCTTAAAACACTTAACGGACAGTGATGAAACAAGCAGTCTTGTGTAAAATCAGCCCCTTTTCCTCCCATGCTCTTGTCATTTACCCAAGATTTTGAAAAACCCTCGGCACATTTCCACCACAAATACCTATTTTAAAAAAACAAACAAACAAAAAACAATCCTTGACCACAAACTTCCTTCTGAAAAAAGTTGTTAGTCGTGGTGTTGGTGTAGTTGGTGCGAAAGGAAGATTACAATTTTTTTGTTTTGTTTTTGCGGCCTTGTTCAGCAAATTCGGCAGTTCAATTTGCTAAAAATCAGTAGTGCATAAAAGCTATTTAAAGATATGGTGCCAGGAAGTCAGGAGCCATGGTTTGAATTCTCATGAGTAGCTATCTCAATTTAGCGAAAGGCACCTCTACAGTGACCTCTCGCATTGGTCAGATCTACTCAGAGCAAATTGCATATAGAAATAAAACCCGCCATGGGTGTCGTAAACCCTCAGAAGGAGCATTCTGGCATGGCTTCAATGTTTTAAAAACAAAGCCCTCTTCACAAGTGTTTTGCATCAAGTGTGTTCCTATAGTACAAGAGTCTCCTTTTTTGTCATCGTTGACAGGAAACATGTGGCACTCAGACGATACATAAAACACATCACTTCCAATTTGGGATTTTGCAAAATGTACTACCTTGTTTATGCACACTGATGCATTCAAGGCACTGGGAAAATAGAAAAACAGCTGTCCTGTACACACACACACACACACGCACACTATCACCAGAAAGCATTTGTTATTCTGCTGCAGCCTGCAGTGATTGACTGGTCTATTTGTCTCTGCGTAGTGTATAAGTGGGGCACTTGGTATTCTGCCTTATTCATCTGGAAATGGCTCAGACAGAGATGCTGTGTAAGTGCGGCAGTCTGAGGGTTTTGTTGTCTCTCTCTCTCTCTCTCTCTCATTCTGTTTATGTGAGTGAGATAGCAGCCAAGAGAAAGTGGGGTTGGGGGGGGGGGGGGGCTGTGGGGCTGTGTCTGTTCAATTCTTTGTTGAACTGTGTGCGTTGGGTGTTAGCACAACATGTGCATGTACACAATGGATCTAGCTGCTGGTGCCGCAGTGCTGCCAGGCGTACTAATTGAGTGCCAAACGCTGGTTTTGGGATGCTGTGCCGCCAACTTCAATTACCCCCACCATCACCACCCCCACCCCAACCCCATCTTCTTCGTAGTCACTGCTGATCCCGCAAATAGCCAACTGTCAGGTCTTCAGCAACATGTTTCTGGATAACATGTAGAAGAAGAAAACTTTATTAGTCCTGGTGAGGGGGGATCACTGTTTTTGCACTATTTTTGTTCGACACAAGAAACATGGGTTGTGTCTAAATCACACACTCTTTCACGATTGGCTACTCACTATTTATGATTACTTCTTAGTGCACTTACTGATGGGGTGAATATCTGCTTTTGGACATTGAGCTGATGTGCTTTAGAAGGTGCCACATAATAAATATGTACCAGGCCAGTGTCTGCACTGGTTGAAAAATAACTATCACTTATTTTTAAACACTTTTTTGGAAATAATTTGCATCTTTTCTAGTTTATCACATGCAATTGCAAAAGATGATGGGATATATTAATTGCTTAGGGAGCATAGGTTGAACGCCACTTTCCACAATGCATTATTGGATATAATGATTGCACAAAATAGGGTCCAGAAAACATCTATTCACAATCTCACACCTTTAGAAGTTAACTGTAGTTAGTGCCCTAGAGAACGGTAGAGATTTTGGACACAGCTATTTTGATTTTTTGCATTTACATTGAGATACTGTGTTCACATACGATGGAACAGGAAATACAATAAATTCTTTTGTTTTTGAGTATTGTATCTATTTGAACAGTTTTATGCCAGAAAACCAGTTTCTCCTGTACAAAGGTTAACATTTTAGTGGAACATTACTCTTTGCAGAAACAGGGGATTTATAATGGACTCAGTGAGGCTTGAAGGGTTTAACTATGTAGTTCATTATTTGAAATAATAAAGGCTTATATCTATAAAGTGTTCGTCGAACATTTGCTGGCGAAGAAGAAGAAATGTGCAGGACTTAACACTGTATTTAAGTGTTTTAAGGCTGTTTGGAGAGTTTTCTCCAGCTGGCAAGAACAAGGAGAAATTTCAGCCTGGACAGAATCTTTCATTTTCCATGAGAACCTCGAGGGCAGCCATTCTGGGAGGTTACATCCCCCACCCACAGCTCTTCATCTGTAAACATTGTTTGGACTTGTCACCATCTTTTGTAACAGACATTCTGCTGTGTACACTTTGGGCTCCCGCTATCAGTCACCACTCAAGTACTCCTAAGTACTAAGCAGCAATGGCGGGAAGTACATACTTCAAAGTACCGACATCCAAACACGTACTCCCAAGTTTTCAAGTCCATACCATTTTATTTGTAAATGTACTCCTTCTGTAGCTTCCCTTCACTCACCTCTGGCTGCAGTCAGCACAAAAGAAGCAAAAATGTAACTATTGACACATTAGGCCAGATACACAGTAAAAGTTAGCCTCACATTCCACAGTCATAAACACACATGTAGAGTCAAATCTTGACTGCTTTTCAGTTTGGGCTGACTTGGAGTTTATCTTAAAACAATGTACGAGCTAGCTGAAAATGTGCAACTGAGTGATTGATAGACTGGAGAGAAATGGAGGCTTGTTGAAGGAAGGAAACTCTTCTAAAGAGAGTGCCATGGAACCCCCTGGGCTTGTTAAGTTGTGGAGGGCTTGAAGGGAACTGGTGGGGGTGGATGGCCGCAGTGTGTTCTGAAACTGGTGGTGCTGAGCGCAACAGGTGCAGGATTAAACATTTACATTTCCTCTTAGGTGTTTTTTTTCTGCCTGTTACTTTAAGGTTTTTTGGGGTTTTTTAATTTTAAAGATAATATTCCACTTTTAGTACAGCTACCACGGACTAGATTTTATTTTGTTTGTAGAAATGGACATTGTCCACTCTGTCAAAGGTGACCTAAGGTTTTTAACCACAGTAATTATTTAAAGATTAGATTAAAATGCGTTCCTTTGTGCATTGTTGTCACTTTGAAGCCATTCAAGCCATTAACAAGCATAATCAGAAGTATTTAATTAAATGTGAAACGGGAATAAGAGACAAACAGATGGTTACTGTGCATATATGAGGTTGAAATCTGGGGCTACTCTCAATATACTAGTTATATTCTACATTTGTGGCTAATATAACAATTATGTGACTTTTAGCACTATTAATTACTTTCATATGGAAGCATTCTGTCAGTGATATACAACACTTTGACATATTTATTGGGTTATAATCTCAATTTAAACTGGATTAAATGACCAAGGATTGTTCCAAATGCATCAATGGGGAAGTTGGTCATTCTCAACTACTTTGTTATTTTTTTTAACTGTATTCAACTGAAATAAATTTTAGCAGAATCATTTGTCATAAATTTAGCTATCATGACTGACACTTGCAATCCAAGCGAAAGCAGCACTGACCTCTCCAAGTAATAACCAGTACTTAAGGGATGATGCACTCCCAGAATTCATTAAATATTGGGCAGAACTGTCCACACTAGATTTGGCAGTGAGGGAAAAATATCGTGCTGCAAGACGATCTAATGTTCTCTCTCATCACACACTTTATCAACGCACAAATTCGCACTGACACTTGCATACAAACAAGCGAGAAACCGCCGATGATGTCAGCATTTCCCGAGGGCACCGGCGCTGAGAGCCCTTCACTCAGGCTGACGTGGGAGATCATCGGGACTGACACATGGCCACATGCGCACGCCACCATGCAAACACACACAACTTCCTTGTATTTATCCTTGTGGGAGTAGAGCTGTCAATAAGAACATCGTCTTCACCCTGTCCTCGTAAAATTCTCTCCTCCCTTCATTATTTCCCTGCTCTTTATTGACTTTCAGGCAATCAAACATTATTAGTAATTACGGAAGTCAAGATTGGCCACTTCTTTTTATTATTATATTATTTTACTGATATTTTCATGTTAACAACACTTAGTTTTGTCACTGTAACTGTCAGGCTGGGAGTCAGGTGCAGATTCATCAGCAACAATCATGATAGCGACGTACATCTTCCAATCTCGCCTAAAGTAGAATTTCCATTGACAGTGAAAGAAATTCAAACATTGTACCTGTTGTTTCAAATAATTATAAGCTTTCATGTGTGCCAGACCTTTCACTCTTCCATTCTTTATCCAAGGAAAAATGTGCATCAACCTTTTCTCCATTATTATTTTTTTTTTAATGGTCGAACAAGCAATAAATATTCACCTTGTTAGATGGATATGGTCAATTTGATGTTGACAGATTTGCTGTTTCACTGCTGCTATACATTGAGCCTTCAGTCACTTTGGGGCTTTTTCTGACATGTGTGGATGTTTTTCCAGCTCTTTGCATGGTAACTTTATCAAAATAGATGAGATTTCTGACTAAAACACAACACTAAGTTCTTACATCGGAGTGGATGGATCGGATTGGAAACGATGCCTCAAAAGGGGAGCACAACGCTCAAGATTATCAGAATGGAACTCGAAAGCAGCAGCACCCAAAACACACATCAGGAAGAATAAGTCCAATTTTTCTGGGTGGAGAAGCCACCCACGGACGGGGTAGTTAGTTTTTTCTGGTACATACAACATTTACACACAACATTTACAGCATTGAACTTGCTCTTAAGCCAAAATGTTGATGTCTCCCTCTGAAGCAAGGATTTTTCTTCACTTTTTTTTCTCTGGCGTTAAAATTTTTCAATTATTCATTCATCTAATCGACAACGAACTTGACAGTTATATTCGAGAGGAATCGCAGAGTTGAATCTGTTTAATTTGAGCACATCCATTATTAATACATTTGGAACTGACTGTGAACCTCTAATTTGCAGTCTTGAATGAAGAGTGTCTAATTCTTTTAATCGCAGCAGGAACGGAGCAGTAAGATCAAGGAAGTGCACGTTGTTATTGCTCCACTCAGTTCGAGTAGCCTATGGTTGTATCAATATTACAGTGGCTTGCTGGGACTTGATCTGCTTGAAACAATCAGAGAAATAACCTTTTCCACTTCAGGAACTTTTCACTTTTGTGTGTGTGTGTTTTTCTTTTTCTTTAAATTTTAAAAATTATTTGAGCCACAAAAAAAAAAAAATGCTATTCACCCCTAACATTCCCTAATAGTGAGGTAGTACCTTTAAGGTTCCATGGAATTCTTAAGTAGCTGGGCTGGAATTGTTGGAATGTACTTGCATTGTTCTTTTATTCTGGCACTGATTATGGTTCTTAAAGAAAATGTCTAATTGCACAGGGAAACATCCAGGGAAACATTTCCTCCTGTTTTGATATGACTAACTAAATTTCCCTTTACCCACCATGTTTTAGACTGCAGAACTGTTTCGAAACACTCCATGATGTTTGTGTCTTGATCATTTAGAAAATAAACTGGAGAGAAAAGGTGGGTGAACCTCAAGGTCCAGGTTCTTTTGAGTGATTAAGAAATTCAGTGGGCTATAGAGTCAGTGACCCAAAATGACCAAAGCCGTGTCTGGAATTACTGACTCGTTCACTTGTCCTCACTATATAGGGAGTTTAGCCTTGTCACTGTTGCTCGTTGGAGGTCAGGTCCTGGGATTGTGATGAATTAGTATTTTTGTCATCAACTTTTATGACACCTTCCTTGGTTAAAAAAACAAACAAACAAAAAACCCTATTAAACGTTCTGAAACTTTCCCAGCAATTCTATATAAATTTATAATCTGGAGAGGTGGGACTCTGGATTGGAAAAGAGAGGAATGAAGATTTATTGAGGCAAGACAGACTATATATGTGAATGAAAGGGACCCGGATGGAATGTGAGCTTGTAGGCAGTAAAGATAAATGGAGAGTTTTAGGTGCTTGGGGTCCAGAGCAGTGAAGAAAGTGTTGAAAAGATGTAAAGAAGCATGTGCAAGTAGGAAAATAGGTGGGTGGTATGAGATAATAGTCATCAAGAATGAAAGGAAAGGTGTACAAGATGGTGGTGAGACCAGTGGTGCTGTGTGCTTAGACAGTGGTCCTGAAGCGAAGACAGGTGGCGGAGCTGGAAGTTGGCAAGATGAAGATGTTGAGTTCGCTTTGTGGAGGGACAGTGAATGCAATTGTTTAAAAAAAAAAAATGTTTAGGTTCTTTACTGGCAGTGCTATCTTCGAGGATGAATAGAGAGGAGATTTATAGTTTAAGTAAAAGAGGACATCATGTTTCCTTGTGCAAGGGGAAATGATGTAGAGGCTTGGTGACCCCTGAGGGGAACAACCAAAGACATTGTAGAGGTCAGTTTGGACTCAGTATAACTGAAAAACAGGAACCATAAAAAAAGAAGACAAAGCGATGTGGGAAACGTTTCCACTTTAAGCTCTCTTTATTGGGAACGTTTGATTTTTATAGTTGGAACGTGTCAAAAAACAGTTTGGTTTCAAATCCAATCTCTTTACAGTGTTCCACAGATCAAACATTCTAGGTGATCCATTCACTTCTCCTTAAGATTCTAAAATGATTAGATGATTTGGAAGTGAGGGTCTCAAATTTTAATACCATTACTAGTTAAATATCATCAATCGTTACTCAATGCGATAGCTGAACAGACTTTAAATTCTGTTTGTGTAGCTGAAAAAGATGCAGCTGCAGAGCCTGACCCATCTGCATTAATCATTTTGTCTCCATGTGCCGTGCATAGCATTGTCTCGGCTTGACAGATCACCCACTACAGGTGTATCTATCTTGTTTATTTGAGCTACGATTTCTTGCCTGACCGATTAAATGCGAGCCAGAGCCTCCGCCGCTCCCACCTCAGCCCCTGTATTCGGTACCTCTTGTAATTTTCATGTTGGGCTTTCTCTTAGCACAGGTCACACAATCGAGGGGAAGCTTAGCTGGCTCGGCTAACAGAGGCAGAAGTGCTTACAAAAGCAAAAGTAGGTTAAAAAAATAGCAAAAAAAACTAAATGCTGTATCAACATTAGGGTCATAATCAACAAAAAAAAAAATCATATTGGCATCTCACACACTGTACAGCCTGGAGCCATTGTTCTGAAACAAAATTACAAGTTGCAGTTAATTTTACCTCATCCAAATTCAAATAAATTTACCTTTATTTATAAGGTGCCTGCAACAATCAAGATTGTCTTTAGGTGCTGTACCCAGAGGGTAATGCCCAAACAAGCAACAGTGGCAAGGGAAAATTGCCTTTTGACAGGAAGAAACCTTAAACAGGGCCAGGCTGACATGGGGGGATCCTCCTGCTGATGGCAGGTGGGGTAAAGCAAAAGGAAAATGGGAGGAGGACAGAAGAAAAATGTTTTTTTCAGAGATTTTTAACTATTTCGTTCATTTCCTTAAGGCCGAAATTGGGTTAAATGCAGGGGGAAAAAAATCCTTGAGTGTTTTCATACAAAAGCTGAATGTGATTTCTTCAGGTCAACTTTTACTGGATCATAGTTGTCTTTTGTACAATAAATTGGAGTCTCATCTTTGTGTCATTGCTGTTTCTTTTAATCTGAAACAGCAGTGTGACTTTGTCCGCCCTTCACCTATATCTCTTTTTGTCTTTTCTTTTTTTTTTTTCTGTATAAATGCGTAGGCTTTAAAAATAACTGTCCGGTGACCTGCAGGGGAGAAACTTGCATTTTTCTGAGATTAGCACAAGGCTTGTATAAATTCCGTTGAAATGCCTTGAAAATGGAGGGCTTGTTTTGCTCCAACTGTCTTCACTCGCGTAAGGTTTCATCCAGAGTCTTTCTTGCTATGCTTCTATGTGGGGGCTCTTCAACGCATGAATAGCATTATATACAAATGCATTTTAGAAGCACTTTGGAATAAAATTTAACTTTTACACATTTTTACACACAAGGCTGTTTATTATTATAACAGGTTAATCTTGTAGTGATGTTTTACTCTGTCACCTGCACTCTTGGCTCTGAAAAATTATCATTCATTGTCATTGAGGCATTTTTGACACCGAGGGCCAAAATTGCTGTTGTTATTTGCAAATCTCTTGTAAGTGATATGCTGCCTGTTGCACTGACTGGGTGATGTTTACTGTTCCTAAAATGGAGCAAGTAGCTATTTTCTCCAAAAATTGATTTGTGTCTTTGATATATGATCTGTTTTTGCACATTTAAATACACACTAAATCAAAATAGGTGCTTATTTATCATGCTTTGTTTTTTTCCAACAAGGGCGTGGCGGGGCCCTAGTGGTCTCTATTGACCATTACATTAGAAACCTGATTGTTTGAATAACTTTCTGAGTTCAACTAGAAAACTACACCACAAACTACCCTCAACCTCTGCACTTAAAGGCTCTGAACTTAAGACTATACCTAGCCCTGACATGCAATTTATGCACTTTTATAGCTTAAAGACATAATTTCAAGCCCACCATTTTTTTTTGTGTGAGGGCATACAATCAGATTGGCTGCACACCCCCCACCCCCCACCTCCCTCCAAAAAAAAAAAAACACAACCCAAAAACCCTAAAAAACTGTGTTGACCAAATATTTCTGCCTTTCCAGCATTCCTGCCCACTATTTGTTTTCCATTCAGTGTTGTGTGCCCGTTCGGTGTTGTGCCCTGTCTAAATTGGCCGATCTTCATCGGCCGCACACACGCCTGAGTAGTCGGCACACAGGCTGCGTTTTTCGATCTAAAATCCCATCAGTCCCACTCCCCTTGGTGTGCAAATATACATACAGACTCATGACCATCGCCCACTCTTTGTGCACACACGGCCTAATAACACTTGCCTCCCTGTTTGTGTCATTCGGCCCCTTATAGACAGAAAGCACAGCTTTGCCAGATCAATACTTTCTCCCAGCCTTTCTTTCCTACTGCGTCCACGTGCCTCACACTCGTCTCAGCTCTCTTGTTAAATTATTTTATTTGGTGAAAAAACACAGCAGAAACAAATAACGCTCTGATCAATCTTCCAATTTGGCTTCATTTTTTTTCAGTCACCCACAAATCTCACCACCTTGGGGGGGGGGACACTGGCGGGATGGCAGATGGCACAAATCTCTCATCTCACTGCGTATTACATATATTTTCCCAGTAAAGTCTTCACGGCTTTTACGGTTGGACGGGTGGCGGCAGGATAATATGTTGCCAAGAAAAGGCCAAAAAGGTCAACTGAAGCCATTTACATCCCACTAGTTTCAACACTGCAAATGTGTTTTGCTGGGAATTTCATGAACAGTCTATAAAGCTCGGAGCCCTTTAGTTCCATGCATTTGCGCACACCCACACTGGGATTAAATGGATCTCCCTGCATCATACATATTCAAAAACAATCTGTTTTGTCTCATGTATCATATGGTGAAAACCTCTAGCATCTTGTAGCCGCAGAATCAACCTACTTTTAATGCCTTTTATAACAGCTATATACTTATTTCATAAGGTTAAAAACAAAAAAAGATCTCTTCAAAAAGTTGTAAATTGATAAGAGTGTTGTTTTTTGGGATTAAACCTTTTTTAATTGTCTGCCATTGTATAATTAGAATTGGGATGAAAAAGATAACAAACTGTAAGATAGGATAAGACTTTCTCACAATCAATGGGGAAGTTATTATTTTTACAATGAGAACACTAAATCTGAAAAAAAGAATATATCATGGAAAGAAATTTGAGTTGAATGAAATAACGGCAATCACATTGGTACTGGCCAATGTTATCATATCGTGATCAGACGTGGTGTGAGGTGAGTTTGTGTATACATGTGATAGTAAGGCAGCAAGTGTTGCCAGCTTGGTGACTTTCTCGCCAAATGTGTTGACTTTTGAAATCCTCTTGATGACTTATTTTACTGTCAAAAAAAAACCAAGCGACAAATATGGGGAATTTTTCTAATGTTGTTGGAGACTGGCCTGACAGTGCAGATCATTCCCTACTGTTCTCAACAAACAGCAGTTGCTGCCATAAGCGATATACTGTATATAAGCAATATTCCATGACAGGTTGTGGTATATGCTTATTATATCACAACTGAGCACTGTTGTTTCAGTGCAGGTACCATGAGTAGCTGACTGGGGATCATTAATGTGGCAATTGAGTCTGACATGAAGCTGCTCAGTTCATATAATTCACTTTCAACATTGCTGATAGGACCATAAAAGTCTCTCCAAACATCTCCGAACTGCTGTTTGGATACTGTCTTCCTGCCACCTTCACCACCAGTCTTTAAAGCAATTTATTTCCATTTTCACTCTACTAAATATAAAGGGTATCACTTAGGCTAGTTTTATTTTAAGCTAGGAGCTGGTTGCTGTTCCTCAGACACAAAGTGATTTGTCAATAAGCACCACTGTGGCATATATGCTCATTACACCGCAGTTAAGAACATTCAAATGGCTTAAATTCATTTTTTTAGCATTTCAAAGTGCGCAGGAGATGAACATTATGAAGTGCAGATGGTAACTTCAACCTTTGAGGGATGAAGATATTACCCAACAGTGTTGTTAAACAGCCTTATAGGAACGAGGATAAATGACCGACAGCAGCACCGGTGTATCAACTAGTTCAGCTGCTGAAAGAGCTGCCCGGGGCTGTTGCAGTCTCACAGAGGAGGTGAGACGTGTCTTCCATGAGTGATGGCGGCCTAACTGACGTCCTTCTCTCACTCACCACCTCAGCGAAGTCCAGTAGACAGTCAAGGACAGAGCCGGTGGTCTATCAGGTTTTCCTGCCCATCAGATGAGACTATTTTGAAGCTTCTACACATGAGCAGAAAGAAAAGTTTCATTTCAATTTTCTATATGTCAGTGTCATTTATACATTAGCAATGACATCAGTCAAAATGTTTAAAATAGCTGAATATTGTAATTTTACATTTCCATTCAAATGTGCTTTTTACTTGCAATGTGCAAATTTGCATATAAGTACCCTTCGCTTGAGCACCTTATCTTGAACACATTATCACTTAACACTTGACACTTGAACACATTATCTGCACCAAAATATTCGTACAATGTTTTGCCAGGTTAACACTTTATGGTGCAATCTGCCCCATCTCTTCAAGTCCTAAACTGACCTTAGGTTCCTGAGCAGGTAGAGGAGCTTATTGTTGAGGTGAACACACTGAAATTTGTATATTTCGATTACCTCAATGACCTCAGGATTAATTCCTGGAGCAAATTTAGAAGTCCAAGGACTATACTGCTGTACTATAAAGAAACAAATATTTGGCACGAGTCTACTGTCGTGAGGATGTTCTTCAAAAAAGGAATTACATCTCCCATCATTGCATCTTTTTTCTTCCCTCTTTCAAGTTGGGAATTAAAGTTAAAACTGCATTTGAAATGTTCTAGCTTAATGTCAAGATCCACCAAATTATGCCTTAGTGCCTTCACTTGTGTGCATATTCTCAGAACATAATGCCCAATGCTAATGCACGGCGGTGGATGAAAGTGTCAGACTGAAAATTCTGAACAAAAAGGAAAGGTGTGTTTGGCATCATGCGCTTCAACCCATCATGGTCAGTCCTGGCATTTTTTAAGGAGTTCAAGTAGCCTAAAAAAGAAAGAGAACAAAAAAGTTAGCTTTTGAAGAATGACCTAGCTTCAGTAATAAAATATTGAAGCGGTTCCCTGCTCAGAGTGCAGTCGCTGCTCTTTAGATATTCTTCTTCAAGATAAAAAGCTGACCCCCCCTCTCCAGTTCTTTGCTTCACCTTATCCCTTCTCATCAGTAACTCTCTTTATCATCATGTAATATTACCTCTTTTTTTGGTTCTACCATGCAAACATATTTTCCTGGATTCTAGGACTTTATATTGTATGTAGTAGAATCACTTCAAAATAAGCTGCATTTACTTGTGTTTTTACTTCTATTCCCCTTTTCTTTGGGGTAATACCATGTAAAAATGTCCTGATAAATCGCTTTTCAGGAGGAGAGACTTCCCGTACAGGGTGGAAGTGGGAATATCCAAATGCAAGACATCGGTCACATGCTGTTTTGAGGTGTGAGCTGTAACGAATGTCGCCCTGGCTCTTGCGATTTCAGATTTATGGTGGATGAGACTATCAAGAGTCATTACTTTTGAAAAGACACAAAGGTTCCCTGATGAGTATTATTTCGCTAATACCCATCAGGGAACCTTTGCGTCATGGGTATATTTTCTCATATACCCACAATGATGGTAGCGGCACATCTAATATTCTCCTGGCCCTGCCTAGCTGCCCATAGTGCTGCTTCCAATGCTGTTTTTCTGCCTTTTCTGCTTTTTTACTTTACCCACCTCCTACATCAGCAATTCCTCGCAGCAGTGGAGCTGCGAACGCATGAAGGCGACCCAGCCATATGGCAACTGCTGTAAACAATGATGCCAAGAGGAGGAACAGGTTTGTCTTGAAAGTCAGGGCCTAGAAAATCTTGAAGGGAAGACAAACTAAATAAAAAACTAGTATTCGATATATCGGTATTCATTTGAAAATCATCTATGAGCAGGAATGCAAACTCAAGCCAACTAAGGTACACTGCTCTTATAGATCATGTTTTTTATTTTTTCCCATTTGTTAAATCAGAGCAGTGGGATAGGATATCACATGGGCAGAGCATTTCCTCGCTAACTTTGCCCTCCAGAGAAACGCACACAACTCACCGTGTTCAGATCCAAGATAACGAGCCGATAAGCTTTCCCCGGCAATGACTGCATATTCCGATCCTTTTCTCCCTCCACATCTTCTCCACTATATTTCCAGTTTAACATCCTCCCTGTTGGCATCTCTGCCCTGGTCTCCTCCGGTTGTCATTTCCATCCGTCCTCGCACAGTCAGCAGCTATCAGTCCCGTTTGTATGGTTTGATCTTCTCCCTCCCTGCTTTTTTGCTGACTCTGTTCAGTTGTACCTCTTCATTCACTTGCAAGTGGATTTCTCTCCCCCCCACTTATCTATTAACCTCTGATCTCCGACTTCACTTAGTCATGGAGGCAGAGCTCATTAATAGGTTTACAGGCCACCGTGGTGCCCCTGAGACATTTTCACATGCTTCAATATTAGACTATTGATAGCTGATCATCAGAAATGTGTGTTTTGATCAAATAGCACTGATATAGGGTGGATGGATGGATAATTTGTCTTTGTACATGTGATTTTCTCTTTCCTTCCTCCCTATAAATTATTTTCTCCAAATTTCTGCCTCTAAAGCTATTTCCAAGATTGATAATGATTATAACCAGCAAAACCACTATTGTCATCAAATATCTATTGGTGTTCTCCTCATGGCCCATTTTGACATCATCTGTATTCCACCGCTAACTGGTCGCTCTGCCGAGACCTTATTTGCACATGACAACCAACCATAGTGGCAAATAAAAAGCTGTTGATGCTTCCCCGGCCAACAGGTAGTATATATGTATTTTTTTTAATAATAGGCCCAAATGAGGCCGTTAGTCACTGGAAGAGAATGAGCCATCTGTGTGTGTGTTTGTGTACTGTGTGTCCTGCCTCTTTTGTGCATTCCGTCACCATGGGGATAATTATTTAAAGGAGCAAAATGCTTGGAGAAAATAGCTGCAGAATTAAGGCAGTATAGTGGTTTGAAAGGAAGGAAATTGGGACGTATACCATTTGTGGAGAAAAGGAACTGCATAATTTGAGAAAAGAAAAATAGCTAGTGCTTATTGATTCGCAAAGTTCTGGCGATAGGATTGTTAAAAGGATGGTCCTGGGAGTACAGCTATCCTCAGGCCAGAGTGAGATAAAGCAAAGTCAGGGCGGGGATAATGACTTCCTCCACGTGGAAAACACTGCTCATTTAACAGGCTATCAGTTTCGTTTTAACAGAGACATGCAAATCATGCAGATGCATGTAATCCATGGAGTTACCTGCGGGAATGGAGCACAGGTAAGTCTTCATCTTTGCTCCATGAACATGACTCCATTTTGACACCATAGCTGTGAATTAAGAAGGTAAAGACTAGGAACTTTGACAGCAGAGGCCCTCAATGAAGCCTAGTGATGACCAGATAGATTTAGGTCTAGACTTACTCACCACATTACGCTTTCACAGAAGATTTTAAATGAAACATTTAAGTGTGACCGCAAAGAATTGTGCAAGACTTAACGAACGCTTTAGAACCTCCAGAAGCATACTGCACTGTTGGGGTTGACGCTCACGGTGTTTTGCACCAGATCCAAATTCAAATCAATGCAACTTTGTTTATATGGCATCTCTTACAATCAAGATTGTCCCTTGGTGCTTTTACAGAAACTGTCCGACCACTGAACCAGCTACAGTGGTAAGGAAAAACTCCCCTTTAAGGGCACACTTGCACAAGGCAATTGAACCATGCCCCAGCATTTTTTTGGCTGAAAGTTCTATTGATTTGGCTAGCGGGGGGGCAAATGTTCTTGACATGGACAGGATGAGGCTCCTAATGGAGGTGGGCTCCTGCTCATGCCTGGCTGAGTAGAAGGGAGCAGAGAGGGAGGACAGAAAATGGAGACACACATCATAGATGCAAATAGATGAGATATACTGTACAGTATGTAACTGAAATATGTAACTATTTGCCCACTACAAGATAGCGATACCTCTAGCTAGATAAAGTCTAGTGCTTGTCCCAAAGTTTTGATGAAACACCTGTATCATATTTTTTGAAGCAGTTCAACGCCTGCAAGTTCTACAGTATTTCTCTTACAGTGTATTGCATTATAGCCTTGCTGTATGCCATTTGAATCAATTAACTTCTGCTACTGTTTGTTTAGGATACACTATTTGTCTTCTGTTAGCTGTAACACATACCACCTAAGATCATTTGGAATATGAGTTGGGGTGGAAGTCAGGCTTACATTGTACAAAATGCAAAAACAGCACTCAAGAAAAGGTCTTTTTCTGTCATGAAAAGGTTTCTGATGTAGAGGAGGGTTAATACAACTTGTTGTGAAAAGTGCAGAGAAAGGGGGAGAAATGGACTCTCGATTCACGCCTCGGGCAGAGAAAATGTCAGACGCATATGTCAGAGGCATGGAGAAATGCTGTGTGGTCCCTTTACAGCACAGTGCCTTGAAGATCGATCGCGGATAGCCTTCGGCCGACACTGCTTCACAGTCAGGGTGCTCTGTTGAAAATGCAACCTGTTGGGCGAGTTGACCTTTACTATATCAACGCAAGAATATTCTCAACAATGTGAATGTTTTTGCTAGCTAGCTTGATTAGGTAAGATCTTTCGCATGTCCCCATCTGCCCACTCTTACCCTGTTACATGACACCACCGGCTGCTGTTCATCTATGCACTCCTCCTCTCAATACTGTGCCCTTTGGCCAAATGTGAAAGTCAGCCCGATAGGGTGAGTAATGCTTGTCACACATATTTAGCCGATCCCTCATTTGGTTACAGTGCGCCTATGCTAATGCAGTGAAGGATGAGATGGTATTTCACCGTTTTCTCAAAATTCTGCCAATTCCCATTGATACTGGCTTTTCAGAGAGATACAGTTGTTAAGATAGTTTGTGTGATCCAAGATGGTAAAAACAACAGAACCTTATACATTTGTGATCTAATTTTGATTTATCGAATGTTTCAGACTTTACTATGTTGATGAAATCATTATTGACATGAATAATATTGTTAAACGTATATGCAGATTTTTTCCCATCTCCTAAAATACAGTGTATATCTTTTATATACAATTTGATTGTTGTCATTTTTAGTTTTTTCATCAGTTTCACATTTAATCTCAGTGAGATTAAAAGCATAATTAAATTGTATTCATCATTATTTATTCAGCAACTGTTACAATCAAAATTGTCTCCAGGTGTTTCACAAAAACCCAGAGCAACAATGACAAGGACAAACTCTTAACATGAAGACACCTTGAGCAGGACCAGGCTCATATGGAGGGGCCCCTCCTCTTGGCGGACACCACATTTTGAGTAACTGTTAGAATTTATAATTGAGAGAACACAGTGTAGATCATAATTAATCAAACCACACTAACGGAAAAGAATGAAACACCATCAAGGAATTAATGGAATCTTATTATCTACCGTGTAGTCGCAAGTGTGATTAACATATTTGACAGGTCTTTCAAGTCTCATTTAGCATGAAACGTATCCACATGGATAGGATGCATGCAAATACTGCATTCGCCATAAAACATTCAAAATAAAATAATTTTCTTTCTAGCATTATACAAAAAAAAGCTTACAAAACCTTCACTAAATAGCATTAAAAGTAAAAGACTGCCAGTTGTTTAAAATAAAAATAGTTCTCAAGGGTCAAATTGATCCCTACAGAATATAATGCAACCTTAGCAACGGAGAAAAGCTAGCGTGCAGTCAGTCCCTGCACTCAAAACCCATTCCCACTGCGACGCCAGCTTCCCAGATGATTCCAGCCCTTGCCCTCGGAAAACAACTTTCCTAATTTGTAGGAACACGTCTCAAGGTGCAGTCTGATGGCTTAAAATCGTTGTTTGGTGCCGGAAGCTTCTACTTTCCAGAACGGGTTTTTCTTTTTTATTGGCTTTGTATGTTAGAGGAATAAAGAGGACACCTGACATGCTAATTAATTTGTTGAAACATTAACAAGGGCACTTTTGTAAAGGTTGATGCTGATTGAGGAAGATTTTTTTTGTGGTTGGATGATTTACATCTGTCCTACAGAAAACTAATACAACCTTTGGGCAAGCTAACTTAACCGTCACTGGTTCATAGGTCAGGTATCAAAGATATGTGGCACCCAAATCTAAAAGTGTCTATTTTACACATGCATACACATGCATTATACAGATGCATAATGAACCATGCAGGTTCTAAACGCCAGACTCGTGTACAAATACACGTGCTCTTGCTCAGCTTCTGTTTTGATCAACCTTGTGTCTTGTTTTTGATATCTATTCTCCAGTGGATCACTTGACATCTTGAATCAGTGTTTAGCTGGACAGTTCTTTTAAATGCAATTCCTCTATTTATGTAGAGTCTTTTACAGGCAGCATTGTGCTGCTGGATACAAGGTGTAAGCACATGCTATAAACAGATGTGCAGAAGGATAAATGGACATGAGAGCTTGACCAGGGTAAGGAGGCCTCACTGTGGGAGGTAAGATGTTCAAGAATATGGATGGATTTAGGTTAGCTAGAGTGCAGAAGATAAATATTTACCAAGACTGTTGGGAAAAGAAAAACGTTTGTAGAAGAGAACGAGCATGTGGAGCAGAGGTCAGGGCTTAAATGCCAAAGACCTGCATAAGTACAAGGGAGCCACAGTTGGTCAGTGAGAACCCAGGCCTGCTTTTCCTTCTCCTAGCACTGTCAATAAATCTACATCGAGAAGAAGAATTTTTTAAAAAAGCAATCTGTAATGTCTTTCAGATCAGATACCAAGCATTGTCCATTTAGCGAATGTTCACTCTGGGCAGGCCAGAATTAGGTCCACTCAGTTGAACTTTGGGTCCCAGAGTAGATCAAAAATTTGAGCTAAAGCAGCTCATGAGTATGTGCAACAAGACAGTTCAGAAAGAAATGTGCCTTTACTGGAAAGTGTTGCTATCTTGACGTCTCTAGTGCAGCAGCACATTTTCCTTAAGTCCCAGCCAGCAATTCTTTACAAAATGCATTCATTGCAGAGAGTTATATAAGAAAATGATACAGTGGGACCTCTACTTACGAAATTAATTGGTTCCGGAAGTTGTTTCGTAACCTTAAAATTACGTAAGTAGAGACGCGTTTTCCATGTAAATGCCCTAATCCGTTCCAAGCCCCAAAAAATTCGGACATAATTTTTGTATAAATCATGAAAATGCATCAAAACATGTAACAAATACATGCTACAATTAGATTACCGCACAATAAATGTAGGAATTCAGTGCAAGGCTTCTCCAGGAACAAAATGAACTTTATTACAGGCTAATCTTACATTAGCCGTCATTACCAGCAACGAACGTTAACACTTGTGGTAACACCGCTTCGTTTGTATGGACAAAAAAGCTCTCTTCTTCTTTTCTTCTTTTTCACTTTTCTCCATCACTTTCCTGGGGTCCATAGCGAATAAAAGTTAAACGAAGACGAGGCTGGGATACACACATACCTGTACATATCGACGTCCCTCCTAGCCAATGGGATGACAGGAAAATGCTGGGCAATAGCCAACCTCGCGAGCTGCGAGTAGCAGCGGTAGCGTATTTTTGCCTTTCATATCCTGAAATTTCTTTCGTAACAAGAGGAAATATTTTCCCGTTTAGATGTGTCGTAACCTGAAAATTCCGCATGTAGAGATGTTCGAACTAGAGGTCCCACCGTATAGGGAAATGACCAGTGTGACAGGTACCACATGTACTTGAACGTGTGGCTCCATTGTTAACTTTTATCTCTCAGGAGTTAACCAAAGAGGAAGTACCACATGGCTTTTTCTCTGCCTTACTGTCACCCTAAACACTCCACTCCTATTTGCAATAAAACTTAATCATGGATACATAAATAATTATGGGTCTTGATTTAATATTATTGCGGCTTCCAGATCTTAACTGTTCTAAAGATTTACACAAGATAAAATCCTGATTACACTTCTATCCATCCATTCATCCATCTATCACTGCTTTGCGCCATATGGGGGTCCTGGGATTCCTCGCTATATTCTAATTAAATCTATTTCAAATGATCATCTAAGTGGATGCCTCAGACAAAGTTTCTCTCTTTCTCGAGGAAGTGCGGTTTCGAATGTCAGTTGAGCCAGCAACTATCTGACCTCTGCCTTGGTGAAGTCAGCACCAGGGAAAAGGACAGACAGATGAGTAGCCGATGTCTCAGCACCTTTCTGTTTGACGATTGTCAGATGCCCTCCATGTGTCAGCTTCAGAAATGAAAGGTAGATTCGGACAAAGGAATATTTATTTATACAATCCTGTATTTCTCCTCATGAAAGTTGGCCTCATGGCCGGTACACACGGCGATTTTTGGCTGTCACAGACAAAAGATGACCATCATGGGGGACACTGTTCTGGCTCTAAAATGGTGGACTGATGTAGCATTGTGAGACAGGTTCAAGGACAACATTGATGGGTTTTTTTTATCAAGAATAACCTGAGTATGAGAGGATGAGACAGCTGCTCCGGCTTACATCTACTTACCAACCAATAGAAATACAGCAGCAACAAGTATTAGCAATAGTCACCAATACTCCCTTAACTAAATTTACAATCCATGTCAACCTCTTTTCCATAGCAACAACCAAGTCCATACCTCACGATTCAGTAATGCCGAGATCAGACACAAATTCAGGTAAATTTTTTTCTACACAATCGCGTTACAATAGCTCGCTTCATGTAGGCAATGTAAGTTAAACGTTTTGAAGTGTACACATTAAGTTCTCGAGCTGTCTACATATAAACAGCCCTTAATCCCCTCTACACAAATAGTGCTAGCAACAGTAACAGTAGTAGCATATCCATGATTAATAGTTTCCTGGCAAACCTTCCCGATAACCTCTCAACCCACAGAGGGCCGCGATCCATTGTGACGGATGAATGGTCGCCGTAAAACCTGTAGCACACAACCAAAAGCCACAGCCAGATTTTTAGTTGTTCAGTTGTCGTGAAAGACTAAAATATGTGTAATCTGATCCAAACCTGAAGCTTGATGTTGTACCATAGTTCAGGTCCAGATTGGTGTGTGAAAAAACATACGATTGCAAACATTTGCCAATCTGTAGGATCCATTAAGTAAAGATTATGAAGTCCATCAACCAAGCATCAATTCTTATTGTATGTGTTTGCATAGCCTGTCCATATGCACATCAGGACATTCCAGCAGAGATAAATATATAGATGGCACAAAGTTGACACAAAATTGAAGTATATTACAACAGATACACTGGGGAGCAACCGGAGCACACTCCAGGAACGTGTGCCTGCACTCAGCTGGAAAGCAAAGCGGGTTGCATAACGTCCACTTGGGAGTTTGGTTTTTCCTCCAGGCTGCAGAGCGCTGCGCCTGATTTATTGTTTGACTTTTGAAAGCATCGGAGGACAGACAGTAAGTATTTATGCGACGCGTTGGATATAAAACATGCAACACTAAAGACTAATGCATTTATGACTTTGCATCAGTGTTCCCCAGTCAGTGCGGTTGCCGTCTTGACGGTCATAAAATGCTTTATTCACCATGAGTGTTATATTTCACTTCCACTCACCAACCATAGCTCTGCTTCCAGAGATTTTTTTCCCCCTATACTTACATGTCTGAGATGCAACTTTTTTCTGCAGGCAACAGCATCATTTCAGTGACTGACTGCCAGAGGCAGATATCTTACTTCATAATTGGGTAAAACAAGTGGGACATTTCCTCAGGGAAAATTATTGTAAGGGGACACTAAAATTGTTATGCTGTGCAATATAGGCTTAATGTTATTGAATTATATAGAGAAAGGCTCATTTAAAGCTTTAGTCCTTGTAGTTTATAACCAATTTTCATCATCTACCATTGAAAGAAAAACATATATCCTTCAAAATTGTTTGAAAATGTATGCTGTTGCATTTATTTTTTTTACAGTGGTAATTGGTCAGTAGAAGGCAATATGGCGTTGTCCCCCTAGGCTAGGGTTATGATTTTTATTTAGAAAATTTTAAACAAATTGCACAAACTATACAATTTTCAGAGAAAATAGTTCAATGCTCATTTTTGGGGAGCTGCTGGGGTAAGAAAAAAGTCGGCCAGTCAGTGCAGAAACCAGCCAATCACTGATAAGAGATTTGCAAGTAACAACAGGAATTTATCGGTGTTGGTGAATCTGATGGCTGAAGGAATCAGTTTGATTGCCCCAAGCTGAGCCTGCCAGTGACAGGCGGATATGTGGTGACAGTGTCCCAAGGGTATGCTGCTGTAATAGTTAGGAGCTTTGTGTGTAAAAAGATGTAAATCGAAAAACTTATTTGTTTCTAATTTGGCTCTAAATGTATATTTGTAAGATCTGCTATTAATATACTGTACTGTATAAGAATGCCTCAATTTATAAGTACTGCCATTGGGTGGTGTTTGAAATTAGAAATTAAATCATTTCCCAGAATTTGCAGGGTCTACAACTCCCTACGGCTAATGCTAATAGTCACAGCACAAACACGAATACAGTTACGAATAATTAAGGTGGACATATAATTTATTAATTAACTCAGGAAGGTCTTAGAACTATAATGCAATTGGCTCATCACCTAAGGCTCTGCTGTGATATCACTGTGAATTTTATGTAAGTATTCCCTGTGTAAATTTGATGGTTTAGAGCCTGATCAAGAGTCTTGGAGTCGCTCGGAGTCTGATTTCATTATGCATCTGTAACTGTGCTCGACTGTCCTTCACAGCAAGGAGCTGAACCCCTTTTAATCCTCTGACTCTCCAGTGTGTTTGGGTTCACCAGAATGAGAGGCTTGCCGTAAATTTTATCTCCATTTATTTCCTGAATGGGAATGGAGTGTAAACCGGTTAGGGCACATGTGTCAAACTCGGTCCTCGAGGGCCACGATCCTGCCGGGTTTTCTGTTCTACCAGGGTGAAAATGCATTCAGTGGGATAGAAAACCCGGCTGGGTCATGGCCCTCGAGGACTGAGTCTGACATGCCTGGACCGTTAGGGTGATTGCACGTAGCACAAAGCACTTTACAGACTTTCAACTCCTATCAACAGCTTTAAAAAATAGTGTCTTCAGAATATTATATGCAATGACATAATGCTATATTTTTACTTATTTTTAGATTTACTCAACTGGTTTTACTACCAGCAATCACTTTTTACACATTTCCCTGACTTTCCTTATTTTGTTCTAATAGTGAAGAGCAAGGATTCCGTTACAAAAGAAACAGAATAACTCCAAGCATAGAATAAGTGTGAGAAGTAGCCAAAGATTAAGGGCCAATTGCAATTCTACTCCTTAGCACTACCACTTCATCCTACCCATTTGTCTACCCCTCTCTGTTTTTAAGTGCCAAGGGGAAGGGGGTGAAACAACAGACTGTATCTAAAAGATGGAGACAGTCTGAAAATTGAAGCCAACACAGAAATGACCTGCAATGCCACCAAGATCTACTGCCTCAGAATATCCCACTTTTCGATAATGAAATGCTCATTCAGTTTTTTGTTTTCTTTTACAATTCATAACTGTGTCAACAGTTGAATTGAATCATTCGAAAATATGACCTTGGGGTCCATCTGAAATGATTTCCATAATGAATTAGATAAAGTTCCTTTCAAATTTGATTGACATGCAACAGTGTGTGGGTGGTCAACATGTGAAAAGTTACACCCATCTCCATCTCCTCCTCTTCTTCTTCCTTGGATTGTTTCTTCATAATGATAATGATCATTTCCTTTCATTTCCATATAGGCCACATTTCTGCTGTTATATTTCATACCAGCGGCTCACCCACACCAGAGAGTGGGCCTGTGAGTCTGGGGACAGAGAGGCGGCCTGATATTGATCACAGCTTGGTACACCATGGTGCATTAAGTGTTGCTGTTTGGTCTTTTTAAACTCGAGGCAGGGTCCAACAAATATACAAAGTCAGGAGTGCACCGAGCACAATCACTTTCAGCTTCCTTTACATTTGGCAGACGTACAGTGTCTGCCAATAACACGCATTTAAAGGCGCCTTTCACGACTCTCAGGGATGCTTCACTTGAGTGAGCTCGGTAAAACAATATTGAGACCCGAACAGGAAGCAAATAGTGAAACCATTTTAAGGTGATAAGGTTAGAGTGATTAGGCAGTTCTGGACAGGTGTGTTTTAAAGTTTGGATTTCAAAATTAGCAGCGAATCGGTGTTACGGAGGTCAGGAGCGAGAGATTTCCAGAGCCAGGCAGCAGGGCGGCTGATGCTTCTATTCACCACGAGGAGGAATGGGTGGAAGGAAGAGAGGTGGATGGAGGAGGAGGATCAGAGGGACACAGGTGGAGGTGGTGGACGGCCAAAAACAGTATGTAACCCTGAGCCAGGAAACTTTTTATTTGTTCTTTCACATTATTGCAGGAATTGGCAGGAAAGGTGGTCAGCAGGGAATCATGTTTACATCGGGAGGAATTTAGCATTATAGGACCAGATATTAGTTCATATCCACATTTTTATGTCTATGTAATTTTCTCTGACAAACTTTTATTACCGTCCAGACATCCTGCTATTTTTTAATGCATCCCCACGCCTCTATGTATGTTCCAACCATACAGCTTTACTCAGAATCAATGTTGTTCTCCAGCCCATCTTATCTCATTGAAATCAAATAACAGAACACGAGTTAGAACCAGTCGACCCCTCGACTCTGCCTGGGATAAAAATAGTGTCACTTTGAGACACTCAGCCCCACTTTCCACTGAAAGTGTCTGCTAAATCTGGAGCGACTAACTGCACATACCCTCGCCTAGAGGTGTTTCTGAAGCACCGCGGAGGTAGACCGTAAAACCACATGGGAACTAATACTAGTCCCCTGAGACCACGTAAGTCACATTAAAAAGTACCTTAATGGGTCAATAACGATAGTGTCTTAAAACACATTTTCACTTTAATTATCAGTTTCTCTTAGATCATCTTTTCCTCGAAATCTCAATTTTAAAACTTGTGTAACACAATGCGATGTAAAAGAAACAGAGTTGCCCAAATCGGATCTGTGAGGGCCACAGTTGAGCCAGGTTTTCTGTCCAACCTGGCAATTCCTCCAAGGTAGATGGGATCCCAGGTCAAAGAGATGTCTCGGACAGAAAAGGAAGCATTTAGGGTTTTTGTAAACCTTTATAATTAACCAGATGTAGTTTATTTCCAGTTGGGGTCATCTGAAGCGTGGATGGACATGTGGTGGAAGAAAGTAGAACAAGAGTTTATCTCCAATGCTTAGCTGAAATGGGCCTAGTGGATGTATGACCAGGCATCTTTGTTTACTTTAGCTGGATAGTGAACAAATGTATGATAGAAATTCCAATACAGTGCAAAGCAACAACTGGAAATTCTATATATAAAAATGATAAACCAGTCCCCTCCCTTGTTCTGTGTAGGATCTGCGGACCTGTGTCATTAAAGCTTTTAGGAAGTGCCCAGCGCGTCAATCGAGTTTATGCTAGGGCCTAAAAACGTCTTTCAGAAAATTGTCAGTTCAACTTGTAAGGCCAACTCTGACACCCGCCCTGAAGACTGATGACAGGCCTCCCATCTTCTGAACTGCATTTCCCAGACTAAGACATAATAATGGTCATGTCGAACTGCAGGTGAGATGGAGAAGGGGACCCTCGCAGGCTGAGAGCCGCACATGTTGAAAGGTCAGGAACAGGAATGAGCCGAGCTGTCTCACGGTACAAATGTCAGACCCTTTGCTGTTGGGCAAAGGGTGTGCCAATTAGTCCATTCCAGGAGGCATATTGTGCCTCTATAAAGAAACCAGTACTCAAACTGGTGGTAATAGTTTCACTTTTGAAAGTAAAACTACAATTTTACCTTCATGTTAATATTAACTACACATTCATTTTAATGTAATAGTTCATTTTAGATTAGATGGGAGCATAGTGGTTAGCAGTCATACTGTGGTGACACTGATTACAACTGTGGTTGTCCAGTGATGAGCCATTGCACTATGGTGGCAGTTTTCAGCACTTTTGTGGTTTAGTGGTTAGCACGATGGTGGTTAGTGTATAGTGACACAGCAGAGAGCACAGTATTGGTTAACACTTTGGTTAGCACTGTGGTTGCAGGTGTGAGCAATGTGGTGGTGCAGTGGTTAGCATCTTGATAGCATAGTGGTTAGCATTATGTTCATGCAGTGGTTAGCAGAAGGGTGGTGCTGGAGTTAGCAGAATGGTTAGTACCATCGTTGCTGAGAGGTGAGCACTATGATGGTCTAGTGGGAACGACTATGGTGGCTCAGCAGTTAGCACTACGTTGGTTTGCACTATAGTGTCTCAGTGGTTAGCATTAATATTGCAGTGGTTAGTACTATGGTGGAGTATTGTTAGCATCATGGTGGCACAGAAGCAAGCACAATAGTGGTTAGCATGATGGTTACAATGTAATGGTGCAGTGATTGGCAATAGGCTGATATGCACTATGGCAGCTCAGTGTTTAGCATTATCACTAGTAGTATGGTGACATTGTGGTCAGCACTATGGTGGTCCAGTGGTTAGCATTAGGGCCACGTAGCAATTAGCCTTTAATGACATAGTTGTTAGCACACTGTATAAAGACAAAAAGTATTTTCTTTAAACTTGTTTGTAGCTCGGCATCATGCTGCTATAATCTGCTCTTTCTCACCACCCTGTTAAATGCTAAATGTTATCGCTTCTACCCGGCTGTCACTTCCTAAAATGAAACATTCGAAACACTTTCCCTCCACGGGGTCACAGATGTGAGGAACTGGGAGTTTTCCTGTCATATTTTAAGTTAATAGTGTGCTCGTGTGTAAGGTTAGGTTAAGGGGTAATTCGGTGTACATTTGCAGACCAACAGCTCTCAGCCAATGTCAACGCCTTCTTGTTGTGGAGGAACAGCTCTAGAATCAATGCTACTCTGACCCAGGCCTGATTTCAGTTGGGGACGCAGGACTAAAACCTGGTTTCTGTGGTTTAGCATATGAACATTTAAATGCTCAATTCTAAGGTGTTAATTGAAATGATGTGTAATACTTTACCTTGAATTGTCACCAGAATTACGATAAGCTATCTTCACTAACCTCATTTGTGTCCCGTGGGCATCTCATAGTAACGCCAGCACGGCTCTTTCGTTGATTTAAATCACATTAATGCCTTTTTTTTTTTTTTTGTCCCCTCCCAAAGGGTCTCGTCACACAGCGGGACAGTTTGTTGTGCCCTGGGCGGAGTGGAGTTTGAAAGGAGGAACCTTTTTTCTCCCATCATACTAATTAGCCGCTGGATGGTAAAGAAGGAAAGAAAAAAAATCAGCCTGTGCTAATGAAAGCAGCTGTCAAATGGAGAGGAGCATCTGTCAGGCTTCGGGCGAGTCTTCAAAATAAATCTGTCAATTCATGAAGAGCACAGAGATGGGTTTTAAATGTTGAAAAGATGTGCTTTTCAAGTTGTTGCTTATATCTAAAGATGTCCGATGCATCTTACGCTTAAAAGTTTTATCATCGTAAAGTGTCATAACGATTCATTGTGAGTCTTGATACAAACTTCAAAGACACTTATATTCAATCTAGATCAGCTTTTTTTTATGTAGCATCTGTTCAATCAAGGTTAGCACAAGATATGCTTGGACGACCCCTGAAATCTGATTGGCCATCCCCAGGCCACCCCAAAATATGATGGGCTAATGCTGCATTCCATTTAGCGAAGTTTTAAAGATGGCTGCCCCATGTGTGAACAAGAAGCTCCCATAATATTCACTTTAGCAGCCCTTCTGACAACTGACATGTGACCATCTTGCATTGGCCTTATTGTGCCAACATGATCGCAAGGAGCACTTTTGCTGCAGAAATAGCTGATTTTTGAATAGAATACAATTGATTGCTTGAATTTGAAATCAACACATTTTCTTTGCAATTAAGGCCCAATTGTCTTTACAGGGAGTCGTAAAATGAGACCCGTTGTATCTGGAAGATGTGAGCATGTGAGTAACCTTCTCCAGAAACAAGCTAAAAAAAGTTTGCAGGTTTGGTCTTGTGAACATTTACAAATAAATACACTTTTAGGAATTGCTACTGTTCCCACTGCCTTATTGGATACCTAGCTGTCCAAAGTCCATACAAATCACGTCTCTTGGATTAACGGACATGTTAGCACGTGTTTTGTTTCTATAAGTGGAGATAAGGAGAAGGACAGAGAGAGAGGGAAAGCAAACACATAGAGCCGACATGCAAATGCGCTAGCTTCAGCATTGCATGTAATTGTTATGCTGAAGATGCAGAACAAAAACAGGGGCAATCACTCGTAGCTCTTGAGTTGGTGAAACCTGCAGATAGATTCATGATGATGAGATGGAGAGTAAGCACAAGATGTCAGAAACGAGGAGAAAAGGACATCAAGTCTTGATATACGTGTATATGTAGAGATGAATTTGATGGATTAAGCTAGCTACTGATTATAATTTCTCTCTGTGTTAAAGCCTGCGGAGTCACTGACCAACGTTTTGTCCTGGCCTCTCGTCCCGCAGTTATTGAAATCATGTGCCTCTCTCCCTCATGTCCCTCCCCTCCCTCGGGTCTGTCCAGTCGGAGTCGAGAAGTTAATGGCTCCGAGCCAAATGCTCAGCATTAATCAGACCCCCATTAGCCTAGCCCTACGTAAAGCCTTGTGCTAATGGATGCACAAATAGTTCTGTTCTGATGAAGGCAGGACAGGACGGAAAGGGGAATTATAAAATGATGGAGGCAAAGGGCACTGTTACATTTTGTTCTTTAAGCTTAATTATGTAGAGTTTCCTTCAGGATTCTCTTCAAATCTGTATTAAAAGTTTAAGAGGATAGCTGTGTGGCTTATAGTAAACTAAGCCATTGATGCCCTTTTGTACTCTGTTTAGATTATGTTTGGTATTTCTTTCAATCTGCAACAATCCAATTAAGATATCATGGATGGGGAGTTCTGTCTTTCTGCAAGTCACCTTTCAAGATCAGACAGTTGACAAGTGTTTTTTTTTTTAAGTTTCCTTGAAATTCATTTGTATAGCATCTATTACATTCAACATTGTCTGGAGGTGGCTTTAAATCAGAAGCTTTTCATGTCCCTTTCCCCAGTTGTATTCAATTCAAGACTATTGAAATGATCTATATTGCACACAAAAATACACTCATCGTGACTTCAGCTACTTCACTAAATTAAAGAGGCTGCCACAAGAGCTAGTTGCTCATGAAAGCTAAAAAAGTTTGGTACTTTACAGCTGGTTAGCAGACTGCACTAACTGGAGTTCATTTGCATTATAAGTAAGACTTTCAAACAAACCACAGACACATTTACTTTAAAGAGTAGATCAGTCTCCTTTATCACTTATTACCATGGTCTGGCATGGTTCATAGTATCATAGAACTCTGGGTAGCTACACAAAGCAACATCGGGTTTGTCCTCTATGATAGTGAGGTCATGGTATAGGGAACAACTGGTATTCAGCTCTCTGCACATTACCACATAAATTTGCTGTTATCCTCGTACACATTTTCTATTTTGTATGTAAATTGGACTTGCAAATCACGTCACTGGCATTTAGTTTGAATGGGGTTTAACAGGAAGAAACCTTGAGTGGAACCAGGTTTGTATGGGTGCACCTTCTGCTGAAGGCTGGTTTTCTTTTTTTAGAGCATACAGTACACTACATAATTTTGTCAATGTAACAAAATGTTTTTGCTTTGATCTGTAATGTCAAAATGCTCCCACTTTACACAAGTTTTCTCCCCATTATTACTGAAACTGCTGAGTTTTGTGAACCCAGATACCAATTACCCCTGCCAGACTGACTGCGAGTGGCACCGCTCTAGAGGAAGGCCTGTTAGGCAGAGGCAGGGCTGTGTTCTCTCAGTCGGCTAGTTCTCATCAGAGCCCAGCCTCTGTGTTACTGACTATCCTCTTTGGTCGCACCAAAAAAAAACAAGTGGGGGAACACAAACAGGTCCAATTTAACGGGCTGCAGGATGAGCATGTGAGTGGAGAAGAGAAGGCAGTAACAAACTGCTCTCCAGTGTGATGTATTGTTCATGTCTGATGCTGAAATCAAATAACTGCTCCTTTAAGACCGATATATATATATTTTAAAAATGTATTTATGGATGGGGAACATGGCCTCTACAGACCCTTTAATGCCGGGACCAAGCGACACAAATTCAACACACAATTCTGTCATGACTGAGAGATTACCAGCGTCAGGTCTGTTTATGCACCTCGAGAATGACGGATGAACATGTAGCATGAAATAAGTTAAGAGAAACAATTTTACATCCCTGGCGATCTACGGCACCCTGAGGAGAAATTAGCATATTAGAATTTTTGGAATTCCCTCTACTCCTTTTACATCCCCTAGGACCTCCACATTGGCTGAGAGGATGGGTGTTAAGACACTTACGGCAAAATAAGTTCCTGCTTTTACAGTGGGAAAACAGTAATTAACTTAAGGAATTTAACTACCAGGACTTTCATTTTGATACCCAGGATCCTGTTTTTATTTTCGTCACCCAATATTGATAGCATCTGATACAATGGATCGGTTACGTGGCTGAAACTTTTTTGCCACGCCTCTCCAAAACCCTCTGAACTCATGAGGGTTTGCAGTCCTACGTGATGTGCTGCCAGGCTCCCGATCAAAACACGGCAAGATTTTATGTGTTTAATCTGATATTATGACCTTCGTATAAGGATGAAAAAATCATGCCAGATAAAAATCAACCCTCCGGTATAAAAAATTCATATTAAGAGATTCTGCAAATACTGGCATATGCCAGGCTGCGAGAATTTACTTATACATTATTTGTCCAATTTTTATGAAGTATACTGAAAATGTTTTGCATTCTTCTGCATCCAAACTGTGGTTTGCTTGTCTTAAAAAGTTCACCGAAGTGCTGCACATTGATTTGCAAAAAGCAATACGAGCTATTAAGAAAGATTAGAAAAATATTTAAAAAGCAATCAGAGATAAGAAAGAGCCATAGAAAAGATGACACATGAAATTCAATAAAATGGGAATAAAAGAAACAAAAGCACACAACTCTCATGCTGAGTTAAAAGCAAAAAATAAAAGTGAGTTTTAAGATGCAATTTAAAACACGAATACAGCATTATTTACATTTATGTGAGTGAATGTGCCCAATGGTGGGGACATAGAGTAAGGCTTCCCAGCTTGGCAGATGGAGGGCGTCTTTGCCTTCACCCAAATCAAGTCTTACTCCGGTATCCCCCCCCCCCCCCCTCCCCACCAAGGCAAACTCTCGCCTCCTGCATGAGAGAAACTCCGCCAGGGTCTGAAATATACATGAGTTTGCGGGGCAGCGTGCCATTTCAGGGCCTCCCATTACGACTGCGAATCCTCGTTCCTCCGCGTTCTCCTCGGCACTGAATAATTCATGCAGAGAAAGTATCTGCTTAGTCAGATTTTTTTCCCCCTCGTCTGCCTAATGTAGGGAATGGATTGAAAGCATTTAAAGTGCATTCCCAGACTGGCTAAGGCCCAGAGTACCAAAACTGAGATCAAGTTCAGGGTTTAATAGAGTGAAAAGGAAAATATTTTGTGAAAATGGTTGCTGGAATTTTTTATTTTTTTTTGCAAGGTCTTATCAGAATTCAAAAAAAGTGTTTTGATCTCCATGGACATTCTGTTTTCACCAGTATTTCTAAGAGCTTTTATGACCACAGATTTGTTTTATAAATGGTAAAATATACTGTATATATAGCCATTTTTGGTTTGTTTTTCCACTGCACCTCAAAATTCTAGAAATAGTTTTTGGATCACGATGTAGCTTCATTTCTTTTGCTCAAATCTAATATTTTTTCTCCATAGAATATTGCAGGTTTATTTACTCAACATGCATATTTATGTAACGCTTGTTAAATACAAGAAAGGCTGCATATGGGTTCCACTAATCAGCGCACTTCAGCCCACAGCTTCAAGAATTATCACAAATCTGAAAATTCCTACTCCCAATAGAGATGCAACCATTAATTGGCACAGTCGTCAAAAACACGACGAAATTTGCTGCCAAGTTCAAAAGTTGATTATTCGTTATGGACGTCATCGCCCCTGTTTTTAACGCTGTGGAGCTGAACCAAACATTCTTTTTTAAAAAGTTTACTTAACTTGGCTCCTTGTAACTATTGTGACTCACCTATATCACAACTTAGGGAATATAGCTCACTGAAATGACATAACCCTGTCATGCGTGTCACATAATATATCAACAGTTGATGCAACACCATTACGTCCCAAGATATCAAGTAATTAAGACCATTTCAGTGTTATCGTAACACAATAGAAAGATATTTTAAGTAGTCCCTGATGTTCTCATCATCAAACACCACACGTGAAAATGCCTGTGTTGCCAGTGGATTGTGGGCCCCTGTGCACAGCGGGTGTTCCACCAATAGGGAGGGGAAGCTCTGTTTTTAATAAGTTATAGAATAATTTACTATCACTGTAGTCTTTAGTGGCAACCCGAATGGACACTTTTTTTCAGGGAAAGTTTGGGGTCGGGGGGAAATTTCTTTGCAGGGTAACGTCAATGGAAATGTACCTTGGATTTCAAAATGAACGATAAAAGGTCCTTCAATGGAAAAGGGCCTTAAAAAAACGTAGATTAATGATAAATTGTTTTGGTTGTAGTGGATGCCATTAAAGCAGAAATCCTCAGCCAGCCTGTTTGGGACAGATTAGGGAGAGTGGTAAGCAAAAGCAAAGACAACACACAGGTAGCCAGAGCGCTTCCCTCCTTTTTTTTGCCTGTACGTCCACTGCTCTTTGCTACTTAGCCCTCCATTAGCCCTCGTGAATAATGCAAAGCAACAATGAGCCTGTTTGCATCTAGCTACCTCTTTTCCTCTTCGACACCTCCAAGCAAGCACCCAAGTTACTCGTTCGGATGAGGTTGAAAAATAGGCAAACGTGCTGCGAGTGCCGTCTGAGGAGAGAAAAATTATGAATCTGTTTTCCAAACAGCTCGCACTATCCATCTTCGTGCCCAATGTGTTTGTGTTACGGACTTGTTATCTGTTTAAGATGAAATGGCTGAAGGCAGGAAGCTTTGCCCCGATTGGTTGAGAAAGTTTGAGATGAATTTTGTTTTTACCAAACTTTGCTTTCGGCATTTCACTTGTTGTATACCCTTAAGTATAGAGGGATTAAACGACTTCCTGTTTTCTTTTGGCCATCTGCCTATTGTGTTTTTTCTTTGAAGGTATTTGGCTACTTATGCTATTTTAATCATTAGTTTATTCGAATTGTGCTCTAACACCCAGAATATGAATCAACCACTGTCTTTGCATTTTGATGGATTTCGCCTAAACGCATCATTGACTGAATTTTTTAGCTTTCCATTTTCTTCCTCTTTGTACGTTAATAAAATAAAGAACATTTTTCTCCCTGTCGCTGGCCATCATTACGGTACATAAATTCCAGAGGTCAGGCCCATCTATCACTCATCGCTGCCGACAAGTTGATCTGCCAGAGCGAAGATTGATGTTCTTTTCAATCCCGGAAGTTTGCGAACAAATCGCCCCTGCCGATAAACGGCTCCAGAATGCTTCCGCAGGAGCCTCCTGATGAAACTCATTTGCCCTCTAAAGCAATTTTAAGCATGGAAATCAGTCACTCTCCTCATACATTTGTGTGTGCAAAGGTGTAAGCAGTGACAGTTTCCATATGGATCTCCGATTTTCCGTTGTCATGCTGCCATCTGTCAGTTTTTCCAATTCTGTTGTAATTGTGTTTTTTTATTCTGTTGTAAATGATTTTTTTGATTCAGTACCAACAAACCCTAGAGCTGTTGTTGGTTCCCTTTTCCCTGTTCTTGCTTCAATTGTTGGCTAAACGCTGCCCCCGTAATTTGCAATGGTACTGTTGGATACGCTTTGTACAATCCATGTAAAACAAGGGACAGAATAATTGCAGAGTGAGGCCCTGTTGTTTCTCCAACACAATATCTAAGTGATCTAAATGTTTAAATGGCTGTAATTTGTGTTGTGAAAATAAGCTACTGTAGTTTGCGTGAAGTCTTTCACCAAACACGGAAGCAGGGTAATAAAATAAGTCCAGTTGGCAGATCTTCCAGCGTTGAGACAATATGATGGGCTGATGGGCTGAAATTGTGTATTAGCATTAATTAATTGTAATGTTGGAGAAACAGCCTGATAGCACTGATATGTCACTTTTTTTAAATTCCTTCTTAAGGAATTTCCTTATCATCGCTGAAGTAATGTTTCCGACAAAGTTGTGTCCGGCTCCTGTTTGCATGCTTTAAGCTGTTTTTATTCTTTTTTTTATGTTCAATACAGTTTTGTGTATGTTACCCTTATTTTCTTCATGCTTATTTTCCTTATCACTCATACTTTGCCCCCCTGTTGACTTTAGGAGGTTTTGTGCTGAACTATCCTTGAATTTTGGGGGGGGGGGGGGATCATCTATTTGGTTGCGCCTCAAATTGTTCAGGTTTTTGTTATTGCGTGGACGTACGAGCAAGTGATTCAGCAGTTAGGCCCACCCCATTTGTTGTGGCCCTTCAGCTTTTCACAGATTTGTTTCGGGGTGTACCGCTCATGCAGCATCACCACAGACCACGTCTTGTGTCAAAATAGTAACAAATTGAAGCTTATCAAAGTGAAATACAGGCATGTGGCAGTAGTCAGTGCCCTTCAGCACACAACTCTGCCCCTCAGGAATTCTGGGCCCTCCTGGGTTCTTCTTCCGGGTTCCTACCCTGCCCTGTCTAAAGGCAAATAGGTCTAAATTTCAAAGGTTCATGAGGTCCAAGGCTATTGTCTGGCTTTATATGCAGGAAATATGCATTATTGTTATGGCAAATTGAAACTAGACATTGATAATGGGGAAAATAGCATAGGGAGTATGCAAAGCTGCATCGTAAACATTATATCTAGAACAGAGGTTGTGTAAAATTAATGGTCTGCTGGCTAGAACCAGTCAACCTGAGGATTCAATCTAGCCATTTGGACAAATGCAACAAAAAAAATTATCAATCTATTTAACCAATCTATCAAAATACATTTGCAGTTGTCATTATTAATGGATTATTATATTATTTTAGTAGTCCAACCCACTTGGGACCAAATTGTGCCAGTTGTGGCCACTGGACTAAAAGTAGGGTGACATGCCTGATCTGGACCTTTATATATTAGCTTATAACTAAATGAATGGAAAATCATGGTATTTCCTGCATATGTCCTGTATAAATCCCAATAGCAGTGAGGTTGATTAAAACCACCTGATGTTTTCTCTGAAGCAAAGCTTTAGACACCATCAATGATGCCCTCAAAAGGTGACATGTATAAATCATATATCTTTCGCTGTGGTGACAAACATTCAGCTTAGTTTCTGTATTTGCTCGTGTCCGGTTTATTGATCAGTTCTCCTCACTCCAGCTCTCTCCCCTTTTAAGGAAAACCAGTTCTCACTCCAAAGCCGTTTTTCCTTTACCCTCTACCCAGTGGTCGGCATCCAGCACATTCTCCCAGGACCATTATCGTCTCTCCTCCACCCGCGGAGAGAACACTTAAAACAGCTCAAATCAGAAGGCGACAGATGGCCTCAGACCCTCGGCTTGGAGAATATGTCAGGAAGTTAGAGAAGGAGGGGGTGGATAACAGTCAAAAAGAAGATTCAGCCTGAGTAATATAAAGCAAATGAAGGAAGCAAAGAAGGTACTGATGAGATAGAGATGTGAGGCACAACAAAAGCGAAGGAAGTCACCCTTTTACAGGAAGAGAAAGGCAGTGACATTCTGTTCTTTCCTGATGTCAATTGTGTTTGACATATTCCACAGCTGCCTCATCTGACAGGAGCTTTTGACGGATCCTTTTGCACCTTCCTGTTCCTTCTGAAACTCCTGTTTGCTGGTTTGGTTTTGATTTTCTTCCCACGGCATCACAGAAATCCCTCTCAAGTTCAGCATTTTCATGTGTTTTGCAGTATCTTTCCCCACATCTGGTTTTACTTCTGTAAATTAAGTTAGGATAAAATATGTAAAAAGTGTAACAGAAGGACAATTATTGTGGATCACTTTTATTCACATTCATTTGCAGTTGAATTTAAGGGAAATTATGTATTCAGCAAGAAGGACCTGGGTTTGAAATCCCATTTTTTTGTGTTCTTGCAAGGGCTATTTCTGGGAATTCCAGCTTCTTTCCAAAGTCCAAACATGCATCTGGGGATCAGTGAATTGGAGACTCTAAAGCCTCTTTCACATTGGCCAAAAAACCTGCCAACAGTGGCTTTTTGAATGTCATCGAATTGCACTGAAAGTTTAGGAACAAATTAGGCAGCAGCTAAGCAGAAAACCTAACTTCTCGTATGTTGGCATGTTTTTTGTTGTCACTGTTGAAAGTTTCCCCTTTTTTATGATGCAACATTGGCAAGATTTCAATACGAAAGACCTTCTTATAATCAGCTGTTTTTCTCCGTGTTTCAAGCACGCCTTATAAGAAGCTTATTAATTCACTTCAAATCAATCTTTATTTATAGAAATAATATCATCACTTGACGTCAAACAGGGCACACCCCATCATCACCGCGGAAAAACCCTGGGCCTGCGCACAAAAATGTCAATTTTGATGAGGGAAGTGTGTAAATTTGAGCTGTGAATCTCGTATTCCAACCATGTGAATGGTTGTGTATGTCCGAATGTTAGCCCTGCGATGAATTTGACTTGTTCAGGATGTACGCTGCCTCACAACCAAAGGTAGCTTGGATAGGCTCCAGCTGCAGTAGTAGAAAACAGATGGAAGTATACTTAGATGAAACCACATTTGCTATACATGTAGCATCCTTGTGTAATGTTTCCAGAGCTTGCTAGCTTTAAGCCACACAGTTTTACCTTTCACGTTTGAGTTATTTTTCCATCACGCTCAAAACATGAATCATGCTTCCGCACTAACCCGCATGTAGCTTCTATGATCCCAACTGTGCCCCCAGCATCACCCCTGTGATGGACCATTGGGTTCACCACCGCGGCCCCGCTCCTCACCTCGGTGCCACTCTAAGCTGTTTGCACTTTGCACTCACGGAGGAGATCACAGTGGTGTCAGACACCTCTTGGCTGCTCATACATGATTTCATGCTCGGTCATGGATGTTCCATCTTCCTTCTCAGTTATGCATTTGATCGCTGGCGCAGGAAAAATTCCATTTGACAGCCTGGGCTGACCTTGTTTTTTTTGTTTTCTTGGTGAACGTGTTGTGTTTTCATCAGTTTCTTATGCATGTCTGAAAAAGAACTCTTCTGCGCCTCTTTATCTGTAACAATTTAACTTTCATTAACTGAAAACATCACAGATAAATGTAGAATGGCACGATAAAGTACGTAAACCTCTCATTCATTTATCATTTTGTAACTGTTCCAGTTTTACGAAAATCAAGTTCTCTGTCCTATACTCTCAGAAAGCTCATTTTGGCAATGAATGGCTCACAAACGTCATTGCCTTGTGTTGAGCAAACTCAAAAAGTCCTTCAAAAAGTAGCTCCAGTCATATTTTGCATGACTCCAGGTAAGCTAACGCTTGACGTCAGTTATCTATTACTTTAGGCCTATTATATTTGACAGCCAGATCACATTTTAATGCAGAAAACCTTGAGAGGTATTTTTGCTACTGTATACCTGCCATCACTGGGCTGACTACTAGAGGGGGATTTTCTATGGCCTTGCGTTGAATGTTCTACTCACAGTATAACTGCCCCTTATAACCCTACACCACAGGTTAATTACATGGATATAAAGAGAATGACTCTATAGAGCTTTAAATCCAACTGCAATAAAGGTGCTAAAATGTACCTCTTGTGTGTTAAGTGCACATGCAAACATTTTGTACGAGGTTTTGTACGGATGATGAGTTCAGAAAGTACAGGAAAGACTCTCCGGTCTCTTTTTGAGCATATGTTTAGTGTTAATAACAATAAAACAATGTTGTGTTTACCATAGTTAGCGTGTTTGCTAACATCGTTTTAACCGCCTCAACTGTAATGGACATGAGCTGGGATACATGAAGTGGCATACGGCACAATAGGGTAGGTGCGTTTGGGTCAAGTTGCTGGGGATCCTGGTATTGTGCTGATGGAGGCAAAATAATGTAAGTGAAAATGTCTGAAATTCACATTTTAATAATGTATTTATAATATATAATGTATTGTAAGATCATTTTTTAAAGTGTTCGAGAAAGTTTTAATATTCAAAACTATAGACAAAAAGGAATAAAATTAACTGTTCAAGTCAAAGCACACATTTAGAAAAATGATGACAATGTTCCCTAAAATGTAGAATTCATTGAGTTAGGTTGTTCATATGTTCATGATGACACTCACTTTTGCCTTTAAGATAATTCGTGCCCAAATTTCTAACTGTTCATATTAGCTTTCCTTCAACATTCTCTTCTTCTCCCAAGCCATATGCTTTCTGGTTAGAAATTTGCAAATTTCACACAATTGTCAGGGGAAGTTGCTGGAAAACCAAAATATTTTGGGCGAAATGCGAGGGAAGAGTAAAGAAGAAAATTGTGTTCCAAAGTCGTCCTGGTGGACATTGGAGCCAAGGAAGGGGGCGTTTTGCAGTCCCCTGACACTGCGAGGAGGTGAAATATGGAACCCCAAAAAGCAAAGTGACAGAGAAAAATGGCTCCGCCCTGTCTCGCCTCCCTCACTTATCACTGCAAATCAGCCCTGTCTCATCAAAAACTCCCCTAGTTTGAACACTGCTTGGAAAAAAAGGGATTGCTTCTGGCAAGCCGCTTTTAATCAGCCTGCCACTATGCTTTACATGACCTCTGACCCAAATTGATAGAAGTCTAAAATGATTTGGTGATAGAGAATCCATAGATTCCTGAAGGACATTCACATCTTTAATTAATTTCTCCATGATTCACCATTACAAGGTTAGCCCAATGACCTCAATGACCCCCATGGGGACCAAATGTTTTAAATTTTGCTCGCTATTTATTATTGGTATGATCTAAAATAAGCCGCAATGAAAATGAGACTGATAAAATGTGACATTTTTGGATTTCAGGGGACAACCTGTGACCATAGCTACCAATCCACGTAACTTCCAATGCGTTCAAACTCTGAGGTCATTTCAACAAAAAGGAGCGTTTGCAAAGTTTCATATCTGCAGTGTGAGTAAACAATGCTCTGCACCGACAGCATCTTCGTGCACTCGGCTCTGCTTAGTATTCAGCTGCCGGAACATGCTCTATGGCTAGACGGTAATTTCATGAATAAATACAATAGATATCACCTTCAATGGGTCCGTTCTGATTGATCTGTAAGCTCCCGTGCTGTTATGATAAATATCCTGCAAAAACTTGAAAGAATCATGAAAAAAACAACTGTGGTGCATCTATCTGACTTGACTTCAAAACAATGTAGGAGTGTGCACAGTAGAGCTTCAGGGAGCTCACTTTTTTTTTGTTTTTTTCCCCACACAAATGTGGTCATTTAAAAAATGAGACATGAAACCATACTATGCATCCAAAGGTCAACGTGTTATACTCATTCACACTTAATCAGGCTTGCACTCAATACTCGAAATAGGTCAGACCCGCTGAGAAATGGGCCATCGATTTGGTTGCAAAGGTAACTAAGTGATTGTGTCTCCTCTTAGCCTCCTATTTATATAGATGGGCTCATTGAAATTCGGCCATACCGCTCAGGTAAACCAACGTTCTGTCCTGCATGAGCAAGGTTAGTTTGGTCCATGGTGCTAAGCTTAGCAAGAAATAGTGGTCCAGAAGCTCGTCCTCACCAAGGGGCCTAACTTCCTGCCTTCACTTCCTCCACACTATTGGACAACAGGCCCATATGTAACTTTTTTTGTCAATGGTTGGTGCATCAGATATACATCCCAACAGTAGATAATTGAACTATTGTTTTACAATTTTAAGTTTGACATGAAGAGAGAAAGTAATTGACTAGTTAGCTAAAACAGTCATCATTCTATTGTTGAAGCTGTATAGCTGAGCTAAAGCTAATTTGTTTTGAGCCTTAACTAAAAATGTACAAAAATGCAAATGGAACATTCCACCCATCCCTCTTCCACTGCTTTTCTGTTTTAATGGGGCCAGACAGAACCTATACAGACCCGCACAGGAAAGCCCTCTGGCCTAGAAACTTTTCACTTTGACACAACAATGCTAACCACTCCAGCAATTTATTTTGGTATTATTTTACAAAGTTGGTGTCTGCATAAGTGGGTCATTTGGTATTTGTTCCTTGCTGCATCCTTTGGCACTTTGATTAATTTTCACCCACAGTTATAGCTGATTTTGATTGATAGCATGTGCTAATGGGAACACACAGGCTCTCCCTGAAGAGTCTGATTAATAACGTGGGTAAAACCAACATGATTATTAATTGAAATGTGACTGGAAGGCTTAGAATGGTTGTTCATTGTTTGTCTTGTAGTTTGACCTGTTTTTCCCAAGAATGTGTGTCTACCGAAAAGAAACCACAAACATGAGTGATCACACTTTTGAAGCGTTTATTGAAACATTCTGCAAAGCTCACGAATTTCTCTGGAATTTGATATAATTAATTGGTTTTATCCCTTTAAATTTGTTTGGATAAATAATAGATTGCTCTTACACATATGATAGGGTTTGGGTTATCGTTCAGTGGAATAGCTGCCAGGATAGATGACAGGTAGGACGGGAATATTGGTGATATTGTCTAAGAGTTGAGGAAATGGACTGGAAACAGTCCTGACCAGTGTCGTACTTTGATGACTCCAATTTCCTGTAAAGTAAGATGAAGCGTGTGGCAAGCTTTGGAATAAGTGAGAGGGAGAGGAGTTGTTCTCAGATAAGGGAGTTAGACTAATAGTCACAAAGCTGGTGTAAAAGCACAGAAAAAGTCAGGTGCACTAAAATGGAAGATGGAGGCATCTTTCAGTGAAACAGAATTGAATCTTGCCTTGATTAATGCTAATCAAATCAGTTACACTTCACCCATCGGTGTGTAAACCTAGCATATTTACATGTGCGATGATTTTATTAAAGATGGTGACAGGCTGCAGTTAAAGTTTAATTAGTTTACTCTGGAGGGGCCATTTCACCAACTTTTTCCCTCTTTCGGTTATTTCCCACTTCCCCGCCGTTGGGAAGGGGAAGGATTGATTTGATCCTCTGATGCATTGCGGTGCGACCTCGCAGTAATGTGCCAGGCATAGCGGGAATAACCATATTTAATTCATCATCTCTTATCAGGCATTCAGCGCAGGTACCCGCTCTGCTCTTGAGTCATTTCCACATGTGTCACCTGACTCTGGAATCAAATTATGCAAGATGAAAATGAGCCCCTTATAGGCACACTGATGGGAGGATGCTGCAGCCGCCGTCGAGTGCTGGGGTGGCGGGAGAGAAAAGCATTTATGATCATAGATTACAGATTAGATCTGGAAAGAGTTCAATCATAAAGGACACTTCAGGGCACGCACAAGCGAATGACCTTTGAAAAATGTTTCACGTTAGTGCTTTTACAGTTTAATACCCCCAAATCCCAGCTGACAAAACCAGAACTTTCATATAGAATGAAATATACAGTATATATACAAACATTATTGCAGGTCATGTGAGCAGTGGCTGCTGTTCTCCACACTCTTTACGGAAGTCATTTAGTAGTACTGTGTAGAACACACATTTTAATTCATATTGAGTAGAGAAGTATTCATTCTACTAGCAAAGTAAGGAAGTTGTTAGGAAATGAGGACATTCTGTGACCAAAGGTCCGTTTGATTTAAAGTTGAGGATAGCATTGGGTTTAGCTCAAGGTCAAGGTTCAATTGTGAGGGTTAAGTTTCTGGTGTGGAGATTCTGAATGTATTACCTTTGTCAAAGTCCTCAAAAAGATAGAACTTCAAGGACGTGTGTGTGTGTGTGTGTGTGTGCATGTAAAATGTTTGGCATGTGGTAGCATGTCTTTCTCAGTGCCAGTAGCCTGAGCGAGTCCCAAGGCTCCGTGTTGGCCCTGGTGGCGAGTTGTTTGGGAAGGCACAGACACGCTAACATACAAAACATAGACACCGACACAACTGTGAAACACCATCTGGCTCTCACCGGCCCCTGCGGAGGCGGGAAGGGGGGGGGGTCCTTGGAGGAGTTGCGTAAAGGAAGTGGGTGGCCGCTGGGAAAGAAAGCAGGGACAAGAAGGGAAAAATAAAAACGAAAGTGTGCATAATTGTAAATTGATCAGCTTCCACCTGCCAGGAGCATATGTCTAATTGGCCATCAGACTGTTGATACGTCGCCAATACGAAATGATGCCAGTTTGCTGCTTTTCTCCCAGTTTATTCACAGTGGCTGCCCCTCCTCTTAATGTCACAGGCATAATCGGTGTGATCTAAACCCCCAAACCTCCCAGGTGTGGGCAGAAGACCACTTATGGTCCTCATGCAACCCATATATTGTATGCGGCTGTTGCCTGTAGCGACCTTGCATGGGGTTAAGTGAAGCCCCCCGTGTAAACCTCTGTGTTGTTTGTTTTGCATGCTAACAAGGTCTGTGAATGCATAATGAATTAGCCAGCAAGCCCATCTCGAGATGCTGACAGCCTGTTCAAATATTTTACTGCTGAAGTCACATGGTGAAACTATTGGTGTCCCAGAATTCATCTGGTTTGCTCTTTATAGGAGAATACTGCAAATAAGACAAACGTGTTCAAACCGATTGTTGAAACTTGATACATGATGCATCAACCTGACACAGGGTTTAGGGTTAGATGCTTTTTTCTCATGTGGGAGCTGAAAACTATTTTCTTATTGGTCAATATGAAAGTAGAGATTGGATGGCAGTGGCTTGCTGTTACTTTTAAGGAACAGCTGGTTTTGTCATATATCAAGGTGTCATATCAAGATGCGCATGTACATTTTGGAAGTCCAAAGATTGTAGACAGAGGGGAGTGTCTGTCGCAAGTGCACATAGGTAGTCTTAAAAGATGTACCCACAATTTTGAGTAAAACCACAACATTCTCCAAAAACAAAAAGTGCTGACTGGTCCTTCCCCTTCACTAGCTTGAAATATAATTGGTGCCTGATTGGTTAGAACACTTTCCTGCAGTTTGGGGAACTTGCAGGTTCACAACAGGTCATGTATGTTTCTCGAAGCTTATATGGAATGTAGGTGGCCACAGTGACCAAATTGTCCTCTCAGTAGACCAATAGCAGTAGACCAAGTAGATCAACATAAGATCTATCTTTTGGACCAACAACCTTCTGATTACTTGGATAAGGTTCTTTTATTTTTGCCAATATACTCACACTAGCAAGCTTGCACCTGTCCCGTGACCACCTAGTCCTCTGAGGACACAATCCAGCAGAGTTTTCCTTCCCACCGGACAGACAACTGGTTTCACCCAGGGAAAAGCAGCAGAAAAACCTGCTGGATCCCTCCTGCGACCCTCCTAAAGACCAAATGTGTACACAACCACAGCAAACATACAAGATGTTGGACATAATGACTAAATTTAGATATAAAACTAATCTCTTAATACTGTTGACGTAATGGATCATTTGTTCCATTATCAGGCAAATACAGATAAAGTGTCTTTTTTTATAATATTAGCTGAATATGCATCAAACATAATTACATTATACCGCTGAAATTCAGGGTGTTTGAGGACAGCTTAGTCCAGCAACGTATGCAACGTTTAATTGCACTGCTGTCCTTGTCTGTTGTACACATGCACAGGAGTGGAATTGGTTTATGGGTGAATTAATGTTGCCTCTGCTAACATGGGGCTGGTTTGCACTCATCTGGGCCATTTTTGACAACATCCCAAACCACAACAATGATATACAGTAGGCTAGCAAGTTGGCATCCCAGAGGGCATCAAGCGTCTCTTTATCGGTCCAGCTGACATTTTGACATGCGCTTGTAAAGTCCAGTCTTAGTCGGAATAAAGCAATAATTCATTATTGTGTTGCTTTTCATCCCATCCATTCATCCTCTTTCTCTAGGTTTCAGCAGAATAAACATTCACAGTTCACAATTTTTACTGAATGATAGCAGCGTAAAGTAAGAATAATAAGAATAGAAAAAAAAAAAGTTTTTAAAAAAGCTTTGATTAGACATCAGTGTGGGCACTTAACAAATAATGACAAGTGGGTCAGGGTAATTAATAGCCTTTCATACTTGAGCCTGAGGAGGAGTAGCTAGTATTAAGCTGGATAGGCTAATACTTGGAAGGAGATAATTGTTATCGAATCTAAGCTGCAGGGCTTCAACCAACCATTGTTTTTAACAGAAGAAGAGAGGGAGAGAGAAGACGAGATGGATAAAATTTGCCCCCTGGGAATTAAAGCATCAGTGAAACCAAGAATGCACGCGATGTAGCCGGGTATTTTGAATTGAATTATTTAAATAAATGCACCATAATCACAACCAGAGAAAAGAAAGTGATGAGCGGGCCAATTGAATGAACCTCGTGGAGGGAGAAATATGCATTCGGGGGGGTGTGGTCAGATTTTTGAAAGAGCTCTTTGTGCAGTGAAATTCAGTATGTTATTTCAGCAAAGTTATTTTTAAAAATGCACGCTTCGCCCTCCGTCTGACTGGAAGTCCGGATTTTCACGGCAGGACAAGTGCAGGGTTGAATGGTTTTGTGTTGTTTTCACATTCATGTATGTAATCTATAGTTTGAGTGCCTTCACCAGCAAATCCCAGTGAGCAGGAGATCAGTTTCCTCCCCTGATTAAATTTCAACTCTGTCACTTTGTCACTAATCCCGCATGCTTTTCCTTTTTTTGAGGGGGGGGAGACGGTTGCTCTCGTGTTCCAATCATCCTAGATTAGTGACCCTGCATTACTCGGCCTTCTCATTTCCATAAGCATTCATCTTCTTGCTTTACACGCTAGCGGTGTCGCCTATCTATTGGCTAACAAAAGGACACCGCTGCCCATTTCCTATTATTAGCACGCAAGCCTAATGACTTTATCAGAGCATGTCACAGAGCGTCTGTAAACCCCATTGCAGTGCAAAGGCAAGGCTGTAGACTGGGCAGAGTTGAAGAAAGAGTGTAAGGGTCTTTAATTTAGTGTGTCATCTTGGCATTTGAAAAGCATAGCAGGGTATCGTGGCTGCCAGCTATTCCTCTACATGAAGGGGGAGGCAGGAAGTGTCTTCATGTCTACAAATGTCAAATTAAGATTTACGTTGAACAAAAACCTCGACATGCTCTGTGTGTTCACGTAGAATCTGATCCGATTTCTGGTATTATCGGATCATTCAAAGAATTATGTAAACAGAATCCTGCGATATGCTTAAGGATGGCACACTGAGATTTCATCCCAATATCCCAACGTCACGATGTGTTGGTCATGTTAATGGCATTCTTTATGGCATTTATTGCGTGGACTTTGTGTCATAGAACAGAAGAAATTATTTAGCAATAACAAACTGATTTTCAGCCTTTTAATATACACTATTGCTCTTGTAAAAGTGAATTACTTTTAAATAGTATGCTGCAACTTTTAGGTCATTTTCACAGAATTTCTAGCTTCCAGAAAAAGTTTTCCATCTTACAGGGAATCAAATGCATCTTTATTTTTAATGTGATATAGGGGAACTCGAGCTTTCGTGCGATCGCTGCTGTCAGAAGATTTGAGACTTTTGACAAACTTGTCAGACGGCGTTGACGTCTGAAATTTGAGACAGTTTTCAAGTAGGCAGACCTCCAAATACAGACGAGGAAGTGACGAGTAAGCGCTAGCACAGCCCCCTCGCCTGAATTATTGAGTCCATACATGTGATGTGTTTCCTTGGCCTGTGTCCATATGAATTAGTAATGCCCTGTCAGGCCAAAAGCATGTAAAAGGATAGGAATGAGAGTTCCATGAAACAGGGAGGGAATCTCAGATGTTGGTTTCAGCCTCTTAGAATCCAACCAAATAATGTAAATATGATGATTACAGTATAGGAATGACAAGTTGAGAGGCAACAGTGTCCTGTGGATATGAGCAGCTCCTTCCCATCAGCTTGCAAGTATTTAATGGAGGAACCAGTGTAAATAAGCCAGGTTAATAAGATATGGCAGCTACATTGATATTTATCAAGATGTCAGCCCCATCGTCAGATATTTGGCATTGTGTAGAAGATTGTATTATATTGTTTACCATTCAAGTTCCTTTGTATTTAGGTCGTAATCAGTTGACTAAAGACCTTAATATGATCTGCAAAACATCCCCTTTGCATGATCCTGATTAGGGTTGTGACCTCGGATTTGTGGGGGGAAAAGGGATATTCATACTCTTTGTTTCCCCATTTCACCTGAAAGCAGCATCATGAGAAAGAAGAGATGACAGAGCTAAAAACCTTCAGTATTCTACACACTGAGGAATGACATTTCTATTTTATTGACGACCCAGGAGCTCATGGACATCTGTGACATCACGTGACCAACACCAGCACACGCATAAAGCTGAATCAAGGTTTGATGCTTTGATATTATCTCGTGGAATTCCAATGTGATTTTCTCCCTTCACCAGACGCAAAAGTGATCTCCCATGTCAAACCGTGCTCATGCTGTCCTTCAGAACAGTAATTGTCATAGTAACTAGAAAGTTTAGAGTGTTTTTTTTATTTTTTTATTGTATGAAAATGGACTGGATTGGAGCCTGCGCTTTTGGTGACAGCTCCCAGTGGGTCGCTGTGGTATTACAAAGTCATTTTTTCTTCAGACTGGAAGACTATGGCCATCTTTAATATACAGGCTATGAATTATACACACTCCTCCACAATCCTACATGTAGCCTCTGACATGTACAGATGGAAAGCCATGTTCCCATTTTCAAAGCAGACGTCCCCACCTGCCTATTGATAACCTGAACGCATCGACCCTCTGACCTCGCCGGTCCATAGCCAAGCTTTAAAACTCAATGTCTCCTACTTGTCCTTAACGATCAGCTTGATTTCAGAATAAGAGCGCTCCATATTCTCTACTGAGCCTGATAATGTGGTTGTGGGTATTCTTCATTCTTTCCGTAGCGTAGTGTGTTTACATTACAAAACACTGTGGTTTTTAAAGCACTCTTCATCCTGTACAGATTTTGAAAGTGCTGGTCCATTTGCGCCCCATTTATTGTTCTTGCACATTATTGAAGCTACAGGAGCAAAGTGGCAGCGCACATTGATTTGGCATCTGCAGGGATTTGTGGAAAGGAGAAACGCAATATTTTCCTGGCATTTCCCCACAATAAAGAAGAATCCATTGTCCCATCTTTTCAGCTTCTGACCTCTAATAGTAGGTTTGAGAGAACGGAAACCTTACTTGACCATAACAATCAAATCATTTTCTGATTTTCAGTTATCAGATTGTAAAAATGAGCATGTAGCAACACTTGATTATTAATATCTGAGTGATAAATCATATCTTTCTGCCCAATACTCGGATGTCTTTTTGTGAATGAAGCACAGCAATAATGTTTAGCATATTTTGCTTGTCTATTAGTTCCAACATTGGGAAAGCTAATGCTGAGTGTTGCCATGTTTGTGTTGCCGAGGCAAAACCAGATGTATTGGGGGGGAGAAAGGATGTTTTTTGTCATTACATCTGTGTTACAAACAATCTGATAAATGGACTGATGCAAACAGAATTTTTTCATTTAGTAGGTTCCTGACGTACATGTAACCATATCAAATCCCAATATTAAAGATTTTGATTACTAGCATAGCATAGAATTGATGAATAGCGCCACTTCTGGGTTGTTAAACTGTCCAACATTATGTCTGTACATTATGTTTGTATGTCTGTATTAATAATCTGATAAATGGACAAAAATGTGAAAATCAGGCAAAGTATTTAAATATGTCAGATAATATTACTATGTGATTACTCAGTTGTTAGGTCCTCATTTTCATGTAATGGGACAGAGGAATTAATGATCTTAAGGAATTTGATAAGAAAAATCACTTCATTGTGGAAATTACAATGAAAATTGTTTGCTTAACATCAGATTAACATGAAGGGTGAATACTCATAGTGTCTGGTTCTTCCACTTTCAAGTCTTATCTGCATACTCCTAAAGAAATCAAATTAATTAAATGAAAACTGTATCACACCCAACACTTTTTGTTTGAATGATCACATTGTAAATGCATCAGACTTCAGTATTATAATCCTCAGATTACTCCTAATTATTGGATTTATACAGTCACAAATGGGCCCAGTGTTAGCAGTCTAGTAGTTGCCTATAATGGATATAAAATCTGCATTTGATTAGATCATTACAAAAATATGTGGACTCATATATAACATGTTTGTAGCTATCTGTACCCAAAGCTCAATTCAGACGTTGTAATTGCACATAAGCCATAAGTACTGATGACAAAACAACCTTGGAGGAATAAAAGAACAGCAAAGGAATAAAAATATTGATTAATGGGCAACTCCACAGATCAATCACAGGCAGGACACGGCAATTACTCCTCTTTTGTATCTTAGACGCGTTTGCTGCTGCATTGTCTGTCCTGGACTGCGGCTTCTGTGTGCAGCGCGTGTAACGGAGGTTGACACACAAAGGAGGCGGCAGTCATCCTGTCCATTAACTCGAAAATCCCGATTTCTTTCAGCTGCAGCAAAGACTCCATGCGAACACACACACACACACACACACAAAACACCAAATCGGTTCCAATGTACGCATAAATTCACCCAAAACGCACCATGAAAGGATATTTTCTGCCTCTGTTTTCAGAAAAGTTGTACTCGGCGAGTTATAAGTTAAAGTATATATGGAGAATCACGAGGAAAATATTTTTGCTCCGAGGATAAATCGCTGGAAAGTGTTTTTTCCAAAGGTTTCTCCCTTTTCGATAAGAGGTGACACGAGGAGGAGGATTACGAGGGAACAGCCTCACAGAGAGGGGGAATATAAAAGAATTGTGCCCTTTTCTTACTTTTCCTAGTCTAAACTTGGAGTTGATGCTTGCCGGGAGTATTTAAAGTCTCTGTTTTGGGTACCAGGATGGAATTGATACGTTGTGATATCTGCAAAGCACAGAAAAAAAATATCTTTGTCATTGTAGATGACAAAATAAGAAACATCTACTATGTCACTTTTAGCGTTTTTATGGCTCTGGCAGAATTAACTCAACAACTGAAAAGCATCTACCGTATTTTCACGACCATAAGGCGCATCGTTGATTTTTGAGAAAATCAGTGTTTTAGGTGCACCTTATAGTCGTGAAAATACGGTATCTTGTTCTAAATAATTTTTGTTCAACTTTATTTATTTTGCTGTTGAAGTCACAATTGTCTGAAGGTACTTTGTTAACAACAGAGCCTGACTCCAGACAAGGAAAACAACCTACCTTTTAATTTGGACAAACAAAGAGTAGGACCAGGCTCGTATGGGGGACCCATACGCTGATGGACAGATCTGTAAAAGAGGTGGAGAAGGGGAGTTTGGGAAAGGTAAAAAAAAAAGAGGTGGGGAACAGACACGTATATCATCAAGGCAAATGGATTTTACTACTGAAGACATAGAAATAAAAGTCAACCACTGACCTAAAGAATGAGATTACCCAGCAGCTTCAGCTTATAGGAGGATACTGTCACTAAGGTGGTAGCTAAAGTTATGAAGACCCTGTTCTAACTATGAACATTAATGTGGCATAGAGACTGATGCTATAGAACTACTGACTATAACTATTCTCAAAGGGGAAGGTTATTTTAAAGGTCGAGGTCGGGTCAGTCGCCGGTACCTGGACGGGAGTTGGCCTGGTAGCTAAAGGCTTGGCCGCCATTTCTGTTTTAACGATTCTGAAATACCACAAGTGATCATCCCGTTCTCTTTATCCAGGCCTTTGAAACGATACTAAGCGTCTTCCCCTTTTCTCCCAGTATTGATCTTTCAAGAAGTATTTGAAAATAAAATAAAAACGGAGCATAACAGTTTGTGGTTAATCCAGGAGTCATTTGTTAATTGCGTACCTGATAGTTTGTATATTTGTTATGCATCCCTTTTTTTGCTAAACAAAAATCAGAGGCCAACACAGAGTCATTGATTAAAGTAAAACAAGAGCATCCTTGGAGCTCAGCATCAGTCAGGCTGAGTCAGCATCCTAAAGTGCACATAACAGCATGGGGCTAGGAGCTCTGAGCCCTATGTGCGAGGTGACTGTTACCTCCTGTGCACATTTCTGCTTTAGCAAATATTTTGGCCTGACACACCTGGTGTCGTTGTCGGCATTGTGCTCTCATAAATGACTGCGGTGTGAAACCACCAGGAAATCGGCGCTCAAGCTGTGTCTCTTGCGTGCAGGATGAGGCCAATAGACGTCCTACTCCAGTCTGTTTCCTACGGATTTTGCTTTCACTGAGTATTCATCTTAGAGAAAATGAGAGCCGCGTGCTGTTTATCTGCTGCTGAAATCAATGAACGGACCCATCTATCTGACATAGCCCCCACCAGGACATCCCAAAGGGTTTTCATATTAAAGGCGCTATTCTCCAGTGGGCTCTGATATCAGTTTCTACCTTCTCACATGCTGACAATAACGGTTGCTCTTCTTCACGTAGGATTTAGGTAAATGTGATGTGATTCAGCAGGCATTTTAAACACTAGGGCGTCTTCTACCCTGGAGCTCTGCAAGCTGGCTCCCCAGAAATAAAGATTTTTGGGGTTTTTTTTAAAGCACAATTCTTTCGTTCTCTTGCTAATGCCATGTCTCCTCTTCTAACTTACACTGCCCCCCTCTGCTATTCCAGGTGCCATTGTTGGGCTTTCACAGTATATAGAAATTGCATAAAAAAAAGAATCCTCAAATCCTTGTCAAAAATTTCCCCCTGTGCCGCGGAGATTACCGCGCATTATTCTGGAATAGCTTTAGCAGGCACTCCCCCTCGTCATCAACTTTTGAGCATGTGTTTCGAGCATTACCTCCACAAAGGCACATAAAATGGAATCAGCTTCAGGTGCCAGTAAACCTGTAAATCACCATCCATCCAAAATTGTTGCAAGTCACTGGAAGCTCGGTTGAAATGCTCGGGAAAATATGCGGGTGTGTGGACTTTTGTTGGAGCACGGGCACATTTATCTGTTGCAATGCGCCATAAACAGTTTTTTCTCTCTCACATATTGTTTGGCTCAGTGTGGGTTATTTGCCTCAGGGCTTTGTATCTGTGGCATCAAGTTTAGGGAGCCTTCACACCCCCCCCCCCCCCTCCACTCCTATAGGCAGTGTATGAGCGAAAAAATGGGCCCATCTGGCCCACACAGCTGGGTCCACAGCTGGAGGGACAGACAGTGACAGCTGACTCACCAAAGAGTTTGCGGCTGCAGAGACGAATGGAACGCTGGAGGGGCCAAAAAAAAAGGGGAAATAAAAGGTGGGGAAATGATGGGAAAAGCTGGCAAATGATGAGTATGCAAGCGGTGCTTTTATTTTGTTTATGTAAACAAAATAAGAGAGGAACTAAACCAATTTGCATATGTATGCATGCAAGGCTGTCATAGCGTGTCCATATTATTATTATTATTATTATTACAATGCTAACTCAGTCATAATTGTAGACCCTTTTTTCAGTTCTACTTGTGCTGATTTTCCTCTGTAATGATCCACGAACCTTTACGGAGCATCGACAGATCTCGAGGTGACGCAAGCGCTAGCGGCTTCTCGCCACAGCACCCTAAGGGGCAACCTCTACCTGTGACTGTTAAATATTCAACAATGCCGGGATTAGGAAAGATATCAGATCTTTGTAATTATCCCATGCCCCCATTAACTGGGACAGAGAGAGCTGATGTAAGATTGGCAGGTAATTAAGGTAATTTGGTCCCCGAGTGTTAATGGAATCATTCAGAGAAGGCGGCCATGGGTAGGTAGAGAGAGGGATGTTTGTTGTTTCCCTCAGCTTTACTTTCTCTACCTCTCCCTGCTCCAGGATATATCATTCCACATGATTAAGATGTGTGCAACCATCCTGGCAAAACCCCGCCTCCACCGCACCCTCTCTGTTACTTATCCCCCCCATCTCGCAAGGCCTCTTTGTGCTCACAACACCTGAATGCTAATTGCAAAGTGGCTCCCCTCCCAGCCATTTTTCCTGCACGTCCCCATGTTCCGTCTATTCCTTCTGGAATTTCTCATTTCATAGGATTCAAGTTGTTGTTTCCCTCGTGCTTATGTTAAAAACAGTCCCTATTTTCTAAAAGCTGGCCAAGATATAATGCTCTTAGCCGAGTCCTTTTTCAATAGTGCTACACAAAAATGCATCCGTTGCTTTCATTCTGTGTGTTTTCTTTTGTGGTTTTCCAGCTACAGAATAATTGATACGAGGATGGTGGCGCACCAGGAGGTTTTAATTACAAAACCTCTGCAAGAGTACCATTTTTAACGAAATGCTGATACATTATGAATCACATCCAAAAGCCACAAATGAACTTGTATATTAGACCATTTGCCATGTTATCTTCACTTGCCAACAACTTTAGTGGAACATTTGCCAGCTAGCAAAATTGCTTTAATGTTCAGCTGCATTTACGTAAACTAGATGTGTTTTAGTCATTCTTGACATTTTCGCTGATTAAATTTTAATTTGATATCTAATCTGAGTGTTTGTTTACATTTTCAAACATGGGATGTGGCTGTTACATCTAACTTGAATGCATGGATGTGATCAAAGATTGTGAAGGGGCTTGTTTAGCATTAAAAATGGATCATGTGCTTTGGCCTGGATGTAAATGTTGAGTACGAGCTTGTGTTCTGCCAGATGTGCTGTAATGTACTCAAATTTTAAATGAATATTTAAGAGATTTTGTTGTTGACAAATGGTACACGGTAGATTTTACACGACCTACTGTCTTTTCTAAAAGGAAGAAAACTGAGGGGAAAATGTAGTTCAGTTCCTAATTAACAAATTAGTTTAGGTAGTTTTATTATATTTCATTACAATTATTTGAGCTTGAGTGTTTCCAGGACAGGGTGACAAAATGTTTCTGCACTGCTCTTGCATAAGCAGCTAATATCGGAGCATGTTACAGGAGAAAGCTACCGGCTAGCACAAAGGTAGGCACGAGTTAAAATATTGATGACTTGAGTTTGTGTTTTGCTTTCCCCTGCTGCCTAAGCATGCACATTGTCCTACTTTCCTGACCTCGCCCAGCCGAGAAATCCAAGCTTTTCTTCAACTTCCCGACTTTTGTGCATGTGTGTATGTATGTGTATACATATACGTCTATCTCTGTCTCTGTCTCTGAAAAAAGTACGTATATAAAGACGCTCTATTGCTTCTCCAGAAAAGGAGCCCTGACTATTTCTGTCATCTTGGCTTCTGAACATCAAGAACTGAGGTGTAATTAATTAGCTGCATAGCCGAGTGAAGTTTTATATCAGGATTAGACTGCAGTGGAGCAGCTTTGATCCCTTGTCCGTCAGTAAGCTAATCCCACTTCCTTTATCTATGACCTCACTTCCCCCAAGGGCTTTTAGAGTTGGCAGTTCCATTTGGGGGAACATTTGGTGTCTCGGGCTCAAGGCCTTATATTTACCTCTGGGTCACAGGCGTTGCATCACGCAGTAGGAGCGCCATCACAATTTGACTGCCTTGTATAATTAGCATGTGCTCGTAGAGGGAAAGCTCACCTATGAGGCCTTTGTTTTTCCCTGTGCCCAAGAGGAACGGAGTAGCAGGTGTTGCTATGTGTTTTCCACTGTAATGAGGTCCCAGTCCGCTCTATCTAAGGAAACATCAGTAATGTTAGTACCAGTCTTGCTAGCAAACAGTTTTCTTGAAACACATTTAACAGTAGAGAAAAGATTAATAAACACTTATCAACTTATTTTGCTAACACAGTTGCAGTTAGCATATTACTTTTTTTCCTTTATATTCTACAAAATATGACTGCCCAGTTTTGATTAATGGGGGAATCTTATAAACAAACATCATCTATTATCTGAAGCTGAGGTTTTATGATACTTAGCCACTTGTGTGTGTGTGTGGGGGGGGATTTACTGAATCCGAGAGCCTGACAATCAAAGCAGTAGCAGCAGAGTTGAATAAAAGGACTTACTGCCATTTCTTAGTGTGTGTACGCTACATAACAGTACATAGTTATTTATAGCCCAGCCTGCACATGTGTGGATGCTGCAATTTTTTAATGATCGCACTTTATTGAGTTTTTCATGATTGTCGAATGTAATTAATTAAATTGAGAACATGTGGAAAATCAGTTTCTCACTTTTCCCTCCATTTCTTCTTCTGTTTCTGTTAGTTTTTCAAAGATGTTTCACCTTTTATCCAAGAGGCATCTACAAAAAGAACAGTAAAAAGTAACAATAATCAGGTAGAATTCTCTTAAGATGAGATTCTCTTCCAACTGAAAACATTCACCGACCAACCAGAGGCAAAATCGGCAAGAATTCCGGTTGAATTGTCTAAAGACAAGATTACACTTTCTTCTATTGCACTTTTTTACTTCCCTAATTCTCTTCAATGTTTTCAAATGTCACCACCACTGACACCAAATGACGATTTCCGCTGGCTTCTATGCCATGTTGCTCTCCAATGTTAACTGCAATGTTTGTGGCATCCGGGACGTGTTGACGTGTGATAGACGCGCCAGAATCAAACTTTCCAAGCATATTTGTGGTGTGTCCACATGCTCCCTGTGGTGCGAAGGGGCTATATTCTTTTGCACTATTTGCAACATCACCATTGCTACATTAAATGCTTCTATTGTTTGTTTGCGTTTTGTAAATTATCTTTTGACTAAACGAACTTAATTATTTGTTAGTAATAATGTGGTGATAATTAAGTCCTCAGTAGGTAGAAACTGGAAAAACTGTTATTTATTGTAAACTTGTCCCGATGCCAACATGTGCATGAATAATGCGTCCTAGAGACTCACTGTTGCACTTAAGAAATGAGTCCAGAACTGCTTAAATAACATCCGACACATGTTCGCCTCAACAAGCTGTACATCATCACACATACAGACAGCTAGCTCACCAACTATTCTCTATTTCAGAACATTCTGTTCTGAACAGCAGTCTCCAAATTTCCAAGAATCTTCCCAGATTCCCTGCAAATTACGCAGGAAAATCAAAGCACGCCTTTTCAAATAAACCGAACGACTGCATTGGAGGGAGACACATGATGGGTTTTGACACCGTTAAAAAAAAGAAAACTGTCCACGTAATTGTGAAGTATGACTGAAGATCTGGGTGAAAGAAAAAAAAAACATTAGTCTCAGACTGGCACGAAAGAAGAGCGCACGATTGTGAAATAAAGAAACCAACTCCTACGCGTCATCTTCCTTACACATAACTGAATACATTTGCTACTTTTCCGACAGTTATTGTGCACGAGCCATTTAGCTGCTGAAACTATCAGGAGCCAATCAACCCCCGTAGCACTCCCTTAATGCTAATTTTTAAGTAAAAGGGGGAAAATATGAACCTGTGGGATTGCTATATTTACAAAAAATAGTTAGATTAGTCAACAAATCTTAGTGAACCATGTGTTGCAAGTTCTATGCTATGTCTGCAAGAAATCCAAAAACTAAAACTGAATGAGATTTATTTTTTTAGGGTTAGTTGATAATTGGTTCTAGTTAATTTCCACGTAAGTATAGGGCACATGTCCCCTTTGCCTCCCTCACCTCGAAAGCGGCGAGCGCAGCATGTCTGCAACTCCCCTGGGATATCTCCATCTGGCCAGACGTGTTCGTGTGTGCACAAAACGGTCCCGATGCTATTCACTCAATACGCGTAAAATACTTTTTCTGGCTTCTTTTTTCCTTTTTATTTTGGCCATTTTTCTTGCTTCTTGTCTGCAGCGCCGAGCCACCATCCCAGAGGAGATCTCTATCGACCCTGATTTATCTGCTTTACGATCTCCCTCCATTTCTCCCTCCTTTTTTTGCCCGTTCCATCTCCGTTTTCCTCCGATTGCTACTTCACCTCTTGCAATCTAATGCCTATCTCACGCCATGCTTTGCTGTATTCCCTGTAATTGCCTCGTTTCTCCCGCAAAACATAGTTCAAGGATACTGGCTGCTGTTAATCTGCATTATTGTGTAGGATTGTTGTGCATCATTGAGTGTAACACACTTTTATTAGCGTGTGGTTTGAAAAGCGGTGCAGCGACGGGCTTTATCAGTCATGTGTGTTTGTGCATTTGCAAACAACAGACCCAACCTACATGTGTGCTGTTTTGGCACCTTCTCTCTTCCCCTCCCTCTCTCCCTCTCTCTCTCTCCCCCCTCTGTCTTTCTCTCTCTCTCTCTGGCGCTCTCTTTCTCTCCCCTGCTCACTCTCTGCACACTCCAGCCAGACACAAACAGTCATAGTCTATGCATTCAGAGGATTCGCGCGCGCCCACCTTCTCCCTTTGGGCTCCGTTTTTCCAGCCGCGCACCCTCGGATCTGAATTGCCCGGAGCAGAAGTGCGACCGCGCACTTGTCAGGGGAGAAGGTCGTCCGTCTTGATCGGAGGGGAGAAAGCGGAGGGAGAGGCGCGCGGCCAGGGAGGATGTGCTCGTTGCTGCAGCTTCTGATTCAATTAGCATGAATTTCAGAGTGGAGGCACCGGCACTGTGAGACTCTCCCAGCGAGCCAAGAGCAGCACCCTGCGTCGAAGCCCCGCTGAGAGGACCGACGACTGCTTGTTATCTGTCCCTCAACTGTACCAAACAGTGTTGGAGAGGGTTTGAGGAGACGGAATCATATCCCTCGACGGGAGAAGGAAAGACCTCGATTACAAGTCTGGTGATTAGAGGGTTGTTGGACTGAATGCGCACCTCTGTGATCTGGAGGCTTTTTAATGGCTTTTATCCTCTGAAGGTGTTCTGCTCATCCCATGTCCGATATTGATCTATTTTGTTTGGAAGAGACGCGGATACAGCCGCATCCACACTTGGAAATTGACACTTTATCACCCCCCCATTTTTGTTATATCACTAGTCCTCTACGCTTTTTCTTTTGCTTCTTTGCTTTTTAACAGAGAGGCTTGGATCGTCTCCTTCAGGGATTTCGGAGTTTGGAAACAAGATCTAGCTGATCAGTGCCAGAGCCTCTCCCTTTTACACTGTGCTTTTATGTGTCTGTCCTCCTGCTGAATTTGAAGTCATCGTGTAAATATCTCAGAAGGACTTGTCTTTTTCGCAATGGAAGATGGGATTATAGGTGGAGGATCCCGCTGAAGAGCTCCCCAAGGCAAAGGAAAACCCTACTGAACAATTCAGTCAAAGCGGGGGTAGACGGGATATCTTTTAAGGAGCTATACTGGGGGCTTGCGTTTGCTAAATTTGGACTGTCGTGAGCAGGTTGTTTTAGCGAGAGGTTTCATTTAATTGGTGGGAATTCATGTGCTTCTCCAGGATCCAGCCAGGAGCTTTTGGATATCTGCACTAAGCTGTTGGAGGAATCTTGGAGTCTTTCTTTCAGAAGGAGCTTGTTTTTTTGTGGTTTTTTTGGGCAATTTCCAAAGAAGGATCATTTTTATCAATTGGCTTTTTTTTTTAAAAACAAAACAAAAAACAACCTTTTCATCATTCCTTTTTTCATTCCCCTGGCTGGAAAGCAGGGGACGATGGGCCCTGGATTCCTTTGAGATGCTCTCTTCCTGTTTGTGTCGTATGAGAGGGAGGGGCCTTTTGTTCATCCCGGGCCCTGTCCTCATGGGGCAGCAAGCGGAAGTGGAGGTGGAAGTGGACGAAGGGTTGGTACTGGTACCTCAACCAGCTGCGGTGTCACCAGTTGTGTGGGCTAGTCCAGCCTTTCTGTTCAGACTGGTGCTTTCTCTGGCGCTACTGGTGTTCCCGTGCCCAGCTGTGGCCGCCAGAGTGTCGTCTTCCCTCAGTACGACCCACCACGTCCACCACTTCCACAACAAGCACGGTACTGTGCCCATTGCCATCAACCGGATGCCCTTTCTTACACGTGGGGGCCATGGTAAGAGCACCTGTTTCCATCCCCTTCTTCCCTCCACTGATTGAAAGTGATCTACTAATGATTAATAAGTGAGCCCTCTGAACAGTGTGCCAGTAACGAAGGTATAAACTTGAAAGGTCAAGGGGAGTTAATGTTCATCAAAGACTTCATTTATTGCGGCAACAAGCTCCGCATTGAGTACATAAGCACTGGAAAGTGGTCCATCTATCTATTGATCTGTCATCTTTGGAAAGACTGAGGTATTCCAGGCCTGGGAGACAGACCTCACTTACACACCTCCCTACACGCTCGGGCTTTGATGTATTTGGTCAAATTGGCGAGCGACGGATCCAGAAGCCATTTCTTCTCAGGCTCCTTCTACTGTGGCCTGTCCCCAGCCGACTGGGTCTTGCCTATCCAACACAGCGGCCATCTTGAGTCTACTGATGTGTTGAACTGTGGCCAATTTAGATTCATGTAATCACTGCCTGTAGAAATCGATGCGTGATGGGAGCCAGGAAAAAAAAGTGAATTTTCCCAACAGCTAGTTGCGATGCCAGATCGCACATAGCGAGCGTCACGGTACAATGTCTGTTCAGAAAAGCCCACGGTAATTGTTGGAGCACTTTATTTTGCCCTAGTTTTTACAGTACGGGTTATGTGGCAGAAAACTCTGCGACGCATCGGCTGTGACGTTGTTCTCAGCCCGAGCTGTCGGGGACAAGGGAGAGTTTCGCATGACGATTCCTTTGATGTTCCCCAACTAAGCTTTATCCTCTCCTTTTATCTTGCCCTATTTCCAACACCCTGTACATCTATTACTTTGACAGGAGACTTTAATAGAATTTTATTGATTCTCAGCTTACACTTGTGCAGTTCCATTTGCATCTACTTAGTGTTTCTCCAACAAGCACTCCACACACACACATTTTTGTCTGTCTACCTGGCTGTCTCTCTACCCAAAGACTCCTTTCCTTCTCTCCATTCATCCCTCAACATACCTGTCAGCTGTAGGGACGAAAGTGTTGGAGCACCCTCGTATAGCGCACTCTGGTCGGGCTGTGCTGACGACATTATCAGCACCCAACCTCATCCACGGTGCTCGACACTGCATTAGATTTATAGCTGTACCTGTGTTCTCCTTTAGGCGCACGGTGACACGCGCAATCATTCACAGTCAATGTCTGACAGCACAAGAATAAGGGTTAGCCTGCATTATGGAGGAGATAACATTTTGTAATTGCCAGTAATGATGAGGTTTACTGCCTAGGTGCCTGACTTGATTTGTGTTTCTGCAATTGAGATCAAAATGAAGTTCATGTTTTTCATGTGTATCTAGATGTTCACACCAATTAAAGATCAAAGAACCTAATCAGGGCGCCTCTTTAGATCTTCCTGACATTAATAGTGGAAATCACATTTTGATTTATGAGTATTTTCTGACAGGCTATAATGTCTCCAGATGTATAGTCCAAGTTTCTTTTTATGAGCCTAAACTTAATTTTTATATCATATTTAGTGTTTAATTATTGCATTTTACTATGGCTGCCCTTACATTTTATATAGCATTACAAATGAAAGTGAATAACTCCAAAGCAGCACATCTTAACCTATGAAAAGTGAAGCTCAAACAACTCCTCTGTTCGACAACCCATTTTTTTCAGCCTTCTCTTCCGTTTAGCTTAGATAATTGGATTGAACCTCTCACATCTCAAGTTGCTAAGCTATTTAAATTGACATAATTAACATAAAAATGTCCTCCGGCTCTCTCTGGATTTATGGCTGTCAGAAGATATCGGCCTCCGAAAGTAATTGTTTGCTTAGCAGGAAGAAGGGGCTCGGGCTGTGCAGCAAATGCAGACCTGGAGCTCTGTGCAGGCCATCACCTCGCACCGCAGAGATATTCCTGTCTGTCCTTCATTTGTTTTCTAATCCCGCAAGTTTGATAGCTGAGCCAAAGCGTGATGAAGAGGTTACATGGTCGGTTCGTGGTTTTTGCTGCACGTTGTTTGCCTGGCAGTATGCTGGAACAGTTACTAATGCACGCCTACATGGCTCTGCTGGCTCCTCATTCAGCTCATGTTGTTTTTAGGTGCGCACTTCCAGCATATCCATTTTCTGTTACAAGAAATCTACACATGTTGGAATGCTGCTCGTGCACGCGAGGGCTGGGGGACCGGATTGCAGCATGGAACCAGAGAGTGTCGCCTGGAAAACCAGCTCTCGATCTGCTGTCCAGCTCATATAATGCAGCATGAAAGCAGAGAAGCTCGGCTAGGTGATAAGGGCCTCCTGTTTTTTATCTGGTTATCATCATCATGACATCCAAACAGCCCATAAATGTGATTCCGCCCCACCGTGGTCAGACCCCATGCCGAGCCTGAAAGCACCACAACTGTTTGTGGTGAAGAAAAATCCCCATTATCCATTTTAGGCTTTCATTTCAGTCAAAAACCCACCCTTTTCAAATATCATCTTCAAGAGATCAAAGGTTCACGCCTTATCTGCTGCTCTCTTCCCATATTTCCGTCTGTCTGCATGAGTTCTCACAGCAAACCATGTCAGACTAGACCCCGCAGCACAGGAGCGGGCTGTTACCGATATTAGCGCTCCACAGCCCAGAACGCACCTATTCTTGCCATTGTGTTGCATAAAGAGCATCCTAATTTAGAAGATTTGTCATTTAACTGAGACAGACAGCAATCTCAGGTTGGTGCAGGAGCAGTTATTGCGGTGATGTGTCACAGTCTGGTCCACATTTCTCTAATTGCCAATTGTCTGTTCTTGACCACTGACCTGTGGGCTCTCAGCACTTTATTTTCGTTCAATTTCACACTTTCTGTTTTCTATGAAGATGAGTTAGCCAGCAAGAACTACATGCACACTTCAGCTCGTTGCTACAGTTGCAGGTGGATAAGGTTGCCAGATTCTAGGTTGTGGTTGCATTTGCATGATTGTGAAGCTGCTGAAAGTGTTTTATCCTTCCTCAAAGGCCCCCTTTAGAGTGAGAGGCTGCAGATTTTCAGAGTATCACTCATGCATAATACAAGCCACTTTGTTTATTAATGGTATGCCTCCGTAGGTGCATGCGCCCAAGTTGTAACACCTTAATATCTGACTGCTGAATAATTGAAACGGGCGTGCATCTCCGTGCCCTCTGACGGTCTGTCCGCATCATCCCCGCAAGACGCCCTCATTGATGAGTCTGCAAAGTTTTCCTGTGCCACGGGTGGGTCTGGTGTGAACCTCCCCCACCCCTCACTATTTAGGACCCTTGTCACTTCATCTTCTCTGATCATCACATTTTAATTGTTTCAGTGTTAAACGCCAACTGATGATAATTAACTGCCCTTCAGGCAGTGGGATTTCTAAAGAACATAGTTACTCTCTAAATATGTAGCAGTTCTATGTCAGCTGGGTATTGTAGTCCACAGCAACTGATTAGCAACTTTCAATTATTAGCTTCTCCCCTTTCGTTGGACTGCATTCACACCCATTAAAGTTATATATTTCTACTCCATGAACACTATAATTCAAACAGAAAAATATGCATGCCAATGTCCTGTTTATTCTATTTTTATTGTGATTGTGGATGCCTGTTTTCTTTAGCCCCTGTGAGGGTCAATTGGGCTTAAATTGTTGACAGATAGTATCAATCCACAAATAGCATCCTTAGTTTTGCCACCCCTACTTACTTTTTTCATGCAATTAAAACATATCAGTTTTGTTCACTTAACACTATATTAAAATGATAAGCTGATATTCATAAAATGGAGAGGACGAGCATGTAACGTACACATTACAGTATTCTAAAGCTACACAAGTACTCAAGCATCTGGTAATAAAGAGGATTGGAATGGGATGTGTGAATCTTGACCTAGCTCAAGGTTTCTTCCTGTAAAAAGGGCATTTTACTTTGCCATTATTGCTTGCTTGGGGCTTCTTTAAAGCATGTCGAGGCAACTTTGATTGTAACAGAGGCAACAAAAATAAAGATAATTTGAACTAAAAAGGGGCGATGGGGCATCAGGACAGATAGTGTCAAACCAGTTTTTATGTTTTCTTAAATACCCAGAACACCTGAACCGTCCACCCTGTTCCTCCGCCTGACGTACGTGCCCGTGCATGCGGTTGTGTGCCTTGGACCTGGTATGGGATGAGAATAATGAATACTAATGGTGAACCGTGAAAGAGGAGGGCTGTGACTTGACTCTCAAAGGCAAGTGCTCAACGGCTCTGCCCCTCGACACTGCCGCACACACACAAACACTCCTGCAGCAGAGAGATAAAGTGATGATTATCGCACAACGAATACTGCCATTAGTACACGGGCAAGTGAAGTAGGTCTTCCAGTGGGGAAAAAGACAGGACGGGAGAGAAACGAGTCACACACTGGGTGCTTTTAGTATGTTTGGTGTTTGGATCTTAGGGTTTCGGGGCACCGGATGGTGGTTGATGCCACAGCTGATCTCATCTGTATGCAAGTGTGGCCAAATCAAGCAAACAACAGCACACAGAGGCTCACAGAGTGTGACTGTTCTCCTGAAGGAAGCACACTGGCCAGAGGAAAATACTGGCTTTAACACAACCTTTTTTTTTCTTTTTTTTTAAACCAGATCCTTATACACTTGAGCAGGTCGATACAGTGTACGACATCAAGCGGAATGGTGCGGTAATATTAGTCAAATGAGAGACGGAAGATAGGTCTTTAATTGGGAATTCCAGGCATGATTATCACTTTCAACAAACATGTGGTGGGGAATCGATTTAAACACACTCGTGACACATATGGTCAGTGATGCTGCAGAGCCAGAGAGAAAAGCATATACATATTTTCCCCCAGCGTATAATTTCTTTTTTTCAGTCACATTCACAGGGACATAATAGTGTGTGGTTTGTTCTTTCATTATTATGAAACAGCTGTAATTTCTGCAGTTTGAGTTTTAGGTCCACACTGTGGATTGAAGAACTTACAGCCGTTTCCATCTCATTGTTGGAGACTTGATTTCCTGTTTCTATTCCTAATCGCCATAACAGAGGCCAGAGCTGATCTCAGCACGGCTTTTGCCACTTTCAAAAAGTTCCCTGGCTAAGTCAGGGCTCAAATGCAGCAATAATACCAACAATGCTTGAAACTGGGCTTCTCTACAGTTCGTTGGTGGGTGGAAATTAAAAAAATACCTTCTTTGTTTCCAGTTGCATGTTACAATGTCAAAATAACACAAACAAAACCTTCAAACAGATTTTTTTGTTTTGAGAAAGGAGATGCAAATACAATGGCACAAATAAGATGAGGAATCAATAAAATTCTATTAAAGTCTCCTGTCAAAGGGGTGTTTTTTCTGTGTATGAAAAGAATGCCACCTTAAGTTATAGAACGTGGACAAAGCTATAATGATTTCCGTAACTGTTACAACAAAAGAGTTTCTTATTCTACTGTTATTGAAAGTTAATTGAGTTTTTGTACTGTGTACACAAATTAATGAAAAAAAAATTACAAACTAAGGCTGTCATATCCTGGACATTTTAAAGGTCAAATATGGTATATTTTGCCATTTAGATTGCAGTTTTTATCCAGCGTGATACATTTATTTAAATTATGTCTGCTTTCTTTTGTAATTTTTATATTACAAACAATGAAACTTTTAGGAAAGTGATGTCATTTTCTGTCTGCCCCATGCGAGACCTTAAATAATGGGATTTCTTCAAGAGAGTGGATGGAATAATTGCATTTGACAACGACACGCAAGTGCAGGTAATGCTAACGGCAGGTTCAATCCATTGTTTGTATCGATCAAACCCGTTTTTTTGTCAGTCTTCATCTTGTTTGCCAGTTTCCCAGGGGGACCAATTATGACAGGCTGACGATGATGCTGATGGTCCAATGTAGCAGTTAATCATGGCCGAATTCTAAGCTTTCTGTTATACCATTACACATTAAGAAGAGATGCGTGTATCCAGTACACTGCCAAGAACGAAGTTATCAACTCGCAGGCAGAATCTCTCAAAGAGGCTCTTTGTCGAAAACATTAACAACAGTGAATCAAAATCAAAAGCTTTTTATCTCTCCAACTGTATGCAGTCAAGCATTCAGATAGCGATTACCTTGGATGGCGGACATTCTCTTCCTCTTCGCCAGATCCTTGTCATATAATTGTAGATCTATGTGTGGCTTTGTGTGGGCGCATCTATAGATCTTTTGATGAATGACTGAAGCAGACGCACCAAGAAAATAAAAGTGGCCTTGAACAAAAAAATAAACAAGTCAGTTCGCGCCGCAGGATAAGAATCACTCAATATGCAATAACGCCACATCCATCACAAAATAACTTTACACGGTTTGAGTACGGCTAAAAGACGTCAGCACCAGCATTGAACGCATTTGAGTCAGAGCCAAGATGACTGACGGACATGACATCCATCATTCCCCCTCCTGCCACGACTCCTAATGTGCCCACAACTCATTCCTTCGTGCGGTTTCCATATTGCGGGAGAGAGATGAAGGTACGTGCATAGGACTGAAGATTAATAAAGCAGGGGAAATGGAGAGCGTTCGCACAGCGGGGCACCAAAGGTAGATGGGGATGGAGAGAGGGAGGGAGCTACAGAAACAGCATCTTGGTATCACGTGTTTGAAGCCCGCTCATCGTGTTGTGCACGGAAATCCTTGACACACTTAAATCTCCACCTTGGGGCCTTTGCGGGGCCGCACAAATAGAGCAAAGCCTCCACTAGCAGTGGAAAAAACTAAAGAGAGGTAGACTCCTGCTGTCATTAGGCCCCTCTGCACCCTTTACCCATCCTTCAGTTCAGTGCTCATTGAGCACTACATTCAGGCTGATGCAGATTTTGCCTAAAACCACATCAGACTTTTGTTCTTGTATGCAAACCATCCACAGGTGTACAGCAAAAGCTAACACCAAAATACCCATTCACAGGCATGATCAATACTGTTTTTTAATCCATCTATTGGTTGCACTGCTGCCACGAGGACTCTTGAAAGTCCATCCATCAGTTTTCGACCACTTTTCACTTGTTGGATCGGAAGAAAAATCAAGAAGGTTAACTCATAGTCCGCATGTAAGGCAAAACATTCGAGCACTTATTTTCTGTGAGCGTTACCCTGTGAAACCCCTGGTCTTCATCATTCCAGCTCACGTATCCACATTGGCCAGATCATTGACTACCAGCAGCAGAGCATGTGGGCGGGCTAAGAGGCTCAGTCCGCCAGAGAATTGGATTGTTTTCCATTTTTATTTATTTTTTATCCCCAGAGCTAAGTGTAGAATGTCTCCCCGCAAGGTATAAAACCAACCACATATGTGACATTTTAGTTTTTGTTCATGCTCAAGCTACGAGCCCATTAGCCGTAGGATATGAAAATTATATTGTACTACATTTTCTTTTCTAAACCAGGTTGTTTCACCTTTTTATGTTTTTTTATTTTTTCCAAAAAAGCACTTTGTGTCCCAAAGCCTGGCAGGTTTTCTGAAACAAGTTGTTCAGCTACATATTTATCAATCATCATAATAGCTTGCAATGACAGTTTTAGTAACCAACCCTTACTGTCACACCGTATAGTCTTGTATTTTTAACGATGGTTTAAATAAGTTTTCCTCTACTATAGCAACAGCGCACACTTTGCCATACACTCAAAAGCAAATCACTAAAAAATCTTTCCAAAGTTTAGTGATGCATTTGAGGACAACCTTATTGAAAGATCTTACATCATTTATCTCAACACTTCAGAAGAAGACCATTTTCCCAGGATTAGCTACTACAACCTGGATGATTGTCGTCCCACACCAGCTATTTAAGGAAATATTTCTGTGAGTCAAGGTAGACAGTTGGAGTGATACTAATTAATCACACATCCCGGCTCCAAAAATAACCTCTAAATATACTCTACCCTCTGTGATCCCATTTCTTCTAGATTTGCGTCACTAAGCCTATATTTTCTAGCCATTACGCATGCTGTTGATACTCAGTGTCCCCTTTTCATCTCATTCTTAGCTAACATATCTTGCACTTTTCCTTATGGAGGCATTTAGCTGCTGTAATGCTGTACATCAATTCTTGATGCTCATCTTCAAAAGCTTTGCACATTGAAAGAGTGTCAGACACCCTGTCATTCATCTGTCTCGCTCTGCAACGTTGGCTTATTCTGGCTGTGGCATGCTAAGCTCTTGCACATCAGAGAAACGTCTCCAGCTATTGACAGCATTTCCCTCGCAGGGTGAAGCTGGTGCCCACAAGCTATACAGTGGGTATCAACGGTCAGAACAATTGAGGAGTAATAAACTGGACTTACGTACAGTATGGTTTGGATAGAGGCCTTTGAGTGGTAGAGAATGGTTTAACTGTCTGGACATTGACATTTATGCTCATTGATTTTGAGAAGGTTCAGTACAGACAATAATGGTGAGAATGTGGCGAGGCTGTAAATGTAGAGGCTCAGTCCACTAAAATAGTTGGCTCAGTATACGTGCACAACAGAGTGCATTGGTTTATTGTTGAAATCATGTCGTTTTTGCTGCTATAATTTGCATTATTGACTTGCGCAGTATCCGAGCATCACGGTCGTGAGGTTTTGAAGCTTGACTGGGATAATGCATTTTTGGGATCAGCTGTATCCTTTTATTCTATATGTTATATTTCCCAGCGTCCATATTCCTTTTCATGTCTTTAAGAGTGACTGGAAATCAAATATATTTCCGTCACTACATACTGTATTTGTGGTTTACAGAGCCCAGTCATGCGCCCCACCCCGATCCAGTATTGATATGCTCCACTGATATGTCACAGACCAGAACAATAGTCAAGAGCAACTTTGACAGTATAATATATTTGTATTTGTCTCTTCATCTGGCTGCTTCTGTCAGACCTCTCATGTTTATACACGGTTCAATTTCTGATTCAGTGTTTGGCGCAAAGCTCGAATCACATTCACACAACATTTAGTCTACCTTACAGCCAGATTGGGCTGTATACATTAAGGATTTGATCAACTAAAAAAAGAAAATCCTAATTCAAGCCAAGCGAATATGTTCACATGCACTTTTAAAGCATCATTTCAGGCAAATTCATGCAATAACACATGTTTCAGCCATCGTCTAAACCCACACGCTGACAGATGCTTAATCAGCTCCACTTGCACAAAGGATTTCAGACATGCTTTTCAGTGCTTGTTAAAATCATGAACCTTTCTAATAAGGTCACTGTCTCGATAATACTCTAGTAATCATATTAATCGCATAATGTTAATTTAACACTGTGAAGTTTGTCCTTTGCCTTCACATGCTAGTGATAACACCATTAACCAATGCTGGGTGATATAATAATGAAGTCATTTTCACATTCAGGCTCCTTTCTAAATCATGTGCAGTTCCATTAACTGTTGTGTCATCATGAGTGGTGCTGACAGCAACAGTGTTCTAGCATGTGTCAGAGATGACCAATAATAGCAAATACAGAACAATAGAGTGGAAGCAGGACTGATGAATGTGAGTGGGTGAGCAGGTGAAGTCAAGTGCGCTATTTTTTAGCCAGAAGATGACCTCAAGCCCGGCGGTATGAAGAGACTGTCACACAACATTACACGTTTCTTCACCCAAGACAGAGAAGCGCCTTGATGAATGTACAGAAGCAGCCGGTAAAGAAAGGATTGGTGTGCCTTTATATTTTCCTTCCCCATGCGCCGCCGCGCGCATTTGTCAGGCTGCCGGCGCGCTCCGTGGAGGACCGGAGTATCCAGGGAGCTCATTTATTGTGTACACAGGCACATGAAAAAGGGATGACAATGAATTCCAGGCAAAGGTTGTAACATTGTAGAAACGGGCCTGAGGGCGACAACGTTCGTGCTTGTAAGTAAAAATCTGAACCATCTGCATACATCAGAGAGGGAATTGGCACCAAAGTGATCCTTTTGCTACGGGTTGACAGTCAGTGTAAATATAACACTGTTTCTGTGGTCTTTCCCCTTCCTTGTGCTGAGGTCAGTTTAGATTCCCAACAATTCCCAACATGCTCTCACTGACCTCTACTTCAAATCATCTCTGCGTCTGATTCAGGTAATTCTTTTGGCGTTGCCACAATTAACTATGGTAGCAGTGAACATTTGGTTTTCTTAGATGGTGGTGAGCCGTTAAGGTGGGGTCGAGTTAGATGGGGGATTTCATGATTCCATGGAGGACATAAAGATTTATCAGTGCTTTCTCAATTCAGGTAGCATGTCTCTATTGTTGATTACATCCAGTAGGTTCTGCCAAAGGAATTGATGACTGTATAAGAAGACTACCTCATTAATTTAATCATTACTTCCTTCCTATATCCACTAATCAGGCTTGACCGCTGAACCTTTTTTATTAACCTTTAACAAACCCATTCTGCCTGCTTAGCAACCACATTGTCTGGTGAATCATCCCACCTAGGACCAGCTATTCAACCAGCTCTGAATGGTGATTTGTGGTTGCAGATGTCACATGAGATTCTCCAGAAGTGTAAATGATTTATATTTGAATTACTGGACTTTCTGAGAGACAGAGGTTTCATATGTTGGTTTGTGTGCATTGGAAGGGCTGTAGCATTAGCAAAGGTGTTGCCAAGCTCATTAGAGAGTCCAAAGACTATGACATCATTTGCATTTAGAACGTTTGGATGACTGGAAACTGGCAGAAGGTTCCTCACTCTGTAAAAAGTAGCAGTGCATTTCTGCGTGTCTGGGTGTGTGAGAGAAGAGGTAGCATCCATGCAGCTAGGAAAATGGAAAAAAAGAAACATTGAAGTGGAAGTTTGATTGGTAGAAAAAGCCCCCACTACACTCTGTGTCTTTGTGATTGCAACTTGATAATCTGTCTCACATTTTCTTGAGATTTAAAACCTGCAACATAAAAAAAACATCAAAATTGCAATTTGAATGCATAATTTGTCTGCGCTGAATAAAAACTTTGCCTGATTCATGAAGAAGGTGCTGATCATACTCGAGCTTGTTGAGTAGATTCCTGCCATGCCATGTTATTTTTAAGGGTGGGGAAAGCTCTTTTCTTGGATATGTTCGAAGAGAATTGTCCACACACCTCCAAAAGTTAAGGCACATCATTTCATCAGCATGCACGTATGCATCGTGTTACAGTAGTTCCATTTTTTTGCCACTCCGCTTTTCCATATCACAACAAAATTCCCACAAAAGACAAAGTATTTCATATTTTGATATCATGTTATAACAGCTGGTTTTAGCATTGCTAACAATTGGAACAATAACTTAATGATAGTTTTAGATGTCAGCCTCACACCAAAACACCATAAACTATATACTCACCTGTTGCCCCCCCCCACACACACACACACACACACACACACACACACACACTCATCAAGGGTAAGGTAAACTGCTCTTCCTCTATTCCCATTGGTTCTCCCCTGTCCCATCTCATCCTAGGTACTTCTACACTATTCTTCCCATCAGGGATGTGGCACTTTGAGGCGTGTGTTGGGGGAAGGCTTCCATCATAGCAGCTGTCGCCGGTGTGGTGGACAATCTTAATTGGCTCCCCTGGGGCAGTTCCCGTGGTGAAGCAGAGGAGGGTACTGCAGAGGCATGAACCAGAGCTCATGCAGGCCCGGATTAAAACCCATGTAACAAGACTCTGGGCTGCAAGACCCAGCCTTTATTTTCATTTATTTTTCATTTTTTATTTGAAAATTAGATATGCAAAAACAGTCAGTTGGCATAACCTTTAAATTGTAATTTGTCTTTTTGTTGCATTATACCCAGTGTAGCCCCTTTCCTGCCGCACTATTATTAATCACCTGGTTTTCAAAAATCTTGCCGTGTTTCAATGGAAATTACTTGTAAGTTCAAACCTAGTAGGGAGAGGTAGGACTTTTATGGTTCCCTGGAATCTTGGAATGTGTTGGAGAACGCTGATCCTTGTGTGGCTGAAAACTTGTTTATTTCATGCATACCAGCTTCACTTTAAAATGGAGCAAAAGAGGACAGCATACAAGGGAACAGAGGATGGGGCCAGGCCCTTTGGGGTGTATTTGCCAAAAACTTTAAGGCCTTTGAGCTGGTGACTCGGAACCACAAAGCTTATGGAAGAGTAGCTGACAAACTGATGTGGCTAAATGGATGATACACACCCAAACAAATTCATGAAATGAATCAAGACACTGAAATTACCTGGATTTTTTTCCCTTTTCTTTTTTTACCCAGGTAAAGTTCCTGCAAATTTAGGTGGAACTGGGGCTCTTTAGTCCTTAATCTTAGGTCTGTTTATTTTATAAATGTATTTTCTGCAGTATCAGTTTTACAATTCTGTCTCTCCTGGCTTTATTTATTGTCATGTGAGGAAGGGCGGGTCAACAAATCCATTTTCTATACTTTACGGCATTCATGTCATAACCCAGGATTGGATTTGCTGGCATTGCAGGGTGACAACTCTTTCACCTTGGTTCCCCTTTGCCTCGGTGAAAGCTGTATTCTGCCTGGGAGGATGGAACTCCCAGTTGGAGTGCGGACCTTGAGGGCTGCCTTCCACCGCCCATGCTTTATGATCATTTGTACTCCTCAACACTGCCGTTCAGCACTTCACACAACCCTGATATGCTGTTTATCTCCAAATCCTACCTTAAATTCCTCTGCTTGTGCTGGTATAGTGGCAAAATTGTGTAGCTGCCCCCGGTGATAATTTGGGGGTCGGCTCACTGCCTTTCATCCATTTTCTTTTAGGTTCCTTGTCTGCTGCAGCAATTTTCCAGCCCACTCATTCCAGCTAATGCAACCCGAGCACATTTGCGTTTTTGTTTCCCTTTTTCCTTACCTCTCACCTCATTAATCCAGACTGGTCTCATTACGAGGCGTCGTTATAGGGCTCACACAGTCCCTCGTGCTATTAGTTTGGACACAGATTGATAGACTTCAGACACTGTCAACTCATTAGCAAATAATTTTAGCTGCGAAAAGAACAGATTACCCCAAAGCTGCAGAAAACTCATGAACCAACATCAGAACAAACCCTGGATATATTAGCTTTTGATGAACACTGCTATACACAAAAATAAGAAACTGTGGGGTTCCCCGGGGTTCAATTTTAGGGCCAATACTTTTTTAAATTTGAAGACGCTTCCACTTGTCAACAGGAGACAGGGCATAAATTTCCATGGCTACACTGATGATACACTCCTAAAGACAGAAGAGCAGTTGATATTCTTCTTGAATGTATTTTAGATCTTAAACATAGATGGCAATGAATTGCCTGAAACTCAAAACAGGGTCAAAACAGGTGTTTTAATCAGAAGCCAAGTTTTACCAAACCACAAGATTTTAAACCGTCCCTATGTGTCAAGAATGTGGCCAACATTTTTTACTTTAAGCTTGATTTTACTCCATAAATGTAGCAAAAATGGGCTTCTACTGGCTTAGGAACATAGCCAGAGTCCACTCGTTTCCCTCTTGGTCAAACATGGAGGTGCTTTTATCTCCATTGATTGTTACAACACTCTGCTTTCCGTTCTTCTGAAAAGGAATATCTCAAATCTACAACTGCTTCAAAATTTAGCCGCAAAATTTTGTCCGTTTTAAAATCAGTCCGTTTGGCTCCCCTGTATTTCAGGATCGATTTAAAGGTTACTTTTATTATATTTATCATTTTAAGTGTTTAAGCCATCTTAGGTCTTCGTATTTATCAGATCTGTTTTCAGAGTACGAACCCTCGTGGACTCTGAGCTCCTCCAGCACACGCCTACTAGTAATTCCAAATGTAAGAACAAAAACCCACAGTGAGGCATCCTTTTCATTACTATTGCCGACGGCCGGCCAGAGGGCCTCAGGGCTGAGACCTCACCTTTTTAAAATGGCTTTTAATTGATTCTGTTTTCATCCTTCTTATAAAATCCCTTTCAACTACTTATCTATGGTGTTTAACTTAGATCTACAATTTAAGCTGTTTTTAGGAACTTTGTAACTTTGATCATAGATGGCAAAGCATTTCCTCCAGTTTTTATGGACCATTCGGGAGAAAAAGAGTTTTATACCTGTTTGTTACATATTTTTTAAGCATTGTGCCTATATATACTTGGCTACTTTTACTACCTGAAGGGTTGATTTTATCTTGCCTTGTTTATTCCTTCTCGCGTCAGTGTTTTTCACACTAGGAGTCCAGTTGGGGCTGCTTGCGGGGGTGTTGCCCTGGGGGGTGACCAGGATAGGCTGAGGCAGAGTTGCGCCCAGGATTTTTTTAATCCTTTTACCTTTGTAGAATTGTGTTTCATTAAGTGTAATATTTTCGTAGTTTCTGGTGACCATTCGCCCGCTATGTTGAGCTGTCACTAGATCTGGTGTCTGTTTCTACTTTTCTCCCAGTGGGTAATCGACTCGAGGCTGATTCTGCCAGTATCATGCAGCCACTGGACCCGGCTGTTTGTACATGTACTGTACAAACACCATGCAGCTACAGAATTAGCCGTCCGCATCTGTTGCTCAAAACAAACAGTGTACACACAGCAGATGTGCTCTTGGATTGGAAAAAGCTGCACAAACACAGAAGAACATGTGCCCCCTGTATTCAGATTGCACTGGTGGCTGTAGAAATAATGGAAGGCTATAATTTCTCATAAAATAAGACTGATTATTGTACGTATCGACTAATAGCCTTCAGCGAGGCCATACTTATAATAAGAAATCATTGATCCCTGTTACATCTTAATGGAAAAAAATGCATCTACTTTGTTTTATTGGCAATGAGGCATCATAATAAAGCACAATTCTCTCCACTCAAATTGCATCCAAGATAAGAGATGTTGGCATGCACCTATGCTCTTGTGCTCTTCCGGCTCGCTAACATTATTTTCCCTCCCCGGCATTGTCACGGCATCAAATCAACAATATCCCGTTCCAGAGGGCAATAATTAACATAAAGCTTTGAAATATCCGCTTTATTTAGGTTCCATATTGGCTTGGATCAATCCAGCAGCTGCTCTTTCACTGCTGGTTCAGTCGTTCATTATCGGTTTGTGTTGTTTATCAGAAGATAAGATCCACCGCCAGTGCTTTTGAGCTTTTTAGTTTTTTTCTTGACTGCTACAGTATATCCTTTTGGGGGTCATGGGGGAGCCCAGCTGCACACCACCCTATGTGGTGTTCAGCTTTGGGAGTTGAGCACCTTGTTCAAGGGTACCTCAGCAGTGCACTGAAGGTGTCTTGGCATCTCCCCCTACTACCAGAACACGTCCTAGGATTTGTTTGCTCCGGGGCTTGACCCAAGAATCTTCCGCTTCTCGGCCCAGTCCCCTAGAGACTGAGCATAACCTTTTTAAACACATTGCCACATTGCAGCTACAGTACGTACTTTGTTGTTTTTTGGGGGGGGTTGCCTATTTTGTTACTTTGGTATTTTCTTATACTACTGCATTAATTTATTTCATTTATAGTGTAGCTTCCTGCTAGCTGAAGCTACAGCTGCAGCGGCATCTGTTTAAGGCTGGATGATCCCATGGATCGAGCCAGCACGCGCGACGCATAATTATCCCTCACAAAATCATTTTTATACCATATTTAGATACAAAATAAATTACTGCGTTGTTAGAAACCAGAGTTTGCTGTCCTGTCAAAATCAACTATCATCTCATTGTTAGAAAATAATAACATGGCCATTCTTGCCTGCTGTAGCACTTATCTTTTATAACTTCCTTAGAGAAACTTTGTTTTTCTTTTTAAACATGAGAGTATATACTAATTCCAAGAAAAACCCTTGAACAACGTTTGCAGATCATCTGTGCAGTAGCCATCATTAGTAGAAGCTAATGTATCGGAGCAGCTCCCAATAGGCCTGTTTGAATGTCAAGGTTTTGCTGCAAAAGAGCAAGCATGCTAAGTTTGACTGTCCATGCATCAACAAATGCATAAGTAGGCTAAAGGTCCACATGAGGGCTGACATGTTGGCTAATTAATCACGATGAATATTAAGTATTTAACATTTTCTATTATCTAAGGCTTTGGAGCCATTTCCTCACAAATGTATTGAACAAGAAGCTATACAGCTAAAAAAGTATACATATGAACAAAACCTTAACTTCCATCGAAAATGTATGCACAAGTAGAAGTTCACGTTTTTGCGACTTCACCTCGTTACCAGGGAGGTGAAGTTTTTGTTGTAAGCTGTCAGCCTAACAAGGCCAGGATGTAAGAGAAGCCGTAGCCGACGGAATAAAACAGAATGACAAATGCTCCGAACACCTTCCTCCCCTGTCACGGTAATGAAGCGCAGGTGCGTAATGACGTTATCAGTCCCCGCACGCTGGCTTGCAAATCTAAATTGTGAAAGTCAGGCTCTTGTTGCTACATGTGTTCATTTGACTAAAGCACAAAATCTTCTGCGAATCAGCCCGATAATTCAAGACGGATCCTTTTCGACACAACGTTGGATGATTCTATCCACACTACCTCTCACTGTAGAGATAATGGATTTTTCCCTCCAGAACATCTTTATTGTCTAATGCGCAGTGGCGTCTTGGATGTTTTATGAGCTCAAGCAGACGGTAAAGAAAGTAACGCCGAGGTTGATCGATGGTCGGGTTGTTGATGAATGTGGCCATATAGAACGGGAAGGTTGATGGGGGAAGATGTAGGCAACCACAGAGCTTTGGTGCAGGAGGCTCCATTAGATGCTTAATACTGTCATACAAAAAGATCTGATCTTGATACACAGGGAAAGGAATCTATAATAATGGATATGAAGCTTTGGACAGCATTCTTGTACATATTTCATTAGGTCTACACCAAAGTAAAAGTATTTACTGCTATTAACAAAACCAAAACCCAACTTAGAATCCAGCTAATTACTGTAAATATTGATGTCCAGCTAAAGATTTCTAATAGTAGTTGTGTCATCTTGTCCTATTTCTAGCTCATTAAATAATGACATTTGGTGAGACCCTAGCACAGGGGAACTCAATACGTCGAGTGTGACCTAGCGCTCACACAGATAGTGTGGCTACATCTGCTACTTGATCCAACACATGCATTTGCAAGAGAAAATCAAATGCTGCCTGCCAAAAAGTTCAGTTGACTCCTACAAATACCTAGTAAGGCTCCTGATGAATTTCTTCTAAATAGGTTTGAAATTTGTGTAGATGAAAGAAAGATAGCAGAAACTGGAAAACGATCAGGAAGGGGAGGATGCTTTTCATAATGTCCGATGTGTGTTTGCCTGATCTGACAATCGACCGTTGTTGCTGCAAAGTAGGGAAATGTGGAGCAGCATCTTGGAAGAACCTGTAAAAACTCCAACACTTAGCTCGAAATCATGCTAAATAAGCATTTGTAATATTCTTTAGATAGATATTTTTGATTTGATTTGAGTAGCTGTACAGTTACAACCTTGACTTGTGTTTTTTTTTTTTTTTTGGGGGGGGGGGGGGGGGGGGGGTTATAACAGTGTGTGTGTGCCCATAATAACCTAAGTATCCGTAAATTCGGACTGCTTGTGGAATGGTATTGATAAGTATAAAACAGTGTGCCTATGCATCATTTTTAGTCATTTTGTACAGAAAGAGTCCATCTTAGCACAGCCATGAATAGGAGGCATCTCATTGCTACAGACGGGGTGTTTCTGCATCCGTCTGTTTTATGCTGGAAACGCTCTGTTGCACCAAGCATCCATCTGCGGAAGCACACTCTGTAAAGCACAGATTGAAGATGGCTAGAGAGGTTTGGAAACAGTCGAGAAGCTCGAAATACACACCGTCTTTGAAATATGCTGTACTGTAAACACCAAGTGGTATTCTGGAAGCTAGAGATTTTTTTTTTTTTAGTTCAATCACTCACTTCTGCTTTTAGTCTCTCCAACAAGGAAGAGTCCGCTGTAATTGCAATCTTGAAAGAAATGACAAGATGCTGGGTAGATGCCCACAAAATGATGGATGGGTCACGACGACAAAGGCCTTACCTGCAAATAATCTGCAAGTAGATACGCGAGCAGGCCGTGCTTTCCTCCTGTGTTTGATAACAGACTTGAGATGATACCATGATATTTACACCAGTAACTGTTTTATTTGCCCATTGGGGCCCTCAGGTTTGCTCAATCCCTCTATTTTTCGTTCTCAAGCCCCCATCTGGGTGGTTGCAGCCTTCAAAGTCACTGGTCTTTAGCCATGCAATCCTCTTAGCCCTAGGAAGAGGATCTCCTTTTGACACAGTGCTGACATACACAGCATGAGATCGGTCCTGTGTGTGTGGTTCGAGTGTGTGTGTGGTGGGAGTGTGTGTGTGGTGGGAGTGTGCCAGTTCCAATGAGTTCCAGGTTTCCTTCCATTTCCAAAAGCATATGGGATTCACATGGAAGGTTTTCCTGTGTTAGACAGCCATCAGCAGCTGCACATAAATATTAGCCTGGTTGAGGCTAGCACTCAGCATGTCTTATCTATACAACCAGCCCTATAGTTCGCTGGTTACGTTCATACAATTGGCAGGCTTAATGGGCATTATAAATCCTGATAATCTCATAGCCAATTTTTTTCGCCAGTGTTTCGTGAGGCTGTTAGCTCCTGATAATGACAGTCAGGAGGGTTCCTTAGGGCCACCTTGGTCAACATTCAGCGATCAAGCTCTTGATATTTGACTGCCAAGAAGTTTTTCAGCAGTGGGGTCACATAGAGCCTAGAGTCAGACATTTGTTTTGATGAGTGCTGTTTCTGGAGTATCTGTTTTTAGGATTTCCAAAAAGAATAGCAAGATGGGGACAAAGTCATCTTGCTTTGCATCTAGACAAGAAGTTGGCAAGGAATGATCCAATAATTTGATTTGTAATGTCAGATTTACAATAAAAACAGCCCTTTAATTCCCAATGATCTAGTTTGCTATCACACATTCTTATCCAAGTAGTTTGGACATTTTTTAAAAAGCCTCAGTAAAAGGTGCTACGGCCTTCCGAAGGAACAAGGCCACTAATGCACCAAGCTCCCTTATCCAATAAACATCTCTCATATGACTCTGCAAGTCACACTGGATCTGCATATTTCATGAATGTTATGTTTATTTCATGGCGTGTCTATCCACGGCCCCATTCCACATCAACTCGGTCCAGCTCTTCCCTCGGCTTCTTCCTTCGTTTTTTTTATTCGGCCATGCATCCATTTCTATTTTTCATCCGCAGTGTCTTCCCATTACTTTGCAATACAAAGTTTTCTCACGCAATGCCTCTGCTACTCTTGATAAGCTTTGTCAGGAAAACGTTTTTTTGTTGTTTTTTTTTAATCATTGGAACTGAAAGTCTTATAGTTCAGGATTAAAACTCAAATCCTTGTTCAGGATTGGACAATTTCCGCAACATTTCCCTGCATGTTCTTGAACCAATGTGTAAATTGACTATGATTTTTATTTCAATTTAACAAAAGCTACCAAATTCAATATTCCAGCTCATGCTCTATACCTATCAGTTTTGATGATGGATCGATAAATAAAGTAGCTGCGTCAGAGTAGCTAGCGCAGCTTATTACATAGCTTATTGCATAGGTTATTGCTTAACTTGTTGGGAATAAACTACCTTTATACCCTATCATGCCAATAAAATTTGACATTTTGAGTAGTTTTTGAATCATGTAGTGGCGCGTCAAAGGGCTGGGCGGAGGCATTTTCAGCAACAAAAAAAATCTTGCAACCATTCAGTGCACCTTCCATTAAATAAGTGTTAAAGTGCCATTGTGTTTGGTTTAGCTATTTTGTTCCAGAATATGCTGATTTGGGGAGCTCATTGTTTGATGTATTTATACTCTTTGTGATTATTTAAAGAATACTTGAAAGTGCCCCCAGAGCTTTCTCAATCTGTTTCCCTCCATCATCCTCTGAATGTTCAGGTTAGTCTAATTTTAATGAGGCATGCACATTTTAGCCTTGGGTAGGGTGGCCATGCTTTTGTCATTGTCTTTTGAAGCTGACTCTTTGCTAAATATTTAGGCCAGGGGGCTGGTGATATAAATAAATTTGGTGAATTTCTCTCTCCAGTAATGCCTGCCATTGTCTGTGCCTCCCTCAGCCTGGTGCTGTTGTCTGTTGTGTGTTTATGAGCATTTAGATTTCACAAAGTTTTAGTCACTGTGAGTCCTGGCTTAACGCAGCGTTAGCCACGCAAGCTCACATTCGGTGGCACAGAAGTAGCTGCATTCATGTTTTGCAGACATAATTCAGAGTTAGATTTTACTTTAAAAAGTGGTGGAGGGGCCGTATGCACTGCCGACACAGCAGCTTATGAGCAAAATCTTCTCCCAATGTTGTTGCCTCAGTAAGAAACTAAAAACTGTTGTTGTGACACTGAAGTCATATTTATAAGAAGGTCTTGCCTTTTAAAACATGTGATTTCTCTGTACATCATTCTGTGACAGCTCAGACGCTTTAATCTCCAAGAGGCGTTCACCCCATCATTGGAAGCCGAGAGTGGACGTGTATTTGTTGGTTTGTTTCCAATTTCACTGCCATTTTCTTGCGATACGGGCGTATTACTTTATCTTGTGCTAGCAATGTCATGAAAACATATTTGTTTATACCAGGCGTGTCCCTGCTGGCGAAATGTTAGATAAGATCCCAGTCCTAAATAAGCTAACATTTACTGCATAGACCATATATCAGATTTAGTCTAACTAACTGGTAGTTACCACAACAGTTTAAGGCCAAAATCAGGATGATCACATGGACACACAATCATGAGAGATGAGTATCATCCTCAAAAACTAACATTTGTGTTATATCTAAATAATGAAATAGTTTTTTGTTTTACAAAAACAAACTTTATCGTCACCAAGAGGTATGAAACAAGTCTGTTTTGACGATATTTCTGAATGTGTTTTGCTATTTCTGATATCTGTATCTGATATATGTACGATATTTCTGTAGCATATAAAATAAACCACTAAACTGTATTCACCAAAAAGTAATTATTTTGATCAATTACAAACTTTTTTAGCATGCTAAATGTCTTTTATAGTCATTTTTGTGTATTTATTAAAAAGACACTTTTTTCTAGCTTTTACTGCTTTGATATAAATGCTGTGTAAAGACATGCACAGCAGCTTAAAAAAAATAAAACAGGGAAAGTTTTCATTTGTCAACCCCTAACACCGCTTCATTTTCTCCACATTCTGCAGCCATTCATCAACAGCCTCAGTGGGTGGACTTGGCTGCCCTCAGAAATCAGTCCATTTTGATTGTATACTATTGTTTATTATATTCCTTCACTCCATCTCTGGTTTTGGCCCCAGATTGTAAATCAGGGTTGTCAAACTCATCTTAGTCCAGGGGGCACGTGTCAGAATTTGATCCCAAGTGGGCTGGACTACTAAAAACCAATGAGAACTTTAAAGGTACATTGACATTTCTCACAGTTGGTATTTGTCACACGGGCCGAATCGGACCCACGGGTTGGCCGTTTCTGGCCCGCGAGCCATACTTTTGACACCCTTGTTGGAAATGTTTTGCATCACCTAGTGTTGTAGATAGACCTATTGAGCTAGACAGGGTGGGGTGATTTTCTGATGCCACATTTTGCTATCCCTTCCTCACACTCTGATATGACCATCTTGTTACAACATATCAGGCAATTTGCCTTTTATTTATTTTTCTGCTCAGTTTTACAGAAACACACATTCTCCTCACAGCTGTCTTTTTATTATGCAGTGACTTCAGTGTCATTTGAGAGTACGTGCAGCAATGCAGCATCGATCATTTTAAATATCCCATCCATATGTTGCTAATTTAAATGCTGGTAACCTATGTTGGCTCTAATTTAGATTCCATGTGCAGGCATCCAGTTTGAGCAATTATGGCACCAAATGCAAATGCAGTGGTGTCCTTTATTTTCAAAGAAAAAAATAATGATTTTTTTTTTGACCCGTACCGAAGCAGTGTTTAGCAGCACAAGTTTTTTTATGGATGTTTTCATTTATCCACATTTCCCCTGCCATCGCAGTACAGCTGAGATTGATGAAGTTTAATTTACATTGCTCAAATTATTTCTCTCTTTTACCCCACGGACCAACACTGAGAATAATGTTTTCTCTTCCAATCTCTTTTAATTTAGCTGTTTGTTTGACTTTTGGAAGGTTCCCTTTCATTGCAAATTTACGCACCATCATTGTCAACGAAACATCGGATGTACAACTGATACCTCACTAGATGGGAACACGTCATTTCAATCCACCCATTCATGCGCGGCATTTGCTAACATGTCACCTCAGGTTGGAATACTGAAAGCAAAAAAAGAAAAGAATAATGATCTAAAATATAACGCTGGTGTGGTGTCATCTGTTTGGGAACTGTTACAACTCAGATTGATTTTTTTTTTTTCCCAGTTGCCAATTTTGAAGGAACCCAGCCTGTGTTCCGGATGATCACAGAGGAAACAGGAGTGTGGGTGTGTTGCTTGTGCTGACAGAGCACATTTTCTGTCCTTCATTAGGATCCCAAAGTGAAGTTTTGTATAAATCCACTCTTTGGAGAGTTTGAGTAAAGTTGTGCAAAATATAATTAGGCACTGGGATTCAATTCACTTCAACTTTATTTACAATAGCGTATGTGTGACAATCAAAATTGCCTCTAGGTGCTTTACAGGAACCCAGAGCCTGAGACCACAGCTGGTTTTCAGACAATGCCATAGAAGCATACACCGAAGGGTTCAAGTTTAAGAAAGCCGACACGTTTGTAAAATTCAAATTGAATTCGACCTATAGCAGGAAGGAACCTATGCAAGGCCCAACTCTATATCTAGTATCTATAATATCTAATAATATGCAACCTTGTATAGAAGAGAGACGGGAAAACAGGGACTAAAAGAGGAACAGACAAAGATCTTTACATTGTTCAAACTAAAGAACTCAGTTTTATGTTGTTTCTGCTTCGTCTGATCTCTACATATGCTTCTGTCTTATTATTTTCCTGCTGCTTTTTTTTTTTTTTTTTAAACTTTCCCTCAGGCTAGTTTAATTACAAATAACAAATAACGTGTCCTGGTAAGACCGGAGTGACTGCAGCCTCCAGTCTTCGTATTTATTTATTTTTCCAAATTATTTTCCCAACTCGGAACCTTAAAAAAAATAGACTCACAAAACACGGATTTGAATCAGTCTGTCACACCTGTAGGAGCTTAATCAGTCTGAGGCCCAATATTAAATTCCCTTAAAATGAAATAAACAAATCAATGGGTAAACACACAGCGGCACAAAGAGGTTGATATCTTCACAGTTCATTAGTATTTTGCACCCCCCCCCGTGTTTGTCACAACCTTTTAATTAACCCAGGATGGAGCTGCTGATTATATCAAAGGTGATGAACCTTCCTCCTTTTCCTGCACCCACACCAAGAAAGGTCTCTATTTATATCTCTCTGCTCTGATCATGGTGGTGGGAAGAGCAAGAGGAAAAAAAGACAACTGGTGGATGGCCATGCTCACATGACCGATGGCAAGCAGAAACATCATATTGCATCATGCAATATGATGAGGTGGTGCATTGCTGGTACGTGTTATTTCGCTTTTCAAGGCCCATATCGGTGCCAAATGATGGTTATATTGGATGTCAAAGGTTATATTTCAACAAGTTATTCTGCTTCATGGCTCTGCATTCTCCTCAGTACATTAGCATTTGTCTTTGGCAAGTGAGTGAGATGTTTAAATGTTGAATTCTTTTGCACATCTAGCCTGTATTACTCTAAGATTGAGTTTGTAGAAAGTAGACGAAGAACCTGCATTAAAAAGTCCACACGTGATATTGCGGTTGATTTGTTTGCAATATAAAGTTGGAACCTGTCACACTGCGCCCAGGTTTCACATCTAGAACTTATTACTTTAAAGCCATGCAGCCAATTTTGAGTGTGCTGTCCTCATCCACACATGCACACACGCATGCACGATTTAAGGGGAGTAATAAATGAAGGCCACAGTGCACCATGCAAGGTCAAAGCTGCATTTGATTTGGAAAATGGAGATGTAAATAGAAAGCTTACTTCAAGGACTGGAGAGCTCAAATGTGCACATGTACATGGATGCTTCGTGCTTATTGACAGTTCTGATCCGGCTTTCTCACATTAGCTCTCATTTCCCAGTCGACTAGTATATACAGGTGCGCTGTTTGTGAAGGGAACCCCTCTGGGAAACGCTGGAGGAGTTTTTGATGGAGATGGATGATGGAAATGAAGAAAATAACCTGCACCAAAACCCCTGAAATATTTGAATTTGATACTACTTCTCCATACCAGGTTTGTTTTCTACATTTGCTTTAGGGTACTGTAGAGCTGCAGATATTCTTTTGAGTGTAAGGACACGGTCATATTAGAGGAATGATTGTGGGCCAGCTCGTCTTTGCAGCACCTCTGAGTTTTATGTGGCTTAAACACCAACAGTGAATTTGAGGGGAAAACCCAGCCTGAACAAAAATTCCGGGGAAGAAAGATCTCTTGTCATTTCTATTTTTCTCTCTATCGTTTGATCTTGTCAGCAGCTCGATGGTGTCAGACAAGTCTTTTATACCGGCGCAAACTCTTTACACAATATCACTCCTCCACATAGATGGGAAAGAAAAAAAACGTCTCCTAAAACGCAGTTCTTTTATTGTCAGGCAGTAGCACTGATCAATATCAATCACAGATGTATGGCCTGACTTTGTGGCAGATGTTCTTATTTGTGTTTATTCTCTAAATAAAGCAAAGATATGCTGGTTTGGCTATGGCCATGTTGCATTCAAGAATCTAGATAAAGGATAATTGAGCAAAAACATGAAAATTCTGTTAAATTGATAAAACTAAACTGCATTAAAATTATGTTATGAGTTTACTACGAGAGTAAATGAGGGAAATTGTAAAGCAAATAAAAAGCTTAAATAAAAAATCGTCAGATCTCTCAAAGATAACCCTGGCTTACTTGTAAATCACTTTCAGGGTACGACCTTACTGAATGATGTATGATTCCAATTTCCAAAACGGCTGGTCTTTTGTTGTTGGGGTTCCATTTTATGGAACATGAAATCTGTCGCTCCAGCGAGCTGTTTGTCAACAGCTTTGTTCAGCGACTGCATGTTTGCAGGCTTGTTTATTTTTTTACTTTTACATTGTGAAAACATCACTTTTTTTAAAAAAATTTATTTATGTGTGTGTGTGTGTATTTGTTTGTTACAAATGCAAAGATGTAAGAGAACAGAATAAATGATATTGTTGTATTGGAGATAAATCTGTGAAATCTTTGCATGTTAATCTGGATTCTTATGATCGGATACAGATAACTGCCAGTATTAGACAAAACACACAATATTAAATTTGCAATTGAGTCAACTGATGACTACAGAAATCGGACGATGATAGGATTTTTATGGATCATGTCAACGGTGCCTGACATGTAAAGTGTATTACGTCAAGAAAAAACAAGAAAATATTGTATTATCTTTACATCTGTTTTTTGCATACTTAAGAGCAAAAACAGGGTGTTTTATTGAGTTGTTTTTCTGCTAAGCAGTTGATATGGTTACGGTCCTTCCTTTATGCTCTGATTCTAATCTAAATGTCAGAGGGTGAAGAAATGAATCCTCCACTAATATAGTCGCAGGTTTACCCTTCACTGAATACTTCCTCGAGTCTGCTGATGCCTGAGGGGCCCCAAGTCCCTTATGGCCCTCACAGGATCAATAAAAAAGGGGAATGTTCGATCATCTGTCCACTTTCCTCGGCACCGGCTTCCTATCAGAGACATCTTCGGTGCACATGCTATATGTGTGTTATAATGTTGCCTCCTTCGCTCTGAGGTGCTGCTTCATTTTATAAAATGTTCTACCTTGTTGGGTCCTGTCCCTTTTAACATTAAATTTGCTGTCAAATTTCACCAGTCTGCATGAGCGCAAAGACAAATGCTTTCCGTTAAAATGAGAATTGATTTTTTTTTTTCCCCAGTGGCCTCTATAATCAGCGGTTTGAACATTTTCATTTGAATAAAAAAAAAAAGTGGCCTTTTCCATCATTGAGATCTGAAGGGAAATAGTGGACGCGAGGATTGGGTGTTGGCTGCCGTCACTTCTTTTATAGAGGCTGTAGATTTACACATTCGGAAAGAGGGGGTCAAGGCACGGATTTGGGGAAAAGGTAAACACGGTATTATGCAATTGGAAAGCGAGAACGCCACTGAGAGAGATTTAGTGACGACAGGGGAAAGTTGACGTGGAGGGCAGGAGTAGTGACAGATTTAATGACATACGGGATAGCAAATATTCAGCTAAATCATCCATTAAATCTATCCGGATGTGCCAGGCCAAAGCTTTGCAAAGGCTTCTGCCAGCAGTTATCATTTGCTTTCCACCTGACTTCACTCATTCCTTCAGGCTCTTATTTCCTTCTTCCTACCACCGGTCTTCTCGTTCATCTTCGTGACGCAACGACTTACATGGACATTGCCAATATTTCCACGGTGAGCCCTTTGATCAATATTGTAGCAAAAAGCAATACGCTTTTCTTTTTCACATCAAGTCATGGGTTTTTACTTGTTGGACGATATTCTTACCTACACTGTAAAAGGTAAAGGGAATTTTAGTTGTCTTTAAAAAAACATTGAGCCATGTATACAATAACATTGCAAGGTCAAATAACAGTTCTGAGCAGATTTGGTCATGCCACCATTGTGGGCCAACATAATAGCTTTAGCATCTTTAGCATTGGCCGAAAAGAAAAAAAAAGACCTGTTTACTGTCGGCATTGGAGGACAATGTGAGTAGAAACAGTCTTCAGGTAATGTGAACCGCAGAACTTCAAATTTCCATCACATACTTTCATACATCGGCAAGATGCCAAACTTAACCTGGCAATTTTAAACAGGTGTACCCCCGTAATAATAAATAAATAAATGCCTTCAGTTGCTAATTTTGATGTGAAATGTATCATTTTGTTGGTGGGGGAAAAACCACACAGAAAGGCCTTTTGTTGCTGGGATACAACCCTTGACCCCTCCATGAAAAAGCCTGGTGATAAGGGCAGTAAAAATGGACGGGGGGATAAAACTGACTTCTTTTCATCTTGTGCCAACCCATCTGACGATTTTTGCATTGCCTTTTACACAAATGGTGACACACGCGGCCGACAATGTAAGCAACGGTTGCTGCAGAGGTGGTTACTTGCATGCGCTTGAAAATAATTAGTATCTAAATTTGGATTGCGTATAAAATTGGATTGTGGATGTTGTTTACTATCAACATCCACAAGATTGTCCATCTACAGTTGAACCCTACTTTTATTTTGTTTTACCATCAAAAGTGTGGTTGTTACTATTCTATGACTTTAACCCTCCTTGCAAGTGCTTCTAATCTAAAACATCGTGTTCTTTGAGGTATTCTGAAAAAGTGGGTGCACTTCAGATCACCAGACACGCGCCGCATGTGATCACTGATCCAAATTATTGGGGGGGGGGGATGTCATATCGCTGAAGGGTTGATGTTACGCTTCAAACCAGTAGTTCCTATGATCCCGTCCACAATTACCAGTCAGAAAAGGAATATCTGAAGGTTTGAACGGTGCGTGGGTTCAGCAAATTGAGAAAGTGAGTGATGAATATAAACATGTACCTCTTAGCCTTTATATCCCTCGACATTTTCTCCGCATTGGCCCATGTGCTTTCTTCTTTCTTTCACTTAGTTGAAGTGACAGAAAGGCACCTTGTCCTCATTTGGCTCCTGTATTGAACAATTTTTTTTTCTTTCTTTCTAACAATAAAATATGACTTGTCACATTTTGCAAACAACAGACTGGAGGGGAATGTCCTGTGGCTTAAAGTAGTGTATATCTCTGGGTGGGATGGACTAGTTAGACTAATTGAAGCTCAGCATGGAGTTTAATAAACAAGCTGTTCTCCCCACTGCATGTGACTAATAGACTCTCCTCCAATGATTTAATATTGTGCCATAATTTAGCTTATGTTTATTTGTGACACTAGCAGCTGAAAGAACAGGAAACACATGAAAGCGCCACGATGTAACATTTCAATGCGCGATCCACTTTTCACTGACTGAATGACACACCACATACCATGTCTGTATTAAATTGAATTGTATCCCCACATGATACTTTTTTCCTTCTTAGAGTAATATTCAACTGCAGTGTAGCAGTTAAGTGGCTGCTGAGTATTCTGGGTCACACGCGGCGGCGTCCCAGATTATTTATCGTCTCCGGTAAAATTGCCCTGCGGCAAAGTGCAGGATAAAAGGAAAACAATTAATTAAAACCTGTGGAGGAAAAAAATAAAACTGGAGGGGCAATCATAGCTAATGCAAGCACCAGATCCAAAGTGTGTCAGACAACACAGAAACTTGGTAAGTTTGAGACGGTTATAATGTGTATCCGGGTGTTGTGTTGAGCGTTTTCCAACTTTTTTTTGTTTGATTTTATATCTGATTATTGACAGGTTAGCTGTTGAAATGTAGCCCCATGTGCACCGATACTTGCAGCCTTAACAAGCAAGTGCTAATTGTTGAGGTTGCTGGAGCCGATCCCAGCTGCCTTCAGGCAACACCTTGCACCCCTCATTGCAGAGCTAACACATGGAACAAACCGCCCTTCACACGTTCCTCGGTCCCCAAATGTACTGTATGAGAGTGAGGGAAAACATCCCGACACAGGGCGGCATAACACAGAAAGTGTTATCTCCCATTGGGATTCGAACCAAGGACTTTCTTGCTGTAAAGGAACAGTGCAAACCAGTGGACCATCAAGCGCTCTATAAGCAGTTTGATGGTTTCCTCTTAGATACTTAGAAAAGAAATGTCTTTAAATTGCAAATTAGCTTAAAGACATACAAAAAATACAGAAACACGGCTTATTTACAGAGGTGTATTTAAGCGACGGCCCTAGCCACAGGGATGGACACAACTCTGAGCCAGCCTGGTTGCAAATCTTGTCATTCACCTCTGATTGTAGCTGACAGTTTGTTGCCTTTCACCTTCCTGGCCTCTACTGATTCGTGGAATCGTCTCTGGTTTGCCTGTCAGACAGTTTCCATTAGTTGCGCTGTTAGACGTATTAAAAGAACTCCCCAGTGGATTACACCGTTCACAATCTGTCAATCTTTTGTCCTCATCTGCAAGGCCTCAGAGATATTTTTTCCTCTTTTTTTCCCTCCTGTTTATCTGCTGTTACTGATCACTCAACCTGAACGCGTCCTCTATCTACAGTAAAGTATTCATCACCTGGAACATCAAGCACTCGATGTATCCTGGTGTTTTTTATAGCATATAAATACACATCAAACACAATTTATGTGAGTGATGCCATCTCTCCTTTGAGCAATCACAGTATCTTGGAATGAGAGATATATCGTTGGCAAGAAGTGAGAGTGAAATAGAAGTTGTCAAAGTTAGACCTGATGTTTTCTAGAATTTTCATGATTAAATATCCATTATTCCCGAGACGGCACATTGGGGCTAAAAAAAAATTTTTTTGTCAAGTCAGTTTCATAATAGATCTGAGAGAGTGCAGTGCAAAAGATGTGATTTTGCATTAGCAGACATGTCGGTATCGGGGCACCGCGGCGGGTAATACATCCATCCTCACTACTTGGATAATGCCTTACCACAGGCAACCGCTAACAAACTTCGGAAACGACACATGGGAGTTGATAAGTTGTGAAATAAATTTGCGCTACCTGCATGGTGACAAGTGCGTTGTGTTGCTCATCTACAGTATAGGCTAATAAGCTTTGTTTGTATAGCACCTTTGAAACCCGACAGTCAACAGTTAAAAACAGCTGCATGACAGGGTTACGTACAATTAAAAGAACATGAGGCAAGTTTAAATGTGGAATTGGATTCTAATCATCCTGAACGGGAATTCCAAATTTGCTGATGATGTTGACGTGAACGTGATCCGATTCAAATATGCGTTGACATACATCAAGTCATTTATTCAAACAAATTCACTACGACATGCACACTGAGGTTTTGCTGGTCAGATTTGTCTTTGAAAGCGTGAGAGGACGTTTTATTTCGCCCACCTCTCTCCTGTCTCATATGGGCCTGTTGGGGTTTTGTTTCTGGTTTTCTGTTTAAACGTAGCAGTTAACACGTCCGCCGTGATTTATGTGAATAGGCAGGGTCCTCAGTAGTTAAAACCAGCAGCCAAAGGATGAAGGTCAGGAGCAGAGCCAGTTGAACATCTTGGTTGAAAGACATTTCTTTCTGAATCAGCCTGTTTGGATTAAAAATCAGCCTGGTTGGTTTAGTTTAGTTATGGTTTGACACGAAATGTGGTTGCTCCAAAGTCAAGGCTTGTGAGAATGTCAGGCTGCAGGTCTGCTAATACAGGGGCCAACAATTCACTTAGAATTGGGACAGAATTAATTCTATTGTGGACAGTCAGAGAGTGCATGGAAGTCATTCCGACTGTGAATTGTTAAACCCTGTTAAAACTCTTGAGCAGCCACTTTGCTGTTGACCTAGTTGTAGGTGAGACAGGGACTTTTGGGAGATGCTGAACAATAGTCTCACCTGAAAAAGATGAAGGAATGAAGGACTTTCTCAAGGTCCAACTGAGACAGACTGATTTTAACCTGGATATTGTTCTGAGATTGAGTTTTTTTTAAAATAGATAAATAAATAAAGATTTATTTAGTAATTTATTTATTTATTTTTGACAGGATTAGCGTAAGGACTGAAATATTGCAGCTAAAAGGTGACCAAAATCTGATGGGATCAAGGGGATGTGATAGGCCAAATAACAAGTTTTGGATTCGTTAACTTGTAAGAAGTTATGAGCTGTCCAAAAGTTTCAACTGTTTAAGCTTCCCCATTGCAGTAAGGCTTCTTGGGTCACTGGTTCTTGGTTATCAGTATAACAATTCACAAAGCATATAAATAGAAACTAAAGTAGGACCTTAAACGGAACCTTGCAGCACACCCCAGGTAACCAGGGCTGAAGAAAATGAGTAGTTACCAACAGTGACCAAAAAATCTAAGATATGAGAAGTAAGACAGCTCAAACAGGTAATCTCCAAGCACACAGTGCAAGTTTTTCCAGCAGTTTGTGGGCTCAGCATTGTTCCACTCAAATGTTACGCTTAATCTGTCGTGTCTCACTAGCAAAATTGAACTTCTGTGTCTCCCCGGGGCGTTGTAGCACCGATAAAAGGATATTGCGTTTGTTGGGGAGCACTTTCACGTGAAAATCTCATGTTTGTTAAATTTATAAGTCAACGATGTCCCTATTTTGCTCACAATCATAATTTTTCATTTTTGGCAGTTGCCAACTCTGTATCAATAGATACAATTATTAATCAATTGTTGGATAATTTAGCTAAACGACAAGCCTGGGAAGAGGCCTTTTTTCATTACGAGGAGCTCGACCTGCCAACAGAAGGTGATGGCTCAAGTAAGTACTTAAAATGGCTCTTGCGTGTTTTTTGAAAATGTGTTGCCAGGTGTGTTCCAGCCTCATGTTCTTATTTAGTTAACGCACAAACACTTACAAAACTGTTCACGTGCTATTTGCTTGGCCTCTCATGCACGCCACATTGTATTTGATTTAGTTGCTTCAGATTTCTTTGTTACCCCCGTATGAGCCTGGTCGTCGCCAAAGTTTCTTCCTGTAAAAAGGGAGTTTTTCCGTGCTGTTCCTTTTGTTGGTCAAGATTTAACCTCCTGGGATCATTCGTCCCCGAGAAAACATTTCAGCCTTTTCAATATTATGCTTATTCAGGCCTACTAGTCCAATTTAGCAAGGGGGAAAAGATGTGCACTGAATAAAAGCTTTAGTCTCAGGAGGATAAAGCACATAGAGATCATTTTTAGTGTAAAAGATACAATATCAATAAAGTTGAATGAATTAGCTGGCTAGTTGTTGGTTTGATTCTGTCTTCCAACCTTTTTTTCCGACCTAAATTGCTAACACATCTTTCGAGTCTAGCTGGTTTAATAGCCTCTTTTTCCTGATTTGTTATTCTCTCACACATCACATTTTTAACATTCGGCATGCAGTCTCCTGTACCTACAGTAAACTAGCGGTGACGGCGTTCAGGTTAGCTCTGAAGAGTAGGGCTACTGCGGAGAAGCTCAGAATAGCACCAAGCAATCAATAGGTGCAGTGTGTAATTCAGTAGGAGGAAGGGAATGTACAGTGAATGCAATTGGAACTATAGAGCAGCAGAAAAAGATCTTATGCATTATTACAGTGTTAAGGGCAAAAATGAGAATCAAATGATTTCATTTAGTTTTTGTGGCAATAGTAAAAGGATATTTATTTAATTTTTTTTTTTAAAAAATGATGAGGACTCCATAGGGCTTTTGTGTCTGTAGAAATCTATCTTCCTTTCCCACAGCTCACCTTAACATCTCTAAACCTGAGAGGGCCCCGTTACGAGAAGGGGCCGAATCGATTTGCGGATGATGATACAAAGGTCGGACCAAGAAAGAATTTTGTGCTGAGTGGGCGCATGAAAAATGCAGTTTGAGTTCAGCCTAAACCGTACGCACATCCACCTCTCGAACCCAGGTTCCTCCTTCCTTTCATCTCAAATCTCGTTATATGCGTGGTCCCGACCCGGGACGGCACTAGCTGCTGATTGATACCCATCTATTATTTAGCCGGACGCCACAGAGCTTCAGCCAAAGTTGCCCCATCAGCTGCCGCCACTGAGTCAGCTCTGGAGCTGCTTCCTGAATTATTCACATTTACCCTCTCCTGCCCTTGACTCCAGACCCTGAGAGCAGAGCAGCTTCTTTCTTGGATTTCATTGGTTGCCATTGTAAAGGAGCATCTGACATCCTCCATTGTTGCATGAGCGCACACACAGTTTAGGGTTGATGCTGACTTAATTAGAGCTCTTTACTTTTTTCGATTTTTTATTTTTTTTCCCCATTTCAAAAAGCCATAAACAAAAATACTCCAATTGTCAATTTTTATCGAGACTTTATAAGTGCCACGTTTGTATTGTAGACACACCACATTTTAATGGAGGTGAAAAAAGGATTAAAATAAGTCATGTGCTGAATTATTTTTCTATCAAATTTTCGTTCATTTTACATTAGTTAACCAAACAAGGCCATATTTTGGTACATCCCCACCCTGCCAACGGACCAAAAACAGAATAACAGCCTCGTCTCACCTCAGTTGGTGGTCGTCCACACACACCCATATAAACACACCACCTCAGCAGGATACTCCTGGAAAGAACATGTATTTTCTATCCCTTCAAAATCTCGCAAGATGGACGAAAACACTGTTTTTCTTGTGCATCAGTGAGTATGTTTTACTCACTTGGAGAAGGATGCTAGTACTGTGAGTTTCATCATTTTCTAAGGGCAGAGTTTTGTGAAAACAAAGACAATATAGATACAACAGCAATAACAGACAATAACTAGGACAATACAAACAATGGAGGATAACAAAGACAATAACAGCCCTGGTGATGATGCAAAGCCTTTGGAGCGCGTCAATAGTGTAGGGCCAGGAAGACATTTCAGATGAACAGGAAGTTGATGGAATGGTGGCTAAAATGTGCTGCTCTTCTGTTTTTGGCAGTTAGGTCGCATAGCTACATTTTGGAGTTGGGAAAGTGGCGTTTGGCTAAGCCCAAGAGAATGAATTACAGTAATCAAGTTGTCATAAAAGCACAGATTAAGATCACAAAGTGATGATGAGAAACAAAGAATTCAACACTGGCTTGACTATTGAGCTGAAACTATTGTACCCAGATTTGTTGCTGTATTGTTAGTGTTTACTTTATAAATCCTGTGTCGTATCTTTATCCTAAAGACAGATGAAGGACTGAACAATGAGTATGTAGCACATAAAAGAATAGACTTCTGTGTCTTTAACCCAAAGACTGTTCGTATCTTTGCAACTTTTTTATATTTCCACCTCCGCCCCCAAACACAAGGACACCGTAGCACCATGTAGCCGAGGCTCCCGCGTTCACCGGAGCGTGGAACGCGAAGGAGCGGGTGGGGCCGACCTCTACCGTGCTGAGGTCGACCCCTCGTCGGCAGCTCTGTGAAAACGATGTCCTTGCAGAGCAACAGATTGGAGTGTTTTGTTTTGTTTTTTTTTAAATCACTGTGTAGTTGTTCAAAGGTTTGGATTTTTATTGAGGGGATAATAAATGTTGAGGATCAAGTGCATGCAGGTGGACAACACTGTTGACACACCTGAAGAGTTCACTGGAAAGGATGTTGGGGCTAATTCTGCAATATGTCTATCGCTCTGTCTAAATCTCAACCTCTAAACGCATTATAACAATGATCTGATCTGAACACATGGGACAAGTTTCTGTGCAAAAATAATTTAGATTCTTTTCCCTTTGAAAAATCAATGAATTAATACATTTTTGTTGCCTGTCGAATTTTTCATTGACTTGATTCAGCTTTGATTGCCATGACTTTTGTTTTTAACTTTAATGACATTGCTAGTTTGCTATTGGAGAGACTATTAGAATCGGTTTATTTATTTTCTCCACATTTTATAGTCTAGAATCCTTATCCTTATTTCTATTAGCGCTCTGCTCGTTCCAGTGGAGGCACTGGGAACAGGAACAGCCAGCAGGTAGGCATCCTCATTAACTCCTCATCCTTCAGTCCAGCTTTTTTTCATTTTTGTTTAAAACAACAGGATGTTCTTTACAGAGTATTGGAGACATTGCTACACTGCACTAAATTCACTGTCTAAACAGAGGAGGCAAAATAAAAGTGGTAACATGGATCACCCACGGATCTGCTCTCCCATTTTTTGCTTTTAGCTTCCCTATTTCATTCCCATTACTCCTATTAATTAAACAACCAACAATGACCTTGTTTTAGTAAATATTATCTCGGCTATCTTTCATTGAGTGATGGTGCAGTGAGAAATTGTGACCGTTTCTCATGTTTCCCTTTGACATCAGCATCAAGTATTTGATGAATGAAAGACTTTTCTATCAGTGCATTTATCGGCATGGATCACACAACTTTTGGTGATCTGCTTTTATTATTAGCCTCTAGCTATTCCTTCATAATGACGTTAATTGATTATAATTGGAGAATATTGAATCTATGTGGATGTTGGTACTTAAAAGCTGTAGAAGAAAATAACACAAATATCTTTAATATCATTTAATTAACAAACATGGTGTAGATTTGCCTTTTTATCAAGAGAGTGGGTTAGCCTGCAGCCTTCAGATTTATATCTCTTGGTATCACCCACTCACATTAGAGTAGGTAGCATAAAATAGCATACAATATATTTTTATCCCCAGGACACAACAGGTCACCTCATTAGAGCAATCTTTCATCACATTGGAGGCACACCAATCCTTTCTGAGCCCATTTCTTTGTGTTTAACCAAGGTTGAAGTAAATGAGGGAGCTAAAACAGCAGTTGGATATATTGTGCCCTATTAAATATATTTGCAAACCATATACTCACGGAGCACATAATAATCGAACGTAAGAAGACTTCCAACGATTTTTGCTGAACTTCAGTGATGCTGTTTGTTTCTTTGCATAAATGTACATAAATACAAATTCTGAGCTCTAACAAAATCTCTGATACAGGAAATCCGCAGCATGGGGATGAGATTTGACTGACGGGTGTGCTCATAATCACCGACTTCACATGCATCCACAATAACAAGCCGAGCCTAATAATGATTCCTAATTGGGAGCAGTAATTGGAAATGGCAACTTCATTAGTAAGTGACAGCAGCAGGTGATAAGACAGGGGAATTCTGTGGAACCAGTGATGCTGGAAACTCATTTTCCAGAACGCGTGCCCCACTCCTTAATTATTTGAGAGGATCTTCACTCTCTTCAGAGCCACTCTCTCCCTTTGATTGTGGATTTTTAAGTATTTCTTTTCTTCTGAAGGGATATTTGGGGGGTGCCACTGTTATCTGCATTCCAAAGGTTGACGGCCTGGGATGAAAGTGATGGAATGGAAGAGGAGCAGTAATGAGAATCCCTTTGCTTGGTCTTTGATGCAAAGTGGATGCAGAAATCCACATTTCCTTTTTTTAATTCCTGGGGTTAGCTTGATTTTTTTCATTTATTTCACGGCCGACCATTACTCATGGATGAGTGGCATTAGCTTCCCAGACATATAGTACAGCATAAAATCTTAGTTTTAGCAGCCATTCCAAAATCTCCATATTAAAAGGGAAAGGTGTATTGAATCTATCTGAATGGTTCTTAGCTGGTATAGAACGAGTGTGTCCACCATAGTTGCACCTGCTAACAAATCACTCCACGACAATAGGCTGCTAGCTTAAGGTAACGCTGCCCTGACTTATTAGTAAAAGAGAAAATGGAAACGCTTTAATGGCTGATGTCGGGATCAACGATGTTCTGAGAGATTTTTATGGTTCTGTCGAGACTGCTAAATGCAAACTATATGGATTAAGCAGCTGCAACGGTCTCCTCGTCGGACTCAATTGCTGTATTAACGACCCCTGACTCAGCTACTCTGGGTGCCTCCTCAGAGGTACCAAGAGAGTTTTTAGTGACTGCACCATCCACAGATACTAAAATTAATGTCAATAAAATGTAAATGGTACAATAGCTAAAGTGCTAGCAACAACAAAGAAAGTAGTCCCTTGGTCTTTAAGAGCAGAACAGCCTATATCGTGATGTTTTTCTTAATTATTCCCATGAAGAGATTGTACATGACACCAAGAAGTTTAAAGTGCCATGACAGTATTGGACACATATACATATATAAATATATACCTATAGATAGACAGATTGCTAGATTTTTTTAACGCAAAAAAATCTGATTTTGCATGCAAAGAGTGTATTTCCTACTCAGTGCAAGATAAATTTTATCTACTGTACACAAACATGGAGTCCATTTACAATTTAAATAATTGTTTTTTGTTTACTCAAAAATGCACAACACATCATAAGAATACATAATATGCAAACTTTGCATACATTAATGACATTTCCATTTTAACACTGCAGGCCCATATCCCATAATGAAGGTTAGAACATAAACATGGTCTTGCGGCACTTTTGAGGATGCTCGAGTGCTGCTCTGCAAAGCGTTGTAGACCCTGGTTACGTTGAGGTGGACAGATGTGCCTGCGCTGCTCTCGTGGAATTGGGTAAACACAGACAACACATCCCATTTATATCTGTATCTAGTTCTGTCTTTATTGACCATGTCAGATTATGACCTAGATGTAATGTAAGGGGAAAAATTACAAGTTGGGGACATTTTAAATGCGTTCTGAAAGGGCACAGAATCAAAAAGGTTGCAATGATTGAGGGAACAGATGTGATTATGCTGATTTATCCCCACTTGAAAGAAAACCCGTAACAAGTAGGCTCATGCATAATGTTGCCAGCTCCGAGTGCTTCCAGAACCCCCGATTGTGAGCTTTTGATCAGAACAGAACAAAAGACCAAAGAACACAGAAGAATTACAACGTAGCGCTTGCTGAAAAGACCAACCACCGAAATTGAAAGCTGTCTCAGCGATTCTGCGCAAAAACACAACATTTTTTAAACAAAACGGCGCCATCTGGCCCCGCCCCTTCACCAGCCGGACATGTAAGTAGTGCAGATCTTCACTCCTGTCCTCTGATTGGTTGGAATAGTTTCCTGTGGTTCAGGGAGTGGCTAGCTTCATAACAGTTCATTTCTAGGAGCTTTTATAGATGTTATAAAAGATGTATAGAGTTTTCCACTGTCACTCCGGTCTTTAAACCAAACTGGTTTGTGGACAGAAGCTGCCCAGTACGAGAAACAAGTGAAGCAGCAAGCTAACGACCGTGTTGCTATGCATGTGAGATAAATGAAGGCCTGAGAACGATGGCGAAGGGTGAGCAACTGACAAGCAGCGGTGCTTTTACAGATGCCGAGTGAGGCATAGAGTCCGTTAGCATACTCGGTATTAGCGAACTGAATGCAAGAAAAGTGAGACTCACGGTTCCAGGACCAGAGGTTGCTTGTTTGGTCCGCACCAGATTTCATGCACAAACAGAACTGTAGTTTCTTCAAAGAGCCCCAATACCGAGATCAGACTGCAAGAATTCATTCCAGTGGACACATTTCCAGCACCGTGTCTGATTATGAACGTGACGACGCATGACGACCTTATGCTTAGTCTGACATAACTGAAGTGGAGCATTTTTAATTTTCTGACAGTGATCTATGGCACCCCCACAAAAAGTTTTTTTTATCACTTTGACATCCCCTACAACGTGAACATTGACATTGGCAAATAGGATGATTGTTTCCACAGTGGCATAGCTGAGCTCACTTTGCATAGACAAAGGAAGTTTGAGGTGTAAACATACATATTTTAACTTATCTCTAGCTAGCTCAGACATTTTGACAGATCGTACTCCCCGCCCAGGGCCACAATGTTTTTTTTTACTGTGCAAAATAGCGTAAGCATCAGGCACAGAAGTTATAACGCCATGATTGACAGTTTTTGCCGGGCCTGCATGCTGACCTCTGAACTCGAGTCCTGACCCGTCGATTAATCGGAGTTAAACTTGTAGCGCTGCCAGTCCCCTGAACTAAACCCAGCAAGACTTTGTCTTTAAGCTTCCTTTAAAATTCGTTGAAATTCCAAACATTTGACATTCAGCATATCCTTAACAGATCAGTCACAATCAGTAGTCAGGTATCAGTCTGGATTAGAAATACGAATCGGCAACTGTTTTATTTTCAGTCGATTTACCGAAGCTACAATGCACAAACAGAGAAAGAGATAGAAAGTCGTGGCCTCTGGCTGTAATCACTGCATGTTTTCCAGGGTAGTTCCAGGCACCTTGTGGCCATCTGCGCTCGTGAGATGACTAACGATCATGACTTTACCATCGGGACCAGCCGAGGCGGTGGCATCGCAGCGGCCAATGAACTGTCACATCAATCCTAATTGGGATTCAAATGGCTCACCCTCACCGGGATCGATACCGCATGATAATGATGTTGTGACATTTGGAGCGGAGGCTGCGCATGTGTTCAGCTGTGTGTGACTTTAATCCTCCCAGCGTGCACGCACATTTATCAAAACTGTTTTTCTTTTCAGATTTGCAGACGTGCAACAGTCTTCTGATCTCTCTCTTTTTCCCCCCCAGAATATCAAATTACAGCTGATTATCATCCTCATAAAAATGGGTGAACTTCTATATCTTTGATGCGCAGTACACTTCTGATCTCTTTCAATTGTTTCAAAACTGAGAGGAAATTTCCAGTCGGAATATTCACTGATCTTATTTGGCATTATGAGTGAAAATTAAATCAGATCAATAAAGGAAGTGAGGAAATCATCTTTCTAGCCAGTTCAGGGAAACAGAGGCTCGATGTATCGGGTTGCTGCATTTTACCCAACACATCTTGAGGGACTGAGATCAACTAAAAGGCTTCTGTAAGATTTAGAGGTGTTGAGCAAAGCTTTCAATAGTGTTTTTTGTATTTGTTTTTTTCCCTGCAATTATTTACTCAATCATGTTTGCTCCATCTTTATACCTTCCAATGGATATAACCCCATTTTCCAAAAATTCCCTGGAACAAACGAGAAATTCCCTTCAAACAAACGTTTATTACACCAGTGTTTTGTCATTGTTCATGGCCAAAATCCCTTCTTTTGTGCCATGTTTTTGTTATAATCTATAACGTAATATGCTGGGGAAATTTATGCACAAAATTATTTTATGTGATGAAATTGCTAGAAAGTGTGGGAACCTGCAATAACAGTGGGACCTGCCTTTTAAAAATAAATAAATAAATACAATTCTAAATGTGTAAAATGTGTAAAAACCGCTGCTTCTTTATGAAGTAAACATGTATATTTAAGATGTATGTATTTAATGTTGCATGTTGGCATGTATCTATATACAGTATATTGCCTAAATTTGCGGAAAAAGTGTCATACATTAGAAAAAATGTCCCTCCAGCTTTGTCTGATTATGCATTGAAATATATCAGCGCATAATCATGTTTTTCTTGAGGGACTAATTAATCTTCCTTTCAACCCCATCTGGAAGTAACAGAAAATGTAGTTTACATATCATGGGAGTGGTACGGCATTTAGATCCGTTATGACTGTTGTGGCCCTTTCCCCATGGCCCCTGCTCCTCCTTTACCCAGCTGGCCATCAGCAGGAGGGCCCCGATATTTACTTGGTCCTGCTCGAGTTTTTTCTTGCCACTGTTGCTTTTTTGGTGACCAAACTGTTTTTTGTAAAGCACCTAGAGACAAATTCATGAAAGGTTGAGTCAAACTTCATCCCAGTCAGCTTGTTATTCCACAGACTTGGTCATTTCAGCAAGTTGAACTCCTGTTGACTTTCCTCTATTTCAGCAACGTTTGAAAGCGTCTGGACCTCATATTCCATCATCTTGTTAGTTCCCCTACGGAATCTGAAATGTTCAATCTCGGATTAGGTACTGTTTTTCAGGGAACGTCGGATGTCAAGGGAAAGTTTATTCCTACACAATTTGGGTGGAATCACAGAAGGTTCAATGTCATTGGTGTTTTTTTCTGACCTGAACTTCTTATTTTACTTTATTGGAGCAGCTAGCTTGATAAAGTGGCTTTGGTGATCTATAAACATGGCTGAAAATGGACCTTCAACACCACTGATCCCTTAGCTCTGTAGACTATGCATAAATCTGTGACCTCTGTACATCAGCACACACTACCAGCAGCTTGGTCTGTTTTCCTTGCTAATGAATGTCTTCCTCTAATCTTTGTAGCTATCCACAGCTTTGGACTGTGTTTGAGGATCACTGAGTAAGGCTTAGCCTCACATCTGATAGGTGCTGTTATTAATATTTGCATACATCCAGCGATGAGCAGAGAAAAGGCCATCTGTCTGCTTTGCTAAATCCTTTTGCGTCCTTCGAAGTCTGACTGTATTTCCTGCCCACCCCTGCCTTCTAATCTTCTCTAGCCCCCTTCTGCTTCTTATATCCACCTGAAATGCTATTAATTACCTTGTCATCCCTCAGCAGTAGGCTCTGATAGATTTTAGATCGGCACTTGGAGGAGATGGGCAGATATTGGCACTAAATTATAAAAAGGGAGGGGAGCTTGTCATATCCTGTCAATCTGAAATTTAATGAAAAACGGAGTGTGTGTGTTCAGTTTTATTTCAGTGAATGTGGTTCTAGTCCAGAAAATGGGAAAGAGCTTGTCGTGTCTCCATTATGACAGTTGTGTGGACAAATGAGGCCAAAACAAGTTGTTGACATCTGCTGAAACACTTTAGTTACAAGCTAATAGCTTGTAATACCATGTTATTGCTAGTGATGTTGCCTCACCCCTGGGATGGAACTGTCTCTTCTTCTTTTTCTGCTCAACCCTGCTTTACCCTTCAAAAACCACATTTTACATGTGTAATTCGCTTGTCAGTAACATTCAAATGAAACCTCCCCCCTTCTCGCAGGACATAATCTAAAGCAGGTATTTCCCTGAAACAACTGAAGATAAGATTTGAATAAATCTTTGGATTCATATTACAAACCCATTTGATAAGCAAAGTTAGGATTATTGGCTGTAGCTCTGTAGCAAATGTAATGGTCTACATTTAATGCCCCCGGGGGCCGAAACAAGCATGAAGCGTGTATGTGCTAGCAGGTACATTATTAGTATAATATGCCAAGAGGTCAAGGTGAATCTCAAAATTGTAATGAATTTCTCATCTTCTTAACACTTCTATTCCTTCCGGGGTCACAGGGAGGGTACACCACGGCCATAGGCAGGGTACACCCCTGAATCAGTCTCCAGTTCATCACAGTTTCTTATATGAGAATTTGTGGGTTCGGTACCTTGCTCAAGGGTACCTTGGCAGTACTCTGAAGGTGTTTTGGCACCTTTCCCTACTAACAGAACATCCATGTTTTGTCTGCTCTGGGGATCAAACCAAAAACCCTCCGCTTCTCCGCCCAGTCCCCAACAGACCAAGCTACCTCCGCCCACCATTCTGATGAATTTCTCGTTTGTATTTTCTCCTGTGGAGACACCAGATTGTTAGTGGTGCATCTCTAATGGTACCATTAAAACATCTCCATCAGGCTGCAGTAGCTACTCAAGGTGCACATGACATGGCATTTAAAGCTACGGCAACTTCTGAGTTTAGCAGGAAAAACCAAAATGGAAATTACTTGTTTGAATGCACTAACTTTCTACTTCATCTAACTCATAAATTCTTCCCAAGACCTTTTCCCTACACTTAAACTAAACTTAGATAAAAGAGGAAGTAATGCAACAATGGCATGACTACAAAGTAGCAGAATACTAGTGTTACAATAAGTCAACTGCCCCTTAGGCAGCTGAGGAGCAGTGAGGAGGTGCATGCACGTATCAATCTAGATTCGGAAGAGCAGTATTTGTTTTTGTGGTGAACATGCCGGTTGAAGAGGATGGATTTCTGTTTTCGTTCCTGGCCAATCACTGAACCAAGTTTCCTCAGGCAGTTTTACTTCCGTCCTAAAAGAGCAGCTACTGTAACTCCGGGACATTGTCCCAGAGATTTGCACCAATTTTCTAAGTGCGGTGTGGAAGTAAACCAATCCAAATAAAGATTTGAAAATTTCTTCACCAGTTCCCACCTAATGGTTCCCTACACTCTAATCTGGTGTGAAAAAAACACAAATGGAAACTAATCTTAGATTCCATTTCTTCCTGTGCATTCAATACAGAAATATGTTATAGAAGATCTCTTAAGTTAAAGCAGCTTGTTTAGCTATCGCTTCATCTTCCTCAGTAAAACAAGTGTTGTCAGAGTGACAAGATAATAATTAAATTCATATGTAGAGTCAAACTAAATTCTCTCATAGATCTTAAGATTTTTGATTCTGATTTTATTCATGTAACAAGTGAAATGGTGACAGATTATGGACCCCGTTACTTCGGCAGCACATCCTAGACTAACTCTATCAAAACCAAGTCAAATCAAAAGCATTTGAGAGGAAGCTTGCTGGGAAGATTTGTTATTTTCAACCTGAGCCGGAGAGTGGATGATGCCACTGCGGTATTATATCTTCAAATAAACACTCAGGAGGGGGAAAGAAACTTAAGGCGGGGGAGAGTGAAAAGAACCTGCCGCCCTCGTCCTCCCTCTTCTCTCACTCACCTCGCACACTTTCTTTCCGCCAGAGCCAATTTGCTGCAGGAAGGAGACCCACGTTGGCACGAAATGAAACCACCTCGGCTCCTCGATTGTGTACCTAGCCCACAGCACGGACCCCCTCTCCCTCTTTATTCCCTCCTCTATTCTTCTTCCTCCGATCTCGGCACACAACAAAGGCCTGGAAGTGAAACAGGACTCACTCAGTCTCCTTTTCATTCTGTACCCAATCTTTTCTCTACCCATCTCTAACTTCTGAACTTTGGGCATCAAATGTCAGAAAGAAACTTCCACACTTGATTTGATTATTTATATCTTCTGTTTAAGATACTTTTTTTTTTACATGCATTTTTAATTTAATGTTTGTTCCACCACACTTATTTAATTGCTGTAATTACTGTGCTCATAAAGTAAGAGACTTAAACTTCCAAAAGTCCCATTCTTAATATATCTTAACTTTTAATAACTTAATAATACTTAATAACGTAATTTTGATAATCACTTTATCAGTTATTTTTACGTGACGGATATTCAAGAAGACTAGAAGCTTTTTAACAAACAGTGGTGGCCAAAAATAATTAGAATTGATGGCATATGATGGATTGCCTCCCTTGAATCCAGATCTCAGTTGTATTGAGCAATTTGGAGCAAACCGGACCGTAAAGTGAACAGATCTATAGTACATTAGAGCCAAGTACAGCAGGACTCAAAGTGGAATTAAGACAAACCAACTGGATAGTGTTGACTTTCTGATATAAGGGTGTTATATCCAGACCTTCCAAGTCCAAATCAGAAGGCAGAATTCGGTCCAAAATCCAAACAGTAATTTTAAATCATCTGGATGCTTGTAGACAAGACAGTTCTGGCACAGGGGAGGAGAGACAGGAACACCATTTTGTACAACTTTCTATCATAAATCACACCTGATACTTTTCTCCACCCCTTCCCACCTGCTTGCTCTCTTCACTTTTTTTCCACAATCTGGAATGTTGACCCTAAACCCTTCCTCCCCGTAACTTCACCCTTTCACCTGTTCCCTCTCATTCTATGCTGGTTTTAGCTAACCTTCATCAAAGTGTTAATGCTACATCTCCACATGATAGTCTTAGGACAAAGAATGCAAGTTAAGTCCACATTTCTGGCCACTCAATGAAACCCTGCAGTACATCTGAGCTGATAACTTGATGAGTTGATCTCAAACTTTTCATTGGGAGTCTGAGACGAGAACCTTGCGTTTGGAACACATGCATAAATCCACCCGTATGGACATCTGAAAACGACAATAATTGCATTTCCCTGTTCCACATGGGTGCGCCAGGAAGACATAACACAGAATTTATAATTATCTTTTATTAAATCAGGCTGAAACCAGCTGGATTTCATTGTATCTGTAGGGAAATGCAGAAAGGTGGACAAAGGTAGAAAAGAGAGGTGGAATAACAAGACAAATGCCCTTACTTGCCTAAGGCAGTGGCTCTCTGCAGCAGAGTGGTGGCATTGCCAGGGGTTTTAGACTGTAAATAATTTATTGGCTCACCTTAAAGAATACACACACATTCCAGCTGCCCCCACTCCCAACTCATGAACACGTACTCAGGCTCTGGGATTCCCTTTGTCCATCTAAGATTCATCACTGTTATATTCAGTGTGTGGTTTTCTTGCCGTACAGTACGAAGGTGTGGGGTGGGGCGGTGTGAATGGTAACATAAAGGTCATGGAGTAGCATACCAAACACGCTGCAGCTGGGTGGTTTCCAGCTCCCTTTCGGATTCCCGATTGCCTCAAAGCTGTAACCGAACAAAGCTTGAGAATGACATGAAATTACCCCTTCTTTATTATCATTCTAGCATTTAATTGCATTTGCAATCCCCAAAGGGATCGCAGTACCCCCTTTTTTTTCCTCCTTAATTTTTATTTTTTGTTCGAGTTATTCCGTGTCTGGCATGAAAACACCATCATTCCCCAGAAGGTTTTTCCTGACATTTAAACGTGGAGGTTTAGGGTTAGGGGGTGGGTGGGAAAGGAGTGGCTGAAGATGTAAAGTCAGGAGAGAGAGAAAGAAGGGAGGGCTGCAGAATGTCTGCAGTACAAGGACGAGGATGTCATTGTGAAATTAATGAAACTGCCCTGATGCTTTCAGCATGAATAAAAATGGATGACGCACCTGATAATTTAGCACATATCTCTGCATTTTTGTGTTTAGAGTCCCCAGTTTTGATGAGCTGCATGCTGCATGTATAGGTCAAGTCATTACGGAATACACGATAGAGTGGCTGGGAGGCCAACTTACTGTGGTATTTCCAAGGTAGAAATTCACCAAACTGCTGACATTAAAGTCCGAAATATAGGCACTTTCACAACTTGTAGCATTAAAGCTCTTTGGAAAAGCAAAATAAACATGGGGAATTTGTGAAAAGTATTCCGTTTCTTTGAACGACCACCATTAAGGGAAGACCTTTTGTGTGCTCAACAGAGCACTTAAGGATGAGAGCGAATGGCCATCAGTTTCAGCCACATTTGCATTCATTGAAATTTCCGTTGCACATTGTTTCGCGCTTGGTTTGCATTTTGCTTCTCAGAAAGCAGGCGAATAAATGCAGAAACACTTTCATACACCAGCAAAACACGGACATATGCTGACTGTGCCTCTGAACCTCGAATTAGGTTGGCCTTTGTCGTCTTGTGGGATTCTCTCTGGAATATTACTCAAAAGCCAGAAAGTTGTATAGGAGCTCTGTTGCCATCCCTATTACAACCCTTATGGTTCCATGTTCCCTCCTGGTATGAGACAGATGGAGAGGGCTGCACCCCGCTGATGCCACTTTGCAAGGGGTGGTGTTTTCGCTGTGATTTTGCCACCTGTGGGCACTGGCAGACACACACACATCGCGCTGGCACTGATTCATATCATCTCTGCTGGGCACAGGAAGATAAATAGGCATGTACAGCGGCGCATACGGATTGTCCGCTTTGCGGCGTAGCACTAAGCCGGTTTTTATGCTCCCATCGTAAAAGACATAACTCATCTCTTCTCCTCTTTTTGGTTTGGCGCCAATCAGGGCTAGAACAGGGAGCCAGACCATCTGATAAAAGGGAGTGTGGGGGGGGCACTGATGAACATATATCAGCACATTGAATTTAGGTGGGAAAAATATGGAGATGTCTGACAAACGCCAAAGTGGAGGAGTTAAGCAGGTGGAATTGTTGCCTGTGTGATGGCGGTAATTAAAAGCCTGTCGCACGGAACAGTGCCGCGACACTTCCTGCTACAGGCGACAGGGCGTGAGGAAAAAAAAAAAGTTGGCGTCTCTGACATGACTTGCCTCCAGCTTTCTGCCTTTCCAACGCAGTCCTACTGCACCATGTACTCCCTCCAGCTCGGCTGAAAGTGCTCCTCTATCCCTGACCGAGGGATAACATGTGGACTCCAACCATTGGCAGTTTGAGGAGCTGCTTGGCACCTTTTATCTCTTCGTCATGTCCTCCGTCTGTCGTCTCACTTGCATCTCACTTGGATGCGGTTTTGATTTATTTTATTTTTTTTCTGAAATTTTATCACGTTCCTTATTTTAAAAATTCGGGTGATTTGACCATGACTTCTGTGCAAGGACTTGGCATGTACCCCTTCCAAACTGGATCATTGGGCCCCAACTGAGGAGTCAAAACCTTCCAAGGTGTCCGAAACTTAGATCCGTGTTATCGTTTGATGGATCGGGTGCTGCACAAACGGCGCGGATTGCTGCCACGTCGCATCCAAAAGTCTTAGTCTGCAACTTCAGCGTTGCGTCTTGAGGCCGTTACGCCACATCTGTACTTTATGCACAACTCTTGCTCCTTGTCTCGGATGGCTCATTTGTCCTAGATGGACGACATAGCGCTGAGGAAGGCATTTATTGCATCCTCTTAAAAGAAGCTGTTGCTAAGTGTGATAAATTGGTGACAAATTTATCAGCGTATGATGAATGTTCAATCTTGCAATGTGCATTTTTTAAAGCAAACTAATCATTTTTTTCTTCTTCTTTCCTCTTTTATGTCCTGCCTTCTCTCATCAATACAACTAAATAGGTAAGTGACAATTAATCCATTCTTTTTTAAAGAAATCTTTATCTGCATGTATGGTGCAAATGGATTTGTGTATGTCTGTGTCTGTCACGAAAACAGAAGTAAGTGTGCATTATAATGTATCTTTGGTGCTGTATAGGGCACTTGGGAATTTTTTCCTGCTCTTTTTGCATTATGTATTCTAAAATGGCCATTTCATGAAACAGTGAACAGTATACGATTAATTATTTACATTCTATAGCAAACTGTAGTGATTATTATGTGTAGCAAAAGGATTCCATGTTGCATTTCCACATTATTTTAAAAGTGCACATAACACACTATACGCTGGATATTGACACAGTCGATCCTAAATATGGGCATCGTACACATATATGAATGCTTAGGTGCATTTAAATGTGGCCTATATAATGTTTTTTTTAATGAATTACAGGCATAGGATTGCTTCAGCATCATTTACTGACTGGTTTCCAGTTGCAGGCGTAATGGCAGTTGCCAAAAACAGACTGATTTCTGCGACTGTTTCCAGCAGCCTGCTGTGGTTTCGAATTTAGCCGTACTATTAAATCTTAATGATTGCTGCAATGCAATGCATTTCTTACCACTGACGCCTTTCCTTCTTTCCCCCTTATGTATCTTAATTTAATAGTCAGGAGACTCTGCAATATTCACACAATGGTAAATAATAAAAGGGGCCAAATACTACTTGTTTTAAAGGCAAATTACCCCTGTGCATGTCTAAATGAGGGTGACAGGCCTACACCCCAGTGATGTCGATGGGCCAATTCATATGGAGGCTGTTTCACTGCACTCATTCCACCAATATTGCGGCAGATCCCTCGGTTCCTTATTATCGCTGCACTGGAGTGTGCGTGTGATGCCTCGATTCTCGCTGATTCTCACTGATTCTCGCCACTGCATTTTTCATGTTTCCGCCACCCTGGTACTCTCACACTGTTGCCGAATGCCAATTCCTCATCACTGTTCCCAACTTTACTACATCCACTGGTCTCCTCCCTCCCATTTTAGAATAATGAGAAGCATCTCTATTTTTTTTTCTCTTTGCTGATGATTATGAGCAAATGCTCTCTGGTTCTCCACTCATACCTTAAAAAAAAAAAAGGGTTTGTGCTTCTATGTTCCTATTTAAATTTGCCATTTGATCTGGTGAATTGCCTTTGTTTGAGCAACACGGGTCTGTTTAAATTCATGAGGTTGGATTGGAGGGGGTAGTCTCCATTTGGAGTCATTTCCACACTTTCTTGTAGACGAACCGTTATCTAGCTGACAATAACGTTGGCACAAGTGAGAAGGAAAATGGCCGCCATGCTCCTCGATACCTCGTTGGAGCACATTTGAGATTTCCATATTTCTCAGACACTTAAGTGCCCTATTGTTCTAGCAAACATTAGACTATAATTTCGTATCAACATGTTTAAGGTTGGAATTGTCAGGATGCTGCTGCTGCTGGGTTCCATTTTACTTTAACAGCAACGCAGTCTGCTTTGTGTAGGAAAGAATCCCACTGGTGTTATAGCCTGCGGACCACAGAGGTTTAGCAGTAATGGCACCAAGCTTCCACTTATTTATTTTCAATAAGCTCCATCAATCGCTAGCAGAAGGTCTGTCCATTATCTGGAAAATAGAGGTTGGAGATGAAATACTAAATAAGCAGACCTGTTTACTCGGCAAAGAACTCTATAACACAACTGTGGCACAAAAATAGGAGGGTTAGAATCTCGCAGCGAGATAAAAGCAGGGACCCATTGTGGCCTCGTCTCAGGGTCATCAAATACAGGGTCATTTTCTCCTCGTGCATTATGGGACATGCAGGCATCACTTGCTACACATCTATGAAATCTATATTGTTGTATCCAAGCAAACGCTCAATGAAGTGGAGATTGTTACTTAAATATAGAACCTACAATAGAGCTTGCATTTTACCTATGCTGCAAATTAGCTTCATTCATTTCTAGCAACATTCATTCAGCATTAACATCAATTAGCAGCCTTCTTGTCTCAGGTATGTAGAGACCCCATTGCTGCTGCAGTCTGTCCACACAAGTTACGGATGATTCATCCTTGATAAAAGAAGCGGGGCAGTGCTGAGGGTCAATCACTGACACAAACCGGGTGTAGTTTATTGTCCGACCCACAGTTGGCAACCAAGGGCTTCCTTTACGATTTTTTTTGAAGCATAAACAGAGGTTAGTAGGCCATCAAGAGTGAAAGCGCCTGGAGGTTAATCCGTCTGTTAGGTTTAGACTGTGAGACAAGGTGTTAAAGGTAACCATCTATCCAACTCTCGCCCATGTCCACTGCTTCCGTCTTTTCAGGCTGCTGGAGTGTGAACGTCGAATCCCAGACCCGACATATAACACTTCCTGTCCTTGAGCAAGATGCTAAACCCAAAGCTACGCTTTTAGTTTATTCATTTGCATAATACGTATTCCTTATTGGTCATTCCATATCAGAAATGACTAGAATTGCACTACATAGCTAGGCCATTTACCACTGTAATGAAGGCTAATGTTACACCCCAGTCTAGGGGTTTGGGAGCAATGTAAAGTTGACTGATTCAAGAAGGCAAAAAAAAGTCATTTATCCTTGCTAATCAAAGGAAATAAAACAATTCATCAGTCCACAAAAAAGGTTTATTGTTTTAATGATGTTTGGATGAAAGAAACTGGAGATGCTGGATTTCCGGGTGAACCCAGGCCAAAACTACAAACAAAACAGACTACCTTCAGAATTAACCTCTTCATGAAGCCAAACAGAGAGAAACAAATTACATTTACTGGTCATAATGTCCTAGGTTAACAAAGAGTAGGAGAACGGCTTAAAAAAAATGGCCGTTTGCCTCTACTGCTACGTAATTAATGCTGTTGACAGGTGCTGTGTAAAGGCGCTGAACAACGTTCTGTACAACTTGTGATTAAGGTGAATCTCTGTCGATACTAAAAACTCAGCTAAATCAGTAAAGGTTTGCTAAACAGAGTTTGATCTTTGAGCACACCAAACTAAGTCTGCCTTCCCACTTCCACTCCCCATCTGCCAGTGCCTTCAACTTACCTGAGAGCTGAGCAGCCAATCAGGATGCAGGAATATTGATGATCCTCAGGTAGAGCTTGTTCCCTATCTGCACCTGACAAAGATTTTCAGACAAAGCACGATGTCTTACTCATCAGTAGAAGTGAGGCAAAAACAAAGATCTCCCATATCAGGATGATCTCTCACTGAGACACTAAAAATATATTTTAAAAATTCTAATACAGCCAAGGTTGTAACAACTTATTATTATATAAAAAAAAATATTTAAAAAAAAAAAATCAAAACATTTTACTGGTTTCTAGAAACACCAAATCTCACCATAGTTACTTATATGATTAATATGGACCTAAATCTTGAACATTGTTTATGGGGCTAAAACACCTCAAAATAATCATTAGCACAAAGTGACTGTTATTCAGATACACTAGGATAAAAAAAAGAATTGCATTGGAGTGTCACAGGAATCGTGTTCTTTCATCGCTGCGGTGCCTGGAATTAATCTCAGCAGTCCAAGATTTAAAGATGTAACGCTTCAGAAGCAATGGGATATAACAGCAATTTGTTGTTTATGACGAGAGACGGCAGAATATTCGTGCAGACGTTGCTGAGAAGAGGCTTTTTTCGTGAGACGTAAGAGATGAGAATCTGTGACATTGTGCCTCTTCAGATTGCTGCTCTTCCCTTGCTGCCGTGTAACCTAAGCAGCTAATGCCCTGTACTTTCATAATAACAGAGCTAATATATAAGATGAAAGGCCAAAATGCAGATAAACAGCCTTTGTTGAAGAAAAGGACAGCTCTGCTCAATTTTTTTAACGATGTGAAGAATTCAGATGTGATAGAATCAAGCAATATATCATCTTATCCTCTTTGTTGACTTTGCCAGTATGACAGACAGTCAAATCCAGCCTGCCAGAGACGGCCTGCTTTGTTCTGTCACGAGTGAGACATGAAAACACACAGTATTCAATAAGCACAATGCATACATTCATCGGACTCTCTCCCCAGTCTTCAATCATCTGGTCCTCTGTGGACCAAATGTCCAGTCAGGACTCCCGGTGTGTCCTGCATGCTCTTAGATATCCCGTTTGTTCTTCTGATCAAATCAAGCCTCTGCATTACCCTGACCAGACCACGCATCCGATGGTGTAGCTAAATTTAAATAGCAAATGCCATGATTGTTTAATGCCCACACATATTCTCTTTCAATATTTAAAAGGAAAAAAAGTGTGGGTTGCTTACATCAGAGGGTCAGTTCAAACAACATCAACCAAAAAAGGGCTTTTTCATTTATTCCAAACAGGACTATCTACTCCTCAAGATGCACAATAATTGTAATTGATTCTGTACACCAGCTTTGTGATATACCTTCAATTTCTGATTACTTCCGATGGCTCTAATAAGCATTGTTGTGTCCCTTTTTATCAGCTCAATTCACTACATTAGCGATCTCGACTTCAACAGCTCTCCAAACGACCCCATCCTTCACAAGATGGGTAGGACCAGGTTTACTGTAACAGCACATGGTGCTATGCAGCCGACATTTTGAACATCAAGGGGAGACGGGTTGTAGCTGCAAATGCTGTGCCATCATCGTTGGATTGAAACTACGCTAACAGCAAGACACAGGCTTGTGTCCTGGACCTGGCCCAGTGGAGACTGAGGAAGTGATTTTGGAACTTGTGACCACAACTGCTAAGCCATGAACACAGTGTGTTGACCTGGAACAGTTAGAGTTTCTGAAAGTCAAAAAGTATCCCTGACATTATACTTTTTCCCCCAACAGTGGGCAAGCCTGTTTGTTGGCATTCATTAATTCTACCACCGTTGTGGCAGGAATAGGAAGGAGCACAGAAGCTCCGTCGCCGATCTCTGGCGAAATTGGACATCCGTCAATAGGAGGGCGCACAGAGTTGATTATGAATAAAGATGAGGGAAAACCAGCGTGGCTAAAGCGAAAGGCGTGACTTTACATCCAGGCTCCAGAGGAGCGAGCTGCTAGAGGGGCGAGCGCAGGGTTTTGGTGCTGCAGGGAGTGGATCTGCTGGTTTCAGTGGCGCTTTAAATGACCCTGCTATCTATCTTGCATTAAACACACTGGCCCCTGCAATCTGCCATAAGCCTCGAGCCTCACTCTGTGCAATCCGCTTACCCCTGAATTGCTCTAAATTAGCAGTGGGCTTTTTCACTTTATGCCTCTAAAGAACCGGAGGCTAGAGGAGGGTCTTTCAGCCCCCCTTTTCCAGGGATACAAACCTAATAAAGCCTCCAGTAAATTGTCTTTTTAATGAACTACCTCAAGGGTGGTCTCTGTCCTGAAGTCTTTGATGAATTAGATGGAACAGTTTTAAGTCATAGAGCCTTCTTCTTACTTCTTCGAGACAGCTATAACCAAACAAGTCCTTAACGCGACATAAATAAATTGCAGGCTCTTTAAAGTTTTCCTGCTGAGTCAGGAAGTTTCTTTTTGTCTTATTGCTGCAGCAGTAATGCGGCTCTGTTTTAAAATGAGGTTCCTCTGCTCTCATTTTCTCTTTCAACCTTCATTTTCCATCCTTCTCTGCCACATTTCCAGTCCAAATGACTGACTCAGTGGTTGCTGATGCCAAGGTAGCATCTCTGGGATGATGCAGCTTGGGGTAACATTACACCCCAGTCAAGTGGCTGGAGTAAGACTGGACTGGGGTGGACTCAGCAGCAGTGACCTCAATTAGCAGAGGGAAGGTGACAAAGGAGGATCAATTGCAGATATATGAAATAAATGATTGAGTGTCAAATTTCAGGAAACTCAGACAAGCAGAGACAAATGTCTGCAATGGGAGGACACAGAATCAGAAAACAGAAATCATGAGTTGAAGATAAGCCATTTTATCACTTCTAAACCCCAAGTTTCCTCACGAGACATGACAGATTTGCCTTGATTATCCTCCTCCCAAAAAACCTGAGAAACATATTAATGCTCAAAAAGTGATTGTTAAAAATGCTTATGAGCTACAAAAAAAAGCTCAAATGGAGTCCTTTAACTGAAAACATAATCTAGCCATTAGTCTGTTATCTTATAACCCAACTTTGAAATAGCTTTCATATGACTCTGTGAAGAGCATGCACAAAAAGACAGTGCTTGTTGTATATATTATAAAATTTAATTCCCAAAAGGGCACAGTTCCATGTGTCTGGTGTGTCATTCCAGCCATGACTATCATGCCACACAATTAAGTGATGTCTCACAAATAAAATAAAAAAATAAAAAATCAAAGTGTGTTTTCGCGAGGGTCAAAAAAATAGAAAATAATAATAGCAGAATGCAAACAACAGGGACGAAGTGGAATTGATCTTGACAAAATGGTCAACCAAAAGTAACAACCCCTTCACAACTGTGTTTGTGCCAAGGGGAACATTTTGAATTGGTATTGACCTAATGTTAAAGAATGAAAACTGGGAATAATAAATCAATGGCAGTGTTGCCCAGACAGGGGAGTCAATCAAAGGCGTATGTAGAAAAACTGGCACTGAATTTAAGAAGGTGAAGATAAATTATGTCTGGTTAGGAAACTGGATTTATATTTAAAGAAAACAAATACTAGGCATCCCTAAAAATGTTTTAATGTAGTGGTTCAAAGTAATCTGACACCATCGTATTAACTTTGACAACTCATTCAACAGTGTAACTCAACATGCAGTAACAATAACATCTCATGAATTTGGTCATAAGTGTACAAACTACTAAAACTATTACTAACTACATAACTCTTATCACAAATTATATTTCATAAAAATGCTTGGAAAATAATTAGATGCTCCTCTCTGTTTTTTGCCTTTTTTCCCTCATCTTCTCTTCAATTTTCTTTGAAAACAACTGTTTAGCAGAAGTTTGTCATCATTCCACTTGGCAGTTTCTCCCCATCATAGGACTAAAAACACGGCCAACCGGATGGCTGTATTCACAACAAAGTCACTTTTTTCTTAGCCACATTTCAAAAACCAAAATTGAAGAGAAAAAATCATTTTGAGCATCATTCGCACTAAAATATACTTTTAGACTTGTTCAGTGGACAGACACCAACCTTGCACCACATTTGGCACGACATGCCACTTTTGATTCCTTTTTTGGTTAAAAAGTATAAGACAAACTCAGGATTAATATTTTTCTGCATCTGTTTTTCATGACCACTTGACACAGCGAAATAAATGTTCAAATATAAATAAATATGACTGAATTCACTTCCGTTCTCAGCAAATAGGCCCAAACTTTCCATTTGCTAGCTTCTGCCAGTTTTCCTCTAGCTTCAGTTCTTGTCGGGATCCTTCGCTTACATTTTACTACCCTGCTTTATCACTCTGCTTCTCTTTCTATTTCTACAATTCCAGTCTTCTGTCTGGGCCTGATTAAAGGGCTTGCTCTGACACGTGGCGCAATGTTGGCTGCAGTTAGAATCAACGGTGCCAGACGGCTCTCTGTTTTGAATTTATTTAATTAGCTAAGACACATTGTCTACTTGGACATGCATTGCGAGGCCTAGAATGTGCTTTCCTGCTCACCTGAGATAAGACAGTTGCAGAGCTGTGCTTTATAGACTAAGAAACAGCATATGAGGTGTTCTGAGTGGGAAGAAGGAAGGAATGTCATGAAGTAGTGAAGCCAAATCCAGCTCAGTGGTGATTTGCACTGTTTTACCATGTTGTTATGGCGCCGTAACAGTTGACCTTTTGCGTCACACCACAATAATCCATAAAGAATTTAGCCAGCGAGGTAGCAACCATGGGTAAATCAACAATACTCTGTTCGGTCCGCTTGCTACTACACACAGCAAACTCTTTGGAAAATAGTCCGGCTATATTCAGACATCTCAAGAATGATTTTTCATCCATCCATCCATCCATCCATCCATCCATCCATCCATCCATCCATCCATCCATCCATCCATCCTCTACTGCTTATCCGGGGTCGGGTCGCGGGGGCAGCAGCCTAAGCAGAGAGGCCCAGACTTCCCTCTCCCCAGCTACTTCTTCCAGCTCGTTCCGGGGGATCCCCAGGCGTTCCCAGGCCAGTCGAGAGACATAGTCTCCCCAGCGTGTCCTCGTTCTTCCCGGGGGCCTCCTACCGGAGGGACATGCCCTGAACACCTCACCAGGGAGGTGTCCTGGGGGCATCCTAACTAGATGCCCAAGCCACCTCATCTGGCTCCTCTCAATGCAGAGGAGCAGTGGCTCTACTCCGAGCTCCTCCCAGATGGCAGAGCTTCTCACCCTATCTCTAAGGGAGAGCCCAGTCACCCTACGGAGGAAGCTCATTTCGGCCGTTTGTACCCGTGATCTTGTTCTTTCGGTCATTACCCAAAGCTCATGACCATAGGTGAGGGTAGGAGTGGAGTTCAAGAATGATTTTCATAAAGTATTTAATGTAATCAAAACTAACGCTGTAATTTGGAACTTACATTTATATGGGTGTGGTTGTGTGTCTCTGTCTTCCTTTAATTACTGCTGTGTCTGAGGGATGTCTGTTTTCAGAGCTGAGACAGTTCTTCTCTGTCTGCTGTTGTAAATCTCCAGCAGGCAAATATCCATTGCAGACTGTAACTGCCGGCTGTGATCGACCTGTTGACCCATTTCAGAGCCCTTTCACTAGTGCTCAGATCATCATCTTTCGACTTGGGGAAACATCTGAGGGGCGACTGATGCAATCATTAATAGCTTCTCATGCTATACTCCCTACCAGTATAATGACATTAACAAGTACATCATATACTGAATGTTGTGTTAATGAAATAAGCTCAACAAAAAATTTTTTTTTTAAAGCCTCTAAAATTTCAACTTCTTTTAATGACAATAAAATTCTTTGGCCTTCAACACTGGTTCATTCATAGAATAGCGCTTGATCAGATTCAAACAATACTAGTTGCTATTTAGTTGGAACATGAAAGAGTTCAAGGTTCAGGACAGTGAATAGAAGCTGTCTTGATGTGGCCACGTCCCCAGCTGCACAACAGCGGATAGAGACAATAAGTTCCAGTATTCCTGTACAGTGCTATCCACAGTTAGGGATCAAAGGGAAGTGGCGACGGTTGGAGAAAAAAAAATGAAATCACGATGAAACCATGCAAGATCACATAGCGCAAATTTAAGTTGCTTTCTTCATATTCACCAGATTGGGACAGCCCATTACTTCCATTTCCATTTTTTGTTCGTTTTTCTTTTTTTTCCCTGAAACCGATTTGTGCCAGAACCGCCAAAGTAATCTGGACAGGTCTTTGTCCATGCTCGACAATGGTCTTGACACACTTATTTGTTATTCAGAAATCCTGGATGTTTCCTGCCTGCCAAAATGCCGTCCTGGCTCCCATCCCGACTCATTTGCTCATCAATGAGACTTCAGGGAAAAACAGGCACAAAATGGCTGCCAGTGTCAGTGCAGCGCTCTTTAACTGGGAGGAGAATAGAGAGGCTGTGCTTAATTACAGAGACTGGTGGTGGAAAATGCAAGAAAAAAATCAGTTTTAGCGGTGCTGTGCCACCAGAATCTTTTACTGTCTTAACTCTTTCCATACCAAGCAGTGATGAGCACATTTGAGATTCTTTATTTTATTGTATAATAAAAGCCTTGTCTTCTAAAAGGCTTTATCTCTTTCGGGGTCACAGGAGGGTGCACATATGGGCGAACGCAGGGTCCACCCCTGGATGTCTTGTTGTCTTCTTTATGTTGAATGTCGCAGCGTCACACCAAGACAAATTCCTAGCTTGTGTAATACTGTGTATTACATGAACAATGGCAATAAATCTGATTCTGATTCTGGATGAGTCGCCAGTTCATTGCAGAGACCCATGTGAGCATTTTGTGGGCTCAGTATCTTGCTCAAGGGTACCTCAGCAGTGCTCTGAAGGTGTTGTGGCACCTTCCCCTACTACCAGAACTCATTCCATGTTTTTGTTTGCACTGGGACTCGAACCGAGAACCCTCTGCTCCAACAGACTGAGCTACCACCACCCCATAAATGTTAAAGTAATTAAGTATTTCATAATGTTATTGCTGGTTATTTAACATATTGTTTGCATATTTGCATTTGTTTTAAATTCAGTTATAATAATATTACGCCACAAATTGTTACATTTTGATCTGGTATATCAATATTTTACTGTGCACAATGGTCAAAGTTGATGTGTTCACATCCTAAAGTTCTAATAAATGGGTTACGGTGAAAAATAACCCATTTGGCAAACTTTTGTCCCCATAGTTGTAATCTTCCTAAACCTGTGTGGAAGCTTTATGCTTTGCTCAAATTCTATGACATTTGAACAAAGCCCAATTGTAATTATATTTTACCAATTCAAGAGGAGCTTAAGGTGATCAGCAGCACCTACCTTCATGGAATCATTGTCAGCATGGTATCATTTCCTGTTAAACTGGCAAATCTTTCAAATTCACTCAGCCATAGTAAAAGAAAAAAAGATTTTTGAAAGATTCTCTGAACTATTATTGGAAGGAAAATATTCATTTTAATTAGTTCCCCTGAATATGGTCAGGGCTTCAAGAAGTAGCCCCCACACCCCCTTTAGTTTTTCATAGTTACTTGTTTTTTTCTTCATCCTTTTCTCCTTTCAGACTGAGCACGTTCCAACCTCTGGGGATTATTAAGGCCAATTTCCACCTCTCCTCAACACCTTTCTGTCACAGGCTGGTGGGAAGAGGATGGATTTTAATGGGCAGCCGTCGATTAGTGCCACACTAATGAAGAGTCAAGCAGCGCGAACAAAATCTTAGAGTTAAATCTCTGTTAAAAAGTTGATTAAGAGTGCCAGTGTAATTATTTTTGACTTACTGTGCATGTTTTCTAATCAAAACAGTCATTTGTATTCAAAGCTGAGCACATTGTTCACGGGTCAAACCTTCTGACTCACGCTCTTTGACATTCTGTCATGAGCGCTCTCGTTCTGTGGACGTTATAGCACGTCGGCGTGATTCACACGCTGTTTGCTGTTGTGCTTCTCTTCATCATTACAACTTCACCCAATCCTAAATTTAGGTGTCTGAGCGCTGTGAACGAGGGCAACGGGGGCAAACGAAGAAAGACTGAACAGCGTATTCACACTCGCGCGTCACTTGTAGCCGCTGTTTACAGTTTTCCCATTTTGCCCCTTCATCCGTCCCAAACTGCGTTGGCAAATGTGTTTTCTTTTGTTTTCCATTGCAGTGGCTCACAGTTCACATGATTCATTTTCAGTAATTAAACACCGTTAAATTTAACAATTCTCGGGTCAAATTTTCACCTCATCACACTGTTTCAACCCGTCAGATTTTGAAATAGGTCTCGCACCCTCGAAGCTGCAAAATAAACCAGGCGGCAGCTAAGCCGAAAAACATTACTTTTCATGGATTCAGCGTGTCCTGCCAACATTTTTTTTTGGCTTTGCAATGTTTCCCCTTTTTAAGATGCAACGTTTGCAGGATTTCAAGGTGAGAGAGCTTCTTGTAAGCTGTTTATTTTGCCTGCTCTTGTGTTCTTTGCTTAACCGTTTCAAGCATTTTTCCATCATCTGCTACAGGAAAAAGTACCCGGATCTGCTCTCAATGTAAACGCTTGTAAAATTCCGATTTAAAAACGGTGTTTGCGCGTGTTTCTCCTTGTCCTAAGTTGACATTGATGGCTTATCAGAATTGTTGACCTATACAAGGATCAGTTATCTCATGATCACAAAACTGGATATCTCCTTCATATTCCAATGTCTTGTGTCTGTATACCGTTAAGACACTGGTATATTTATAGATAGATGGATGGATAGATATGGTTTTTTTTTAAAAAAGAACATACCAAATGACATGGTTCATAGTGTAAGCAGAATACAAAATTCCACCAAGAAGAAGGACGGATGCTTGCCATGCAAAGAATGCAACTCCCTCAGCTAATGTGAGAACAGTAGGCACAGCAATGTTCAACAGGAGGAATCGTGTCACTATGTACGTATGTATGGGTTTCTCAAAGAAATCCAATAAAGGGCTGAAACATATAAACCAGGGTTTGGTCTCTTATGATCTGATTACTACAATTATCTGATCATGTAATCGGGCCTTCTGTTGTGCATTGGAGAACATTTTTATCCAGGAAAAAAAGAAAAATCATTTTAGAACACTAATTCCCTTTTAGTCTTATATATAAATCCTCATTTTTGAGTGTATCTTCTTCTTCTGGAGCTTTATCATATATTTTACCAGTCAAAGTCATCCCAGTTAAGAGATTCTCTTTGCTCTCTGCCCGTTGGAAGTTTAGCGTTAAGATCCAGTGATTAATTTTTCAGGCGCGGTGACGTCTTGTCCTCAAGCTATATCGCACTTTTGAACCTGCTTTGTGCCAGTTTATAGCATCAAATCCTGGATGTGGCTGGTGCATAGCTGGAGATTTAAAGTCCAAAGACTGTTGTTTCTGAGTATAATGTGGTTTTTTTTTCATCCTTCATGGGGACAAAAGTGTCTCTGCACATTCGATTGCAACCTGAAGTAAGCCTGACTTGACCTGACATGTACTTCCCCCTGAGGTTAGAAAAGGTCTGCCGCCCCTCCTCTTCCTCGCCTCACTTTTGCCATTTCATGCTTCATCTGTTTTTATCTCTCCCCCCTAATCCCCCATCCTTCCCTCTTGTCGTCCACCTCTTTGCGCCGGCGTTGCTGAAGGTGCGGGAGTAGGTGAACGTTTGAAATCTTGCAGAGGGTATCTCATTAGAAACAGCAAGGCCACCCCTGCGTATCTTGGATGAGCTTGCCGGTGGAGCGTGGCCCATCTAGGCCTTTGCAGAGAGACCGGGGGAGGGGAAACGAGGGCAGAGATTGAGGAAGAGGCGAGAAAGAGAGAACGTGGCAGCGGCAGTTGAAGGGCAGGGTCGGGCCAGCTTTCATCACTCATTCCCCGATTCGTGTCCTCCCTTTCCTCACCGCTCCGTTTTGCCCGTCTCGTTCTCGATGCATCACCGTCTCCCCTTCTGTCTTTGCCTGCTGGTGGTGCGGCAACAGCTGTGGGAGGAAATGAAGAGCAAAATGTCATCTCATTGCGCCCATCTGCACCCCCACATGCCTGCCCGTGTCTCGGCTGACTCCGGCTCGTTCCCCGTATCATTCGTTTTCTCATAAATCTCACCTCCAGATATGATGCCTGCGGTGGCTTCACGCTTTGTCTCTTTAATGACGGCGTTAACACGGATCTGTTACATCATTCCTACGTACCGCTCTGCGCTCATCTTAGTTTGGCCCATGGAGTGTACATTAACCTAGGACATGCTAAATAAAAGAGAGGCTTTGACTGTGAGCCCTCTCTTTACAGTGTTACCATGGTGACCACTTGGTACTAATATCTGTGCCAGGTGTTGGGTTAGGTTTAGAATTAAGAATTTTGTGTGCATATGACTTCATTAAGATTACATACTGGAAGTTTGATATACGTAAATCAACCTTGAATACAGCAGGTAAGATAAAATAATAATTCAATACAACTTTATTTGTATCACATCTGTTACAGTGTAAACTTTCTTAAGGGCTCTTTACACAAACCCAAAGTCCAAACCCCAAAACAAGCAGTAGTGGCTTCAAAAAATGAACTCACTTTTAACAGGAATAAACCTCGAACAGGGCCAGGCTCAGATCGGGGGGACCCTCCAGCTGGTGGCTCATGCGATTACGTAAAATCAACCAGTAAATTGTGCAAATATTTTTTAGAGTAGGATCAGGATTACAGGTGAAATTTGTTGGTGGAAATGTCCAATTTTGCTGCATTCTGGACATTTTGCTGTGGTGACACTTTAGTAGAAGCCAGTAAAACTGCACCGATAAGTACTAAGAAATACACCCATCACAGAATTCTGAATGTATCAGTGTGAGGTCGCGTATGTGTGGTATTTTGTCTTCCTACGTTTCCACAGTTGGAGGCAAACATATGCTTCACATCCTAAAAATATCCCACACACGATTGCAAATTCTCCACCCTTGCAACAGAAACATCACATTTATTGAAAGTTGTACTTCACACGACTTATTTCCCGAAACAAAATCTAATTTCATGACTCGTGATCCATCCCCCCTGCTGCCAAAAAGGGATTTTTTTTTCAGTTTAATGAATCCAAATTGAATTAATTTTATGTTATTATTATTATTCTAAATGAATTGGAAGCCCTGTGTCTTTTGTAATGACAGTGTTTTAGTGGAACCATTTCTTTTCAGACAAACAGTAAATTCATTACAACTTGGTCACTTTATTGATTTTACTGCCTTTTCATTCTTAGCCGAAGCAACACTGGCAAGTATTTCATCTCTCGTGTCTGTAATTGAGTTTTTACAAATTGTTCTCTTATGAATTCTTTATAAAAGAGAAAAATGTTGCCTGTGACTCACACGTATGAATGAGTTGGGATTTTGTACTAATTTTCTCCATCAGTGGCACCACTCAGTCACGTTCCACCTAAGTAGAGGCAGTTCCACCGACCCATAGACAGGGGGCGTTTGTTTGACACTGGAGGGACGCGTGTGACGAAAAGAGAGGAGGCGATCTGTCCTTGTATCCGCGTAGCCTCCAACAAGAAGTTAATAATACTTGACAGCCGTGAAGCCCATTTTTAATCTGCTGAGTGAACGTGATGAGGAAAGAGGGGGACAGATTCAGCTCAACTTTGTGGATGAAAAAATATTTTAAAAATGTAAATTACATGGATTTAATAGGACTTTTACCTTGTTTTGTTCAAATTGTTTGAGTTTGAAGTTTACTGTACACTCTCATGCGGGAGTGCCCAATACATCTATTTACTGTACCGTAACGTTAAGTAGGATGGTCACAAAAACTGCAATCTTGAATTTTTTATGAAAAGCTAGTTTAGAAATCATAGTAATATAGGTAGATCATTGTGACAGTCATTTTAAAAGTAGATCTTGAGCCAAAAACGATTAGGTGAACCTCTTCTACTTCTCTGTCGATCTCGGCAAATTAGCATTTTTTTAAGCCCTATTACGCTTTCAGAGTTAGCATAACCCCTAATCACACCACTGTAGTTCTTGCCAGGCTGTGACAGTCTTTCACTTTCAACCCATCCTTTTTGTATTTTCAGAGAAGATTAAAGAACAGGTAGCTGACTGTGGTCGTACTTAGCATATTTTGCCACCCTACTTAGTGGTAAACAGAAAAATTGCATTTAAAATATGTAGAACAGTTCAGCGCCCAGTTATAACGGAGCGTTTGTGTATCTGCACAGGTGCGCAGCGGTGCGGGCGGTCCTGTTTGCTTCAGCAAGTGTTCAGCGTGTGTTGAATGTGTATGAGTCTGCATACCTTGACCTGAAGGAAAACAGAAAATGTCAGTGTTTTCCAACAAGGCAAATCATCATTTGGCAATTAAAAGGGTCCAAAGATGTTCCCACTTCCTGCTTCTCCCTATGGTACCAACATCTTCTCTCTGATTGACAGCAAACAGACAAATCAAACTCAATAAAATCATAGATAGTTCATTTGTGTATTTTGGGTGGGTTTTTTCCCACTTTCTTTTTTTTTCTTCACCCATTAGTGTTGTGCACGGCAAATGTTTTTTGCAACACTGGCAGAACTTGGGATGTGGTTTGTTGAATGATGCATGAAGCTTTGATTTTCTTGCTGACTTCTGTTGTTCTGCCTTCACTGGCAGAATCTTGCAATGGAGGGAGGACTTTCAGTGGAATTTATCTGAAATATCAGGGTCTTAATTGAACATTTACAATTTGTCGAAGTAGCTAACACTG